>NC_067400.1:290053826-290383469 GCF_016432865.1 Antechinus flavipes | reverse complement strand
AAAAGAACAGTTTCTTGAGAACACAGACAGAAGCAGAGTAATACTTTCAAAAATACAAAATACCCAAACTGTCAGAAGACTAGAGAGAGATCTTAAATAACTCAATATCAGAAGAGGAACTAGAACTAGCTACAAATGAATTCCTAAATAAAAAAGCTCCTAGTCTTGATAGATTCATAAGAAAATCTTATTAAATTTTTAAAGAACAATTAATATTCATACTTACAAATTATTCTAAACCCCCCCTCCCAAAAAAAAAAGTAATCTTCTAGAATCCTTCTATGAGGTAAGTATAGTACTAAAATCTAAATCAGGGAAGGATAAAACAGAGAAGGAAAACTATCAGCCCAAATCATTCACGATTACTGATTTTTAAATTTGAAACAAAACCCTGTCATACATATTACAGTAATTTATCCAAGAAATCATTCATTATGACCACATTGGATTTATGTCAGGAATACCAGGGTACGCACATTAAGAAAACAATAAAGATTAATTATATTAAAAACTAAAACATCAAAACCCAGATGATTAAATTAGTAGATATAGAAAAGGCTTTCAGTAATACAATACTCATGCAAAAACTCTCAAAATAGGGGCAGTTAGGTGGAGCAATGGATAGAGCACCAGCCCTGAACTGAGGAGGACCTGAGTTCAAATTTGACCTCAGACACTTAACACTTCCTAGCTGTGTGACCCTGGGTAAGTCACTTAACCCCAATTATCTCAGCAGAAAAAAAACCTCTCAAAATATTGGAATAGAGATGCCTTTATTTAATAATATGAAAAAGCATCTGCCTAAAATCAAAAGCAAGCATCGTATGCAGTGGAATACACTAAAACCTTTCTCAATAAAGATGTTCACTTTCAGCGCTGTTATTTGATACAGTTCTGGAAATTCTAGTGACTGCAATAAGACAAGAAAAAGAAATCAAGGGCATAAAACAGGCAAAGAACAAAAAAACTATCCCTATTTGCTGATGATATGATGGTACACTAGGAAATCAGCAAAGATCGCTAATTGAGACAATTAATAGCATCAGCAAAGTTGCAGGCAACAAAATAAGCCCTCAAAAATCTAAAACATTTCTATATAATAATGACAAAACATTCATTCCAGTTTTTTTCACAAAATGACTAATATGGAAATGTTTTATATTCTTATACATGTATAAATGATATCAGATTGCTTGCTGTCTCAGGGAGGGGAAAGAAGAGAAAGAAAGGGATAGAATTTAGATCTCAATACTTAACGAATTTTAAAAATTGTTTTTACTTGTAATTGGGGAAAATAAAATATTTAAAAATAATAACAAAATGCAAGAAGTAATGTTAGAAAGGGAAATCCCATTCCCAAAACCTAGAGAATGCAAAAACCTGAAGATCAATCTACTAACACATATAGATGACTTATCAACTTAGTTTCAAAGTGCACCTTAAAGAAATAAAGAATAACTTAAACAGTGGAGGAATATTCAGTGATCTCTGCTAGGCCATGCTAATATAATAATGACAATATAACTAAATTTAATTTATACTTCTAATACTGTACCAATTAAATGTTCATTAATTTTATAGAACTTGATAAAATAACAACACAATCTAAAATGAGAAAGGAAATGATGAAAAGGCATGCAGATAAATGAAGAACAACATTTTTAGACTCTTTGGGACCCTATTTGAAGTTTTCTTGGCAAAGATATTGGAGTGGTTTGCCATTTCCTTCTCCAGCTCATTTTCCATATAAGGAAAGTGGTTGTGAGGCATATTAATACGTTGTTGGTAGTATTGTGAAAGGGTATAACCATTTTGGAAGGCAATTTGGAATTATGCAAATAAAGACAAAAATGTCCATACCTTTTGAACCAGAGATTTTTCTAATGGGCTTATGACCTCAAGGTAGCTACTGATAAGAAGAAAGTCCTTATATATAGCAAAATGTGTATGGCAACATTTTTGTAATAATAAAGAATTGTAAATAAAGCCAGTGACAATTGAAGAACAGGTAAATAAATTGTGGTATAGGAATGTAATGGAGTAACACTATGTTATGATAAATGATAAATAAGATGAATATAGAAAAACTGGAAACATTTACATGAACCAATGAAGAGTGAAGTAAGCAGAGCCAAGAAAACAATGTAAACAATGACTTTTGTTGTTCAGTTATTTCAAGCATGTCTAACTCTTATGTGTCATCATTTGGGGGCTTTTGGAGGGGGTTGACAAAGACACGGGAGTGGTTTGCCATTTCCTTCTCCTGTTCATTTTACAGATAAGGAAACTGAGGCAAACAAGGTTAAGTGATTTGTTCAGATCATATCCGAAGCCTGATTTGAATTCAAAAAGATAGTCTTCCTGACTCCACTCCCTGAACTCTATCCAGTGTACCACCTAGTTGCCCAGTTTTACCTTTAGCCTCTACTTGAAGCCTTTCCAGCTTGGAAAGACTCAGTTGACTTGGAAAGACTAAGTTGAGACCTGGTGGGCACAGCTTTCAAGAATTTAACATATAATTTACAAAATATATTGAGGGAATGTCCCCTATGCCCATATAGAATTAAAATATATTCAAAATCAAGTGAATGTAACAGATTTTTCTTATGAGAAACCCCCTTTCCCTCTTACCTGGTAGTAATCTGAAATATAATTGTAAGAGCCAAACCAGCAATGGATAATCCACAACCAAATTTAGTTATCTTATTGAGAGAGTCAGGATAATTATATTTTCTTTTAAAATTCTGAAAAACAATTGGAAGATCACATTAAAATTTTTTTCTCAAATGATGTTTATGAGAAATCAATTAATTTCAACTAAAGATAACCTCATTTTGTGAAAAAATGGTTAGTGTTTCCATTTTCTTCTTTCTTTTTATTATCCATATACCATTATTCAAGTTCTCACCTGCCAAAAATAGACTTCTACTACAAGTCATATTTGTCCAGTTATTTTGCTCTAACTAGATAACCAAAGTGACTAACTCAGACCTTTCTCTGTCCAAACAGTTTAATCTGATGACCCAGATAATATGAAACAACTTGGCACAGTAGTTAACAGATTACTCGGAATCAGAAACACTTCAGTCACTCCTGCTGATACTCACTCATTATATGATTGTAGACAAGTCCTTTACCCAAGATAATAATATCTGTACTATCTGACCCACAGATTTTTTTGAAAGGCTTAAATGAGATAATCTATGTAAAGCAAATTTTAGATCTTAGAGGTGCTATGAAAGGCATCACAAAAGCTTTTTTATAGTTTTTAATTCTTTGAGGGCTCTTTATATAAATGACAATTATTATTTATTACTTAGGCCAACTTAACCTGCAAAATCTCCATTTTATTTTGTGACATTTAGACGTACAAAAATGAGGCACCTCTTCCTTAATGCAATGCACATATTTTGAAGTAGAAAATGGAAAATAATTTTCTTGATCATTCAATTTGGAGGGGAAGAGGACAAAGTTGTCCGGAGCATGACTCAAACATTCTGAATGCTTTATCAGGGCATCAGATTCTTTCTGCCAAATTTAGGAATGCAATTCAATAAAGACCTCTGAAGCTACTCCATTTTTTGACCCTTAAAATAGCCTATCTCAGGTTAGTCAGTCCTCATTTCCTCATATAAAAAGAGAGAACTGAACTAGATGGACTTTAAGGTCCCTTCCAGTTCTACATCTATGATATAAAACTCTATAATATTCTAGACTAGAAAAGACCATCTCTTCAAGTTCATAGTATCAGTAATGGGAAAATTCAGCATTCTGTGAGAAATAGAAATTCACCTTACTCAATTCTATACAAGTCAGTTTTCCAGAAAATGATAGAGACTTGTTTCAATACTTCCTTAATCTGTGATTTCATAACTGTGGATTTATGATTCCACCAAAGCAGATAGATGCACCTTGCTTATGATTTGGAAAATAAGACCTAAAATAGGGAAATAGCATGACCAGGGTCGTGGGTAAATGTCAGAGCAGAGCCAATGAATGAAAGCTATTCTGACTTTAGACCCATCACTCATTTATTTAAAAAAAAAAAGTCACAGTTTTTTAAATTTACTGATGTTGCTATTTAATTATTCAGTCGTGTCTGACTCTGTGAAAACTCCATTTGGGGTTTTCGTGGGAAAGATACTAGAGTGGTTTGCCTTTCTTTCTCCAGCTCATTTTACAGGTGAGGAAACTGAGGCAAACAGGGTTAAGTGACTTGTCCAATAAGCATCTGAGGCTGGATTTGAACTCAGGAATTTGTGTCCTTCTGACTTCAGACCCTGCACTCTATCCACCAAGTCACCTAGCAGACTCAATTTACTGATATATCATACACACACACACACACACACACACACACACACACACGCTGTTAATTTGCTGATATGGATTAGTCTATGAAGAGAAACAGTTCTTTACTATGAGAGTGAACCAGATTCAATGAATAACATAAGCAGACCATGATTTTTTTAAAAAGAGGAGAAAATTCTTACCAATAATACAGCAAAATTAGTGGTGTGGTTGCATTGGCATCCAACGAATTGAGAGTTATTGATGGGTTTCTTTTTACACCCAAAAGTGTCCCAGTTATCTTTTTCAAAGTTCCAAAAGACACAGGCATATGTATTCAGCAAGAATTGAGACTCATTGTACTGCAAATGGAATGGAGAACACAATAGCAAAAAAGTGACTTTTGGAAATTGGAAGTAGAAAGAGAGTTAAAAACCTTCTAAAGTGGATTGTATTTATAAAAATATTTTTAAATGACCCCTTATTTTTTAAACTAATTTTATTATTTTTTTATTTAAATGAACATGGAACAGATGCTACCCAGTAATATTTCACTTAAAAGGAAAAGGTTTAAGTCAACTCAGTTTTGTTGTTGACTCATTTGATAAGGGATTTGGGAAGTAGAGACAGGAAAAAATGAATGTCTTTAAATGTTAATGTCTTAAAAAAATTAAATGTCTTTGAGGGATTTATCCATGGATTTTCAGAGGTAGCTCATCACATAAATGTTTCAATGGTTCTGGACCTGGCATCAGGAAGATCTGAGTTCACATCTAGTCTTAGACATTTACTATCTGTATGATAGTAGGTAAATCACTTAACTTGCCTCAGCTCTTACATCTATATAATGAGAATAATAGTATCTACTTCTCCACATTGTTGTGAAATTTAAATAATATTTATAAAATATGAAATTATATTTTATAATGATATTTATAATTTTAATATGCTTGTTACCCAAATTCAACTAGTAGGGGAGTCTTTGCTCATGGATGGAGATGAGTTTTATTTAGTTTTTTTTGTGATGACACTCTCAAGTGATATTGACAATGTTAGTAGTATTTTTGGTTCAAAGAGAATTTTTTTTTCAACTTTTGAAATATACTACCATATTAATCTCTAAAAAAATCCTATGCATTTTCTTTGCAATTCCACATTTAGTTTCATTATTTTCAGCATTCTTTTCAACTTAATGGGTATGAAGTCATATTTCAAATTTGTTTTAGTCTTAATTTATTGAATTATTAGTGAGACTGAAGATTTTTCAAATGATTATTCATCCTATGTATTTCCCTTTTATATGTTGGTTTTTATTTCTTTGGATCTTTTATCTAAAGCAGGTTGTATTGTGTACATCTTAATATTTGTTTCAGTTCTTCCAAAACTTTTTTCACTTCTACACATGACAAATGTAAACTGTTATATTTACTAAAATTACTTCCCAAACATGCTATTTTCTTTTTGTCTTTATTGCATTATTTTATCACATAGAATTTTTTTGTGATTCTTATATAACCAAACTCATATATGGTGTCTGATAACTTATTTGCACTATTTAATAGATGGGTTCTATTGTGGAGGACAGACAACTGATTTAAATACATTATTTCATTTTCTTCTAAATTCTGTTCTATGTTTTTCTGTGATTCAGTCACAAGGCATGAGGCAGAAATCTAAATGTATTTGATATATCTCTACAGTGTTTCCTTTTATCTATTAAATATAAAGTCCTTTCCTCAGTTTTTATTTTTCTCATATATGTATTGAGAGGTAGCATCATGTTGTAGAGAGTTAGCCATGAAGTCGGGATAAACTGGGGTTTAAGTTTCTGCTTCTCACACATACTGGTATAATGGAATACAAGTCAAATCCCTCAACCTCTGTCCTCTTAAGCAACTCTCTAAAATCTATGCATTACTGATCTGCACTGGTTTCCTCACTGATAGCTTCCTCCACCAAAAACAGGAATAGACCCCAAACCCAAAATATTTCTCTCTAACTTTGGTTCCATTTCTATTTATTCTAATAATTTATTATTTATACTATTTTATTGCTTTATTCTATTTCTTTGTCCCTCCGTCTCTGCTTCTGACTTTCTAGACTTTGCTACCATATGTCAATTGCCATCTCATCCTGGAATTTCCTTTGTCTTTGCCATGTTTGCTTTTTTTTTTCTCATTGGTGAAATCCTCCCAGCTTCTTTTAGAGAAAGGACCTCAAACCAGCCAATCCTTATTCTTCTTGGTTGTGTTTCTGACTTTATAAACTTCAACACATGCATTCACATGAATAACATCCCTCTCTGCTCCTCTTGTTTTTTAGCTCCTTTTTGTGTTATGTTTTCCCATTAGAATGTAAATTCTTTGAGGGCAAGGGATTGCCCTTTTTGTTTATATTTGTATCCTCAGCACTTAGCAAAATACCTGGTACATAGTGTTTAAAAAATATATCCTTGTTGTTTTGGCTATTTTTGTTTTGCTGAAATATCAGATAGCTTTAATGATGACTTTCATTGTTTGGTTATTTCAATCATGTCTGACTCTTCCTGTCCCATTTTAGGGTTTTCTTGGCAAAGAAACAGGAGTGGTTTGTTGTTTCTTTCTCCAATCAAATTTCAGTTGAGGAAATTGAGACAAACAGGATTGTGATATGCCCAGGATCACAGAGCTAATAAATATTTGAGGTTAGATTTGAAGTCAGGAAGACAAGTCTCCCTACTTTCAGGCCCAGTATTCTGTTTTTTAAGTCCAAATTTTATTAGCTCCCCCCCCCCTTATCCTAATATGCCATTGATATTCTTGTACATTTGTTATTTGTTTAAGAAATTACTTTATCCAAATCTATAAAGAAATTCATTGAGATGTGAATTGTGCAGGATAAACCTGCACATTAATTTGGATAATATTATCATTTTTATGTTGAATCAAATCATCCTCAAGTATTGAATTTCCTTCTATTTACTTAAATTTTCCTTTATTTCTATTAATAGTCTTATAACTAGCTTAATAAAGCTTTTATGAATCTAGATTGCCTGATATTTAATTTGTTATGATAAATGGAATTTTTTTTTTATTTTAAATTGTTTCACTTATCTCTTCAACCTTAAACCTATGGTTTGTCACTTTAAATGTCTCACTAGCCATTAACCTCAAAGCCTCAAATTTTCACCACTTTGAATTTGCAAATCCTCCAACTGGCCAATCTGCACTTTTTTCCTATTTTTCTATTTCCTGTTCTAGGGCTGCTGAAAATCACCAGGAAAAAACCTATGATCACCATTGGTCTGAACTATCACATATGCCCTCTCAGAGATCTTCACATCCTTTGATCTATGCTTCATAAATACATTAAATAAATGATCTTTCTTACACACAGATCTGCTCATAATATTGTTCCTACTCGAAAATCTTCATGGGTTCCCCATTCCTCCTGAATACCATTATAATTACTTTGTCTGATATTCAAGGCCTTCTACAAATTGGCCTCTTTCTACTTTTCCAGTCTTCTCTCATATTCTTCCCCTACATTCCTCCCATATTTCCTCCTCTTCCCAGTTTTCCTATATTAATGCCACCATCTTCCAGGCTTGAATCTCAGTGCCATCCTTGAATTTTCACTCATATTCATGTCCTCATATGCAATCTGTTTTCAAATTTTGTTGTTTTTAATCTTCATAACATTTCATCTATATTTCTGTTCTTTTCTTCTCATTTACAGTCACCCCCCCATTCCCTGCATAAGACCACTCTACCTCTCACCTAAACTGTTGCAATAGCCTTTTAACTAGTCTCCCAGACTCAAGTCTGTCTCCACTCCAATCTGTTCTCCATTCAGCTATCAACAGAGGTATATTGGTAAATGTTTAACAATGGGCTCTGCAATAATAACAAAAAATATTAATGACATACTTTTAAGTTTAATCTTTATTATTAATATTTTCTCCATCATTTTCCACCTAGGCAATCAATAAAAATAATAAATTAAATCCTGATTCAGCAATGTTTGCCAGTATCTGAAGTATAAATGTATATGCTGAATATTTAACAATCAGCTCTTCATCCTGCACATGTTAGCTATTAAAATAATTTTCCAAAATTCCTGCATTTGCTTCCCTTACTCAATAAACTCTAATTGCTCCCTATTACCTGTAGTATCAGCTATAAAGTTTTCTGACTGACTTTTAAAGGTCTTCACAAATTGGTTCCATTATACCTTTCCAGTCTTCTTACATTTTATTCCCCTCCACATACCCTGGGATTGAGTTAAGTTGACCTAACTTATTATGGTTCACACAGGACATCTCATATCTCCTGACCCTAGACTTTTGGATAGGTTGTCCCCAATGCTCAAATTCTTGGCAACCCCAGGACATAACCTCACATAACATTTTTGGTAGGAGCAGATTGATTTTTCCTAGTGCCTGACCTCTGGACTCCCTCATTAAAATGTAAGCTTCTTGAGGGCAGGGACATTTTTTTTTCTTTCTTTATATCCACAACCCTTAGCAGTGCCTGCTTTACAGTAAAGATTCAATCAATGTTTATTGAATTATTGACTGTCTCCTCTCACCCTCTTCCTATCGACCTTTCATGTCACCATGCTTTTGTTTAATGTTCTTCCTCATGCCTGAAATGTTGAGGATGTCCCCTCTTCACCTATTGAAATATTACAGTCCTTTAAGCCCTTCTCAAATGGCCAAGAAGCCTGCTCTAATTTTACCAGGTACTAAGTTAGTAATAATAGTCATAGTGAGCAGTTAGGTGGTGCTGGGAATAGAGTGCTAGGCTTGAAGGCAGAGAGGCCTGAGGTCCAATTGGGCCTCAGATACCTACTAGCTGTGTGATCCCGGGTAAGTCACTAAACCCTATTTATCTCAGTTTTCTCTCTGTAAAATGAACTGGAGAAATAAACTGTGAACTGTTCTAGTTTCCTTGCTAAGAAAACCCTAAATAAGTCATGAAAAATTGGACATGACTAAAATGACTGAACCACACTAGTAGTAATAATGGTGATAACTCTTATTTAATACTAATAATGGCTAAAGAGCTTTTAAGGTTTGCAAAGTGACTTACAAATATCATCCTTTCTTATCTTCACAACAAACTTAGGGACTGAATAAGTGGTATGATAATCCCCATTTTACAAGAGAAGAATCTGAGTCACAGAGAGATTATGTTGACTTACCCAGGCTCACATAGCTAGATTTGAATTGAGGCTAAATTTGAACTCACATCTACTTTTCTATCCAGGTCTAGTGCTCTCTCTTCACTGCTTTGTCTACATCTGTAAAAGATTGTCTTCTTCCTTCCTTCTTTCTCTCCCTCCCTCCCTGTCTTATCCCACCTTTTTTTCCCTTCTTCCCTCCTTCCCTCCTTCCCTCTTTTCCTTCCTTTCTTTCCTCTTTTCCTTCCTTCCTTTCTCTCTCCCTTCCTTTCCGCCCTTTCCCTCCCTTCCTTCTTTCCTTCCTTCTTTTCTTCCAAATTGTTATTATGACTTAAGAAAACTCACCCTTGGTTTAAAGATTATTTCAACAGAAGTATTCTTTGCCTCTGGATCATTAGCATCAGCAACTCGGCCTGCAATAATTCTTTGACTAAAATTTGTTGTGCTGGTGAAGGTTTTTGACTGGAAAAATTTATTATTTTGATACAGAACAAAGCCAAGTTTCTTATGGGTGTCTGTAGATAAGAAGAAATTAAAATATTCATAAGATCAATGTGGAAATGAACACAGAGGAGGGTAAAGAAATAAAAGATGCCATAAACTTATTTATTCAGATTTGGTTTTTTTACACATAATTTACAGATTATTCAAATTTGGTTTTTTTACACATAATTTACAGATTATTCAGAACCTTCATGCTTGCACATCCTGATTACATTCTTCAAAAATGAGTCAGAAGGCCCTAGTGATGGCAAATACTGAATGTCATCATTTTAGTTTTAAAAAAAAAAGATATTGACTATGTCAACATACAATAAAAGAACTGGGTAAAAGCATAGCTTTTTCTTCCCATAGAATTAGTTGCATTTGTGTGGCTAGATCATTGAGTGCTTATAACAAATATCAAAGTAAATTAAATATTTTGACAATACTGCAAAAGGTGGCAGCTTTGTGGCACAATAGATAGAGCTCTGGCCCTGAATTCAAATCCAGCATCAGACACTGTGTGATCCTGGGGAAGTTAGTTAAACCCCATTGCCTTCTCCTCACAAAAGAATAATGTGAAAAGAAACTGTAATTGTGGTAATTCTATAATCTGACTTTTAAAAATAAAACAAAAAACTTGTGGACTCTAAAAATGGTAAATGGACAAAAGTAAATAATAATAATTATGATGATGATATGCAAGATTCTAAAAGATAAGAAGAAAAGGGTGGAAAAGTTTCCCAAATTCTCATGTGGTCACTGAGATACTGCATGAATACAAAATGTTTTAATAAAGTGAAATGGTCCTGGGTGGTCAAATTGCCAATTCTGGACTCAACAGTGCACTCACAGAAAGATGTCATTAGTAAATTGTTACTTGCTATTAGTTAAATTACTCACATAAGCTTGATTCACACAATAAATTCCTGATCGTTTTCAGGTGAAATGGGGCAGAAACTTTAATGCAATCCTTAAAACTTTTTAACAGTATATTTCTACCTTAGCCATCAAAGTTCTTTGATATATACAATATCATTTATTCCCATAATATCCTCAAGGATTAGGTTTAGGATAATTATGATTCTACATCTATTGATGTAGTAATTGAGACTTGAATATGATTTGACCAAAGTTACATATTATTTAACAAGGGGAAATAAAAGACCTTTCCTGGACACTAATATTTTCTTTAAGTCCTCACTAAAAAACTCCTACTTTCTACAAGAAGCCTTCCCCAACCTCTCAATTCCCTCAGAGAGAGAGAGAAAGAATGCTTTAATGGAATGCCTTTTTTTCCTTCTTTTTTATTGATAATTCTATCACTAGCCACTCTTTTCCACATGTAAGAACAGTGCTAAGCTAAACATTGGGAGGAACCTGAGTTTTGAACACCAGCTCTGAAATTTTCTATTTCTATGATTTTGGAGAAGTCACTGAACCTTCCTAAGAGATTCTTCATTGGTCAAATGAGATTAATAATACTTTGAATACTAACTTTGTTGTTTTTTCTCTCTTTTTATTATAACTTTTTATTGACAGAACATATGCCTGGATAATTTTTTACAATATTATCCCTTCTGTTCCGACTTTTCCCTTCCCTATCTCCACCTGCTCCCATAGATGGCAGGCAGTCTTATACGGATTAAATGTGTTATAGTATATCCTGGATACAATATATGTGTGTAGAACCGAACACAAGAAGAATTGGATTCAGAAGGTAAAAATAACCTAAGAAGAAAAACAAAAATGTAAGTAGTCCCCATTCATTTCCCAATGTTCCTTCTCTGGGTGTAGCTGATTCTGTCCATCATTGATCAATTGGAACTGAATTAGATCTTCTCTTTGTGAAAGAAATCCACTTCCATCAGAATACATCCTCATACAGTATTGTTGTTGAAGTGTATAATGATCTGGTTCTGCTCATTTCACTCAGCATCAGTTCATGTAAGTCTCGCCAGTCCTCTCTGTATTCATCCTGCTGGTCAATTCTTACAGAACAATAATATTCCATAATGTTCCTATGCCACAATTTACTCAACCATTCTCCAATTGATGGGCATCTATTCATTTTCCAGGGAATACTAACTTTGAGGAAAGCATTTTGGCAAAAACAAATGTTTACCAATCAGATGGTATTTAACTGTCTTGGCCTGATGTTAAAACGATTAAAATAAATCCAAATTGATGAGCAGAGTCTAATAAGATAAAATTTCAAAGCAGGAATTTGTTTTGTTGACTATACATGTTTATAGGGGTTTTGCTTTCTTTCTCAAAGAATAGGGAAAAGGAAGACAGGAAAGAGAAAAGACTTTTTTTTTTAATTAAAGAATAAAATTCAATAGGAAAAATATAAATTCACATTTGGGTTTTTTAAAATATCAATATTATAAGTACAAGATGGGCAAAGTATGGTTAAAAGAAGTTTATTTTTAAAGTATCTAGGGTGACACTGGATAGAGCACTGACCCTGGAGTCAGCAGGACCTGATTTCAAATCTACTCTCAGACACTAGCTGTGTGACCCTCAATAAATCACATAATCACAATTGTCCCCATATCTACCCTCCAAAAAACCTAAGGAAGTTAACAAACTCTGAGCTTAATTTGAGCCAATGGTGAGAGACAGCATATTATAATAGATAGAAATTCTGAAAGACTTGAATTAATGTTCTGCCTGACTCAGACTAGCTATATTACCTTAGGCTAGAAACTTAACCCTGTGCATCCATTTTCTTACATTTGAAATATTGAGAATAGACTCATTGATCTCTCAAGTCCTTCTTTCCAATTCTTTAGGATCTAGAATCCTATAATTCCATGTCAACTAAAAAAAAAAAAAAAAGCCTAAAACAAGAAGATAATAGTCCCACTATTTTCTATTTAGATCAGACAATTACTAAAGTACTGGATTTAAATTTTAGGTATCACATTTCAGAAAGAACATGGGTAAGCTGAAGCATATCCATATGGAGGAACAGAATGGTAAAAGGTCTCAAGATCATTCCAGGTGAGAATTAAAGGACCTGACCCCCAGGATTGTTTTTAAGAATCAAATCAGACAATATTTAAGAAGCACTTAACATCAATATCTAAAACATAAGTAGGTGCTTAATCAAATGGCTTTTCTCCTTTTTTTGGAATTCTATGATTTTTGTTCCTTGAATTACTAATGCCTTAAGAAACCAAAATAATATCAACAAGATCAGCAGTATACTGGCAACTAAAGGAAGGAACTTTCTAAGTCATCTACCTAGCTACACATGAATCAAGAGAGACATGAACTTATGAATATGAAGGGGAACACCTTCTACCAAGCCAATACTAGCTTAATCACAATGATCATGTCATTTAACTTCTCCAAGACGTAGGAAAAAAAAAGATAGAATGAAAGAAAAAGGGCTCAGTTCCCTCATCTATAAAATGGGAATACTTACTACCTGTAGTATCTGTGTCTCAAAAGTTGTGAGAATCAAATGAGCTAAGTGGTATAGAACATTTTTACATCCTTAACGCATTTTACAGAAATGAGTTATGATGAGGAAACGGAAGCTCAAAGAAATGACTGGCCAAAGTCACACAGAACCATTATCTAAATCTAGTACTATGACTCCAAATCCAGTTCTTTCTACTGCAGAACAGAGCACTATTTACAAAGTATAATTTAAAGAGTTCCAAAGTTTCTCTCTCCTTTGTCAACCTGAATTATTATTATTACCTAATCTTCCCATCTGCCATAGTCATGTTCAACTTTTGTGACCTCATTTGGGGTTTTCTTGGCAAAAACAGTAGAGTGGTTTGCCATTTCCTTCTCCAGCTCATTTCATAGTTGGGGAAACTAAGGCAAACAGAGTCAAGTGACATGCTCAGGGTCACACAGCTGGTACGTGTCTGAAGTCAGATTTAAACTCAGGAAGATGAGTCAGGAGACTCCAGGTCTGGTGCTCTATCCTCTGTGCAGTGATGCTGTGCCCTATCTACCATAAGACTTCCACTATTAGAGATACTTCTTTGAATTGCATAACAATGGCAAAGGATGAGATCTTTGGAAAAATACAGTTAAATTCACATTTCCTGAGGGAGAAGAAAACTGCCAACTAGCTATTCAGGCTTCTCTTCTAGGTCTTTCCCATTTTCACATCAAAACAGATTAATCAGGTCAATTAATGTTACCTTGGATATTTTGGAAAGTATAAATAGCTTAAAAGCAGCAATAAGCTTGGACATCAAGAAGTATAAAGACCCTAGCAGGGTAATAGAGCAGCATGAGCAGGTAGCAGAGTAAAGAGGGCACCCTCCAAAATAGAAGAGCATTAAAGGCAGCCTGCTTAAGTTTGTCCAAAGCTTACTTTATTATAGGTGTAACTATACCGATGAGGAATAGATACCGATACCGATAAGGAATAGATACCGATATCTATGAAGGGTCATGTCACTGTTAGCCTACCAACATTTTGTGGATCTTTTATTTTATTTCAAATCTATAATTTTAAAAGTGTTAGTAAATTCTATAAGTGCTAGGTGCCTTTCTCTCTCTCCTCCACCTGTTGCCTACTTTCCAGAACTCCTACATATAAAGATTGTCTTGTTTGTTTTTAGCAATATCCCTAATTTATAGCATGATGCCTGACACACAGTAAATGCTGAATAAATATCCTTCTTCCTTTCCTCCTTTTTTCTCCTTCCCTTCTTTCTTCATTCCTTTTCTTCCTTCATTTCTTTTTTCCTTCCTCCTTCCCTTTGTCTTTTCTTCTTCCTTCCTTCTTCCCTTTCGACCTCTCTCCTTTCTGTCTTTTCTCCCTTCTCCCTTCTTCTCTTTATTTCCTTCATTATTTCTTCTCTTCCTTCTTTTCTTCCTCTCTTTTCCCCTTCCTCCATTTTTCTTTTCTCCTTTCTTCTCTTCCTCCTTCCTTCCTTCTTGCTTCCTTCTTTCCTTTCTTCTTCCTTCCCTTTTTCTTTCCTTTTCCTATCATTTATCTATCTATGTCTATATTGGTCTTTTTTTTTTTTTTTGAGATGAAGGCAGAGTAGATCTTATAGCTTAAGTTTCTTTATATCTTTGTTTTTCTTGTTTTGCCATACTTATAAAATTGTTCAAAAGTGAGCAAAAATGATAACTATTATTTCCCTGAACCTCAGGATTTTGAAAACTTTCATTTCTGAAATACCTCAGAACTTGGTCATATTCAGTCATGAATTACTTGGTGGGCAAAGAAATGTTGTATCAATCTCAAGACTTTTTGATAATGATAAAGATTGGAGGGGGTGTAGGAAAACTAGGACACTAATAACTTGTTGGTGGAGTTGTGAAATGATCCAACCATTCTGGAGAACAATTTGAAGCTATGTCCAAAAGGCTATCAAAGTGTGCATACCTTTTGATCCAGCAGTTTCTCTACTGGGTCTATATCCCAAAGAGATCATATAAAAGAGGAAAGGACACATATGTGCAAAATGTGTTTATAGTAGCCCTTTTTGTAGGGGCAAGGAAATGGAAATTTAGTGGATGTCCATCAGTTAGGGCATGGCTAAATAAGTTATGATGTATGAATATTATGGAATATTACAGTTTCATAAAAAATTATCAGAGGGCAGTTAGATGGTGCAATAAATAGAGCACTGGCCCTGGAGGAAGGAAGGAAGGGAGGGAGGAAGGAAGGTAAGAGGGAAGGAAGGAAGGCAGGCCCTGGAGAGACTACATGAATTGATGCTAAGAGAAGTGAGTAGAACCAAGAAAACATTGCACATGGCAACAAGAAGATTATGCAGCTATCAATTTTGATGGATGCTGCTCTTTTCAACAATGAGGTGATTCAGGCCAATTCCAATAGACTTGTGATGGAAAAAGTCATCTACATCCAGAAAAAGAACTATGAGGACTGAATGTGAATCACAAAATAGTATTTTCACCTTTTTATTGTTGTTTACTTGCTTTTTGTTTACTATATTGGATTGTTTGCTGTCTAAGGGAGGAGGCGTAAGGGAGAGAGAAAAATTTGTAACACAAGGTTTTGCAAGGGTGAATGCTAAAAATTACTATCTTTGCATGTATTTTGAAAATAAAAGGCTATTATCTTTTTTTAAAAAAAAAAGAGAAAGAAGGCTTTTTGTTCTCAACTTAATTCAGGTACATTATTTTTAAAAAATAGAAGAGTCAAAGACCTACCTTGTATGGTATTGATTAGGACCTGCAACTCCATTTGGTCCTCTAGTTGTAGCGTCTTATTTATATCTGTTTGTATTTGTTTTGAATCCAGAATGTTATTAGTTCCTATGAAAAGGAAAATTTGACACCCCCCAAAAAAATTTAATAAAGAAAAAATAATCACTGCTGTTGACAAGAATTTTGATAAATGATGTTAATGTTGGTAAATAAAGAAAAATCACTCACCTCTTTGAACAGAAAAAAGAACAGCTACAGGCTGTGAAGTATTTTCTGTGGGGAGGTCAACAGATTGAAGGGCAATGTTGGGCTGGACTATAGATTTATTCATCAAAGACGAGGAATAAGTCTCCAATTCTTTAGTGAGGCTGCATTGATAGAAAAGAGAATATTATTTAGGTGTTCTCATGAAATTATACATATGACTTTTTCTCTAAAGTCCATAGAAATACTAGAGCATATGCCCATAGCCTTTTTTGACTCAGAGATTTACTACTCCAGATACATAGATAGATAGACCTATACACACACACACACACACACACACACACACACACACACACACATATATATATATATATATATATATATATATATATATATATATATACACATACATATATATTTGTGTTTATATGCCAAAAAGAAAAGATTCACAAACCAAATATTCTCAGCATTACATTTTTGTGTAGAACTAGAAAACAAAGTCAATGCCCATAGAATGGCGAACATCTAAAGAAATTGTGGTACATGAATACAATAGAATATGATTATACTATAAGAAACAACAAATATAAAAATTCAGAGAAGCATCAAAAGACTTATATGAAACTGTTGAAGGGTGAAATGACCAGAATTAGGAAAATTACATCCTCAATGATTACTACAAAGTAAGGAGAAATAATCAAATAAACAAAACAATAAAAACTGAATACTGACTAATTATAATGACCAAGTTTGATCTTTAAAAAAAGATGCAAAATTTATATTCCCTGTTTTTTATTGAAGTGGGGAACTATGGGTACAGGACACTGTAAAAACTATTGTAAAAGTGAAATTGAACTATTCCCATTTAGGCTTTGGTGCTTTGTTTAGTCAAATTATTCAAAAGTATGGCAGTACAGTAAGAGATGAAAATGATAAAAAAAATTTTTAAAAGTTGTAAAGATTCTGTGGTGGATTGCACAATGTGACTAAAAGTTTGGTCATTATCTCTACAGAGAAGTCATGTATCATTAAATACATGTATAGCTAAGTCACATATTTAAGCCAGGAACACACTTATTATGTGGTTGATGAATCTTTGCTTGCAATTGTGATAGATTATTTGTATTTTTTTTCCTTAGAATTGTATTGTCTAGGAGCACTTAGTCCCTAATATCCTACTGTATTTCACTGTAGTTTTGACTAGGGGGTTTCTTCCAGCTCTATATCTACAATCCTATGATTTTTTATGTAGCCTCTATATGGAATTGTATTCTGTTATGTAGCTGGTATATACCTTGAAGGTCTCTCTTCTAGCTATAGATCCAAAATTATATGATCCTCAATATTCAGGGCTAATAAAACCTATTGATTTACGTGCATACTAATCAATTCCCCAGAAGAAATAGGGGAGGTCATACTGACCTAAGGATCTGAACAGACTTAATGTGATAGCAGTACAGAGGCCTGAAGCTTGGGATGAGGGAGCTGGAAGAAGGGAAATACCTTGCAGACTAACCACTCACCAATGCAGTGAGTGACTTGGACAGAAGGTAGCACGGTATGATGAAAAAAAAGATTGGATTTAGAATCAAGGGACCCGGGTTCAAACTCCACCTCTGATGTTGACCACTTCTGTGACTCTGGGCAAGCTATCTGGGGAGACTTCAATATCCATACCTATAAAATGCATGATTTGGATGAGATGGGTTCTGAGGTCCCTTCCTGATCTAGATCTGTGATGCTGCTGACATGGCAACAAAACAGAGAATAAAAAGATGGGATGACATTTCCAATATGGTCCTTCCAGTTGGGCAAATAGGCTACAGCGTAGACTAGAAGCAGTTTACACAATCTCTAAAGCACCAGAGCTATGATGACTATGCTTGTCCCTATAAGAATATAGGTTTGCAGCCAATTGGACACAATAGATAACCAATTAGAAATTAGAATCATTACTCCAGCCGAATTCATAAAATATATGGGAGAAATTAAGCCACCTGTTGCCAATGATTGCCAAATATTATTGACAATATTGTCAATAAACAAATAATTAAATGCATTAATAAATGAATGGATGAATGAATTATGCTCCATTATATTTTATTTCTAAATTGTAACTATGCTTACTTTACAAAGCTGCTAGAATTTTCAAAAATAGCTTCTTTGGCATCTAGAAGTTGGCTTACTGTGGTTACTGCAATTTTCTTTGCCTGATAAAGAGAAAGAACCAAAAGTTCAAACAAATCAATTGATCTTCCATGAACATTAGAGAATAAGAAACTTCTTTCTAAATTACATGAAAAGAAATCAGGTAGAAGTAACAGAGAGAGGCAGAAAGTGGATTATGAGCAAAATCTGGCAACAATCTGCCCAAAGGTGAATCAATGTTTTTTTGTGGGATGACATCACAATATGGGAAGGTACACAAAAGGGGGAGAAGGGAATATATGATATTCCAGGATTAAATAAAGGGCTAGAAATGAGGGGAAAGTGACCTCTCTGACCTCTCAGAAAGAGAAGAGCCTTTGGAGGCTGAAGTGAGGAGAAAGGGGAAAGGTTTGAAAAGGGTAAGAGAGAGTAAGAAACCTCCTTGCTTTGGAGGCAGAAAAGGATTCAGTTGGTAAATGCTACTATGGGTGAAGAGAAATGGTCTGTGAAGGGAGATGGAGACTGCATTTGATGTGACCTAGGGAATTTGGTACTTGAAATATAGGGAGTGATTTGGAATTCCAGGAGCAATTGCACCTGGGGGAGTGGAAGAATACAATGAGGAGATTTTGAGGAAAATGGGGAAATAAAGGTAACTAGGAGACGGTACAGATGATTGGTGGGCTGCATAATCAGGGGTGTAGTCCCTACCATGAGGCAGTGTCCCCTTTGACACCTACAAATGGTGATGTTCTGGGAGTGAAATGCAATCAGAGAATGAAGGTCTAGGGTAGACAGAGAGGATCGATAATGAAGACAATGAGACAAATCCTTTGTGAAAGGGAAGTAAAAACAATGTTAAAAATTGATAAATGGAACTAATTGAAAGAGAAAAAAGGAATGGGAAATATATATATGTAACCAGATAAAAAGAAAGAAAATAAAAAGGAACTGATAAGCAAAACCCCAAAGAAAAAGGGATAACAAATGAAAGATCAGAGGTGAAAGAAAGAGAGCCAAGGGGAATAGGACTATTTCAAGAAAGATTAAAGTAACTGAAGGAACATAATATTATGTTTACATCAAAAGAGAAAAAAATCATAAATTATAAAAAAAATTACAGACAAATAAAAAAATATAAACACAACTCTTATAATTTTAGATGTGAACACACATTATACATGTTTTGATCAGTTGTGTTATTGATTTTTCCTCTCAAAAAAACTTATATGGGATGGCTGTCTGGGAAGGGAAGGGATAATCATGATGATGTAAGAAATGGAAGGTATCTGTAAAAAATTTTTTTAAATAACTGCATAGTGTTGTGCCAAAGTTCCCTTTTAATGTTGTGACCCAATTTCTCCAATTGTCCTATTTAGTTATTCTGCCTCAGGTTATAACCTTTCCCTCTTAATGTTTGATGAGAAAAAGGTCTACCTCAGTTGCTCTGCCCCAAAACCCCAGGCTATAATCATTACCTCTTAAGTGGTTGATGAGATAAAGGTTTTATATCTTTAGGTTATAGATATTCCTTCTTAATGTTTGATGGGATAAAGTTTTATCCATTTTAGATGTCATTAGAATATCAGTCATCTCCCTCCATTGTGTCATCCTAGGGGCCTCCCTCACCATTAGGTTATCCCCACCCAGATACCTCCCCCATCATGTCATTGTTATTGTTGTCCTATAAAAAAGCTTGCTCTCTGATACTTAGGGCTGGATTCTTTGAGATGGTAGTCTCGTCCAGCCCTGGGACCAAGATCCATTTGGTCCCAGTATCTCTCTCCATTTAATAAACTATTGAATTGGTCTTTAACCTGTCTTGCTCAGTTTCTTCGGCATTATACATAGTTCAACAAGCCTTTGTTAATCACAATTCATTGTTCAGTCATGTCTAATTCTTCATATTCCCATCTGGAGTTTTCATGGCAAATATGCTGGAGTGGTTCACCATTTCCCTCTCCAGCTCATTTTACAAATGAGGAAACTGAGGCAAACAGGATTAAGTGATTTTTAAGCTGGTAAGTATTTGAGTCTAGAGTTGAATTGGGGAAGATGAGTTTCCCTGACTTCAGGTTCAGTGCTCTCTCCCCTGCCCCACCTACCTGCCATTAGTCAATGAGAACACAAAGGCTAAATACAATGAAACACACTATTCTAAGAAATTTGCAATCCCTTGTTTTTTTTCTTAAATTAAATTTATTTCTCTTTATTCTACTCCTCTCATAGAAAAAGCAAGAAAAACAAACCCCCTGCTACAACATGTATAGTCAAGCAAAATAGCCATCTCCAAAATCTTAATCTGCACTGATTTCTTCACCTTTCTGTCAGCTGATAGATAGCAGGTTATAACCTCTTCAAAAGATACAAATCTAGATATATATGTAAATTCTTGGGAGTAGAGGTAGAGAGGAGGGATGGTGGGTGATTTAAGGATATGTATACATATATTTATGTTATCAACTATAATCTAACGATGCTAATCTATAGTAGGCAACTAGGTCTCCTAGTGAACAGAGAGCTAGAACTGAAATCAGGAGTTTAACTCCAGCCTTAGACACTTAATAGCTATGTGAACCTGGGCAAGTACTTAAGTATTTTCTGCCTCAGTTTCCTTATCTATAAAATGCAGATAATTATAGCACTTAACTCCTAAGGTTGTTCTAAGGATCAAATGAGATAATATTTGTAAAGCATTTTGCAAATCTTCATGCTATATAAAAGCTAGCTATATATACATATAGCATATATAAGCACATGAAGCCCAGCAGCTTTTTAGCATCTCTAAATCAAATAAAAATATTACTTTTTCTTACATCTGTCTCCTGAGCCCACATATTCAGACATCCCCATAACGTTTCCTTGCTGTTCCTTGAGACACTCATTCACTGTCCCCTGTGCCTCTTTTCCTTCCTCATCTTTCCCTCCTGATTTCTCAGGCTTCTTTCCAGTTCCAGCCTAAATCTCAGCTTCCTTAGTAAAACTTTAAACTGTGGGCTCCAGCTGTATGTAGTCTTGTAATAGAATGTTGGAGTCATGAAATTATTTGTTATTAATCAATAAAATTTGGTTTCTATATTTATTTTATATACCTATATGTCTAGGGTTGCATAAAAATTTCTGTGGAGAAAAGGGATCCCAAGTGGGAAAAGTTTCAAAAGTCCTGATCTACGGGAAACATTTTCAGATCTGCCTTAATTCCAGGGCCTTGTCTCTTTAATTATTTCCCATTTGTCTTAAGTATATCTTGTTTTTACATAGTTGATTGCATGAGATTATAAGCCTCTTAAGACCAGGAACTGTCTTTTACCTTTCTTTATACCTCAATACTTACAATTCCTGGCACATAGTAGATAATTAATAAATATTTATTGATTGACTAGATTTATACGAACAAACTTATGTAATCATAATTAAGAGAAAGCAGCTTCAAAAGGCTGAGGATGCTGATAACCTGTGGGAATCCAGAGGCCAAGTGAGAGAATATTGGTTAAAGCACCAGATTGAGATAACAGTACCTGAGTAATAACACTTGATGCTTTCTTTCCTGATGATTAAAGCAAACAGGAGAACGTGTGTTGGATCACATATTTAACAAAATAAAAAACACATTTTCAGTGACAAACGCTTTCCCCAGTCCTAGATCTGGAACAACGGGTGGGTTGTGTTTTTGTGGAGCCCTGCGAGTTTTACCTCATCTGTTGCATTTCTGGACTGGTTGAAAATCTGCTGCACCACAGTGATAGCAGATGAGACATTCTCAGCGGTCAGCTTGTTTGTATCGGAGGTTAAAAGCTGGACTTCCATAGAAATGTTAAGAGATTGTTCTGGGATATTTTCTACCTGTTTAAAACAAAATGAAACAAAACTTTCCCCAGTTTCACACATTTATTTGCACACTTTTTTATAGATATCATACAATCTTTTGAAAAATGATTTTGCATGAGGCTGCCTTTTCCCACCAAGTAGTTCAGTACTTCTGGCTGTTTTAATCAATCTTACTAAGCGTCTACTATGTGCCAGGCTTCTAGCATTTTCTTTGCCTGTCCTTACTCACCCCCCAACCCCAAATGCACTCCTAGCTCATCTCTGCCTACTGGTTTCCTTGTTTGTTTGTTTTTTAATTCTAGATAAAACATCATTTTCTATAAGGAAGTCTTTTCCCACCCCTTAATTCTATTATCTTCCCTCTTAATTATTTCCCATTTATCTTATCTATGTATATATTTGTTTATTTGTTGTTTTCCCTCCTTAAAATGTGAGCTCCTTGAGGCCAAGAATAGTATCTTTTATCTCTTTTTAGTATCCTCAGTGCACTTGCTGTTTTTCAGTTGTGTCCAACTAATGACCCCACTTGGGGTTTTCTTGGCAAAGATACGGGAGTGGTCTGCTGTTTCCTTCTCCATCCCATTTTACAGATGAGGAAACTGAGGGCAAAAAGATTTAAGTGACTTGCCTAAAATCACACAACTGGGAAGATCTGAGTTAGGATTTGAACTATCCTTCCACTGTGCCACCTGTCTCCTCCTCTTCCTCCTTCCACACTCATCTTCCTCTCTTCCCTTCCTCCCTTCCTCTTCCTCCTCTTTTTCCTCCTTCTCTTCCTCCTCTACTTTCTTAAGTGTTTAATGCATATTTATCGGTTCCTAGGATCACTAATTTTAAACTGGAAAAGACCTTAAAAAGCATAAAGTTCAAAAAGGTTAAGTAATAAAGACTGTCCAAGGTTACATAGATAACAAATGATAGAGTTGGGATTTAAACCTATCTCCTAATGCCTAATCCAGCCATTTTTCTTAATACCACACTGCCTCCCAAAGGTCAAAATCGGCAAAACAATACAAATTAGAATTTCCCCCACTATTTTAGGACTTTTCAAAAATAGAATAGTATTGGAAACATGAGAGATGACCTTTGAAAGTTTTCTTCAGTTTCATAACCCTGTATGTAGATAAAAGGAAATCAACAAAATAGTTCATTTAATAAAGTTGAATATAAGCATTCATGTTCTTTAATTCTGGCTAGATGGCAGCACTCTTTCAGAAAACAAATCAGAATCCCAGACTGGACAACTCTTGCTTCTAGGCAACAAGATTGGATTGGCAAATAGGGTAATCAGAGTTCTTATGATAGAATTATATGGAGGAAGGCTGGTTTAGGGGGATTGACCCAGCCACTCCTGAGCAAAATTTTAAAACAAGCAAAATTTGTCCTCTTTTTCTTAATCCTCGATCTCTTTTTACCCTAACTTGTCACCTCCTACACATCCCTGTTCATTCCCTCCCCTCAAGGAAAAAACAAAAAAAACAAAAAACTCAATATGTAGTACCTTGGTCCCTTCCTCAAATGGAAAAATAGAATAAAACTAATTGACATTATATTCTTTTTTCCTTTCCAGGCTGCACTCAGAATTCTTCCAGTTTTATTTTATAATATCCCAGAAACCTCTACACTTTAGAAGCTTACTTCCCCCCTGAATTTCACACACTGGAAGCACTGTTGGCCCCTACAATTTCTCCTTTCCAGTGACTGATTCCATTTTTGGGAGGAAGCCCGGGTGAATCAAATTTTCCTTCCTCTTCAGATTACACTTCTGAGTATCTTGGATTTTATGCCTCAGAAACCTCTGAACATCACCTTTTTGCTCAGTTTTATATGTAGTCTTCTACCATTAGAATGTAAGCTCCCTGAGGGCAAACACTTCTGTTTGTATTTATATTTCTTTTACTTAGCACAGAGTTTAGCACATAGTAGGGGGTTAATGAATACTTTTGACTGGAAGTTTGACATGAGTGCTCTTGGCTCCAAAGTTTAGAATTTTGGAATTATGATTACTAGTTCTATCTCTTAAATTTGAAATTTTTGATCATCTGACTTGTTAATCTCAGAGATCGACATAATATAAAGAATGCTAGATTTGGGAGCTGAATTTGAATCATGGTCCTATGACTTGCAACTTTTGATACCTTGGGGATGTCACTCTCTGAGTCTCAGTTTTCTTAATTATAAAATGAATTGATTGAACTAGTTGGTTGAAAGGTTCTTCCAGTGCTAAATCTATGGTTTAGATCAATCTCCTTATTTTTAAAGATGAAGCAAGTTGCCCATGGTCACAGAGTTAACCTGTGACAGAACTGAGATGGGAATCTGGTTCTTGCCTCCTCTTAGGACACGTTTCAATATCTCAGGTATATTTGTATTTTATAGGAAGACACAGATGAATTGGGTAATGTTTAATCCAAAGGAATGCATCTATATGTAGGAGTACAAATTGCCTCCTTTCACCCCCAACTCCCAGTGGAACAGGCTACTGAGTTAGGAGGTGGTGATTTTTCCAAAGCTAGAAAAGATTGAAAGATTACTTACAGAGGCTGTAGTAAAAGGGCTTCTTCTATTCAAGTAAGAGTCAGACTAGATAAGATCTGAGTTTCCTTCCAACTTGAAGATTCTAGGATCCTAATCACAAGGGCAACTTTTGGGGCTAAATGGCATCTAACCCCTTTGGGGCTCTCAGCACAGTGTCCCTATGTCTCAATGGGAGCCTCCAGGTTGCTAACATATTATGGAGTTTTGTATTCCAGGCAAAGGATTCTAAACTTTATTCAATGGGCAATAGTGGGAAATTGTGGGGTTTTAAGCTGATGAATGGCTTGCCCAACGCATGTAAATATGACTACTGCTATGTGAAGGAGAGTCTAGAAAAGCTTGGAATTAGACTTTTAGGAGGTCTCAAATTGCCCATGTGGGGGCAGCTAGGTGGAACATTGAATAGAGAGCCAGCCCTGCAGTCAGAAAGACTCATCTTCCTGAGTTCAAATCCAGCCTCATATACCCCTAGCTTTGTGAACCTGGGCACATCACTTACACTCTTTGCTTCAATTTCCTGTAAAATGAGCTGGAGAAGGAAAATAGCAAATCACTCCAGTATCTTTGCCAAAAATACAAAGAAAATGAGGCTATAGAGTCAGATCTGATGAAAAACGACTGAGCAATAATAATTGCCTATGTGGATTACGCTAGGGTGACAGAATAAACAGATAAAGGGGAAAAATTCAAGAAATATTGTGGAGATTGACTCAGAGCTTGTAACTGACTGTATGGGATAAAGCAAAGGGATGAGTCAAAGATAATAAGATTTTGAACATGGGAGGCTCAGTGAATGACTATCACTGACAGGTATAATGAAACAAGGAGGAGGAATGAATTTAGGGGAAAGAATTAGCTTAGCTTTAGACATAATAAATTTAAGGTGCTGGTAGTGATCATTCAAATAGCAATGTTCTCATGGGTCCAAGCAGATTAAAATGTAATTGGGAAATGTATAACAAAATAAATTAAAATACAATATAACAGTGAGACAAATGAAAAACCAAGAGACAATTTCTGGATAATTAATAATTAATAATTGGGCTAGTCAGGAAAAAGTGAGCTTTTTATCTGTTCAATAATTTCCCACTGCTGAGTTTCTTCTGTGGGCCTCCATTTTGGCAAGAGGTCAAATATAGCCAAACTTTATTCCCTTCCTGGCTGTACTTCTGACTTTTTGGCCTTGGATACTCTTCTCTCCCATTCCCTCTGCTTTCAGCTGCCCTTTGTTGTTGTTTTCTCCAGTTAGAATGTATACTTCTCCTCAAGTGCAGGAACTCAGGTTTTTTGGCTTATCTTTATAATCTCACATTTAGCATAGTAAACCCTTGTATATAAATGTCTGCTTCCTGCCTACCTTCCAATGTCAATATGAAATCTGAACTGAATATCAGCCTATGTCAAGTATACCCTTAATAGATATATTTGATGGAAATGGGAGATTAGATTAAGTAGAATTTAAAGGTTCCTGCTAGTGCTCTACTTCTACAATTCTATCATGTTTAGATACCTTCATTTTATCATGCAATTTTCAGCTATGATAAAGGGTGTGTTCTTTTAGAAAATGCACAATCTCACAAAATTTAAGTAGGCCTCTGTTAAATTGTCATGAAAAAAAAGTGTTCATCCTAAAAGTCCTTCTCTAAATGGGGGCTCAGAGAAGGGATGGCCTGACTTGACTTGTACTCATTGTGAGTCTAAGGTAGTGTCCCACTATTTTCCAAGGTATCTGTCAAATATGGCATAAGATGTACCTGAGCTGCCAGTGTCTCCAGGCTTTGGTTACAGTTCACTTCTGAGACATTTCCTAAGATTATGTCACCATAAATGGTCTTGTTGCAATACCTACTTGCCTTTGGCAAGCCCGCTTTAATGAAAAGAAAAATATTACAATTAGTCCCCTCTTAAAATCCTATACTGTTCCCACATTAAGAGATGACCATGAACCAGAAGCACTCCATCACAATTATGTAACCTAACTTGTTCAACCATTCCCAAATTGATGGGCATCCCTGCAATTTCCAGTTCTTTATCATCACAACAAGAGCTGCAGTAAACATTTTAGAACATGGAGTTTCCCTTTATTTTTCCCAAATTATCTAAAGAAACAGACCAAATAGTGTTATTGTTGGGTCAAAGGGTATAGGTAGTTTAATAATTCTTTGAGCATAATTTCAGATTGCTCTCCAAAATGGTTGGATCAGTTCACAATTCCACCAACAATGAATTAGTGTCCCAATTTTTCTACATTCCCTCCAATATTTGTCATTTCCCCCCTTATTATTTTAGCCAATATAGTAGGTATAAAATAACTCAATCTTGTTTTAATTTACACTTATTTAATAAATAATGATTTAAAACATTTTATCATGTGGCTATAAATTGTTTTGATTTCTTCATTGCAAAACTACCTGTTCATACCCTTTAAAAATTTATCAATTGGGAAATGACTTGCAGATTTAACAAAGTTCTTTATATATTTGAAATATGAGATCTTTATTTGATAACCTGTCATAAAATTTCTTTCAGTTTTGTTTCCTTCTAATCTTAGTTACATTTGTTTTATTTGTACCAAAACTTTTTAATTTAAAATTTTCTTCTTAATGAATTTTTTGATACTGTTGTTGTCTCTTTGCCAGTACTTTATTTAGCATATTTGTATCAATATTCCTTAGTGAGTTTTGTAGTTTTCTTTCTTTGCTTTATCCATTCTAGTTTTGGCCAACAGTATATTTGTCCAAATTGAAGGAGTTTTATGATAACCTTCATTCTCTTTTGAAAAATAATTTATGTAAAATGGTGACTATATTACAGAATGGTCCTAATGCTTTAAACATAAAGAAAGCTTAGAAGGAAGAGCATGAATTCTGCATTGGACTTATTTGAGGTGTCTATAGAATTTTCAGGAGGAAATGTCCAGCAAGCAATAGAAAATATAATACTGGAGTATAAGAGAAAAGATGAGGACTGGATAGATAGTTTGGGGAATGCTTTGCATAGCACTGATATTTAACCCATGGTAGCTAATGAAATAATCAACAGAGAGAGGATTAAGAGTTCCTAACTTGAGATTTGTGAACTTTAAAAAATTTTAATAACTGTATTTAACATAATTTTATTTCCTTTGTAATCTAAAATTTTTATTTTAAACATTTAAAAATACTATTCTGAAAAGTGGTCCATAACCTTTACTAGACTTCCCAAAGGTTACACAAAAATGCTGAGCAATTTTAATTTAATATATCATTAATAATCTCTGAGGGAGCCATTTCACATGGGTGCTGTGGCCTGAAGGAGTATATAATCAACTAATCTGAGATTAAGAAGATTGTCCATTCGTAAGACTTGTCTCCAATGCAATCACATTTACCTGCTTGCTACAATGCTTTCCCTCTTGGAACTATGCAACTTCCCAAATTACCCCCTTGCTGAGAGTACCATTTAAAAACCCATAGAATCATCTGTACAGATGTCATTAGGAAAATCATTGCCTTTCTGGGGTATCTTTCCCCTACCCTAAGAGAACACAAGTGTTCTTCAGAAAATTGACTCTGGAGCAGTAACCAGTGAATAATAATTCTATTTCTCATCTTTTAATTTTTAGTTGGACAAAGTGACTCTCACTGATTGAGAAGTTATGACTGGGTTATGACAGAATGTAGATTTCTTTACATAAAGTTTTCCTCCAAATACACTCCTCTTATGAACATCTCAATCAAGAAAGCTTTCATCCTTCCAGTTAGACCTGTACAACTTCAAAGATATCCTCAACAGTTCACTCTTCCTCCCCTTGTATATGTATATATATATATATATATATGTATACATATATATATATATATATATGTAATCAGTTGTCAAATGTCCAGTCTTGTCTGTTTTCATCTTCACATCACCTTTGCATAAATCCCATTTTCTTTCCTCTCATAGTCATCACTCTAGTTATAATACCTCTTATTTAAACTATTATAAGATCCTCCTAATTTCATACCTACTTTAAGTCTCCTCCTTCATCAAAAAATTTTCCATACAACTTCTAAAGTGATTTCCTTAAAACTGAAATTTGATCATATCACGTTTCTACTTAATAAATGGCAAAGGTTCCCTTTTGACTCTAAAGTCAAATATTGTTTTCTTCTTTATTGCATCCTTTCCAAATTTCTGTTATTTCATAAATTCCATGATATACATAAATTAGCATGATGGTAGCACACAATATAAATTTATTTAAAAGTAAATATACATATATGTAAGCATTGCTCAATTTGTCTTTTTAAAACATAAGAATACACTATCAAAAAAAACCTGTGGAAATTATTGATAATAGGTAATTCTAGGAATCTGTCAATGAAAAAGGAGGAAAAATATTTAAAATGACTACCAGGGCCAAGTGAAGGGATTTTTAAACAAATAAACTTTATTGTTATCATTTGCTTTTGCATTGCCTAAATTTCCTCCTATCCCTTTGAGACCTGTCCCATGAATCATGGTTATGACACAATATCACAGTTTTTATACCTAAGTTATACAAAGAGAATAATACATACCATTTGGGGTGTCCTTTCCACATTTCTCTATGGAAGGTCCAAATTTGTGTACTACGATAATGTCGAAACTGAATTGGCCAAAGGAGCTTTTGTTACAGAAATTAACTATATGGAAAAGAAATTCACTTAGAATTCATTAATAGAACAGACATTTTCAAATTTCAAATTACCTAGAGGTCAAAATTACCTAGAGGTGATTTAAATGGAATAAAAGGGTCCAACAAGACTAATCCCAATGTACCTTTAATCCTACCCCCTCCTATCCTCCAGAGAAGATTGCCCTCTCAAACCATATCCCTAATCTTTCACCTGGCACTATCTATTGGCACTATCATATACCATATATGTATTTGCCCCCCTCCCATTATAATATAAATTTCTTACAAGTATGAATGAATGAATTAAAATACACTATTAAGCATTTACTATGTACAAAGCATTGTGCTAAATTCTGGGAGTGTTGTTGTTTTAGTTATTTTAGAGTTTTCATAATCCCATTTGGGATTCTCTTGACAAAAATTCTGGGTTGGAATTTCCATTTCCTTCTCCAGCTCATTTTACAAATGAAGAATTGAGGTAAACAGGGTTAAGTGACTTGCCTCAGGGTCACACAGCTACTAGGCCAGATCTGAACTCAGAAAGACAAATCTTCCTGACTTTAGGCCCAGTATTCCATTCACAATACTACCTAGCTGCCCAAGTGCTGGGGATACAAATTATTTTTTTAAAAAGTAGGACAATCCCTGCTTTCAAGGAGCTCATATTCTTTTTTTTTTTTTTAATTTTTTATTTAATAATTACTTTTTTATTGACACTCGTTTCTGTTCCGATTTTTTTTTCCCCTCCCTCCCTCCACCCCCTCCCCTAGATGGCAAGCAGTCCTTTATATGTTGGATATGTTGCAGTATATCCTAGATACAATATATGTTTGCAGAACCGAATAGTTCTCTTGTTGCATAGGGAGAATTGGATTCAGAAGGTATACATAACCCGGGAAGAAAAACAAAAATGCAGATAGTTCACATTCGTTTCCCAGTGTTCTTTCTTTGGGTGTAGCTGCTTTTGTCCGTCATTTATCAATTGAAACTCAGGTCTCTTTGTCAAAGAAATCCACTTCCATCAAAATATGTCCTCATACATTATCGTTGTCGAAGTGTATAATGATCTCCTGGTTCTGCTCATTTCACTTAGCATCAGTTCATGTAAGTCTCGCCAGTCCTCTCTGTATTCATCCTGCTGGTCATTTCTTACAGAACAATAATATTCCATAACATTCATATACCACAATTTACCCAGCCATTCTCCAATTGATGGGCATCCATTCATTTTCCAGTTTCTAGCCACTACAAATAGGGCTGCTACAAACATTTTGGCACATACAGGTCCCTTTCCCTTCTTTAGTATTTCTTTGGGATATAAGCCCAATAGAAACACTGCTGGATCAAAGGGTATGCACAATTTGATAATTTTTTGGGCATAATTCCAGATTGGAGCTCATATTCTAATGAAGGAAAACTATCTTTCTTTGGGCCCTGGACTACCTGATCTGAAGCATCTCTGCCATTTGCCTTTGAATAGCTTGGCCAATTATCTGAAAGCCTTGACAGATCACACAGGACTAACACAGACAGGTTGTAAAACAAATATTTAAGTGAGAAAGTGCCACTGATCCTCTTCTGAGTGGTGACTGGTATGGCTCATCACTCATAACAGTTTAAGCAGGTTTTTCCAGTCATTGACTGTTGCCATATTTTGCTTTAAACAGCTCTGTGACTATGCAAATGATATACTCAAAGGATTACACAGTGTTTCCTCCATGCAGCTAATGGACTCCTAAAATGTTGTTCAGTCATTTCAGTTGCAAGAATGTTAGATAGGGCACTTGGGTTCAAATACCTGCTCCCAATACTTATCACCTATGTGTTTTTCAGGTAGTAATTTAACCTCTCTGTATTTCAATGTATAAGGGGCTCTAAGATCCTTTCTACCTCTATCTCTAGTTCTAAGATCCTAAATCAGAGGTCCAGATAAAAACAAACAAATATATTACAACAAGTACTAGATTTCTGGGATTTTCTTGGCAAAGATACTAGAATGTCTTGCCATTTCCTTCCCCAGCACATTTTACAAAGAAGGAAACTGAGGTAAATATTGTTAAGTGGTCTACCCAGGTTTACATAACCAGGCACTGTTTGAGACTGGATTTTAACTCAGGTCTTCTTGACTCCTCCTAAAGTATATTTCTGGGATGGTTGGTTAAGTAACCGAAGAAGAAATTTCAACTTCTATTATTGTTATCAACTGAATTTTTAGGATGACCTGATTATTGTAATTATTACCCAGGTGTCACAACCTATTGCCTTATGGCTTCACTCGACATTTCTGTGTTTAGGCTGGCTAAGCTGAGGCTTCCCTTCCTGATCACTATTCTTTATTTTCTCAAACTATTCATGTCTGCCCTGCGTTCCAATATTTATTCCACACTTCTGTACCTTTTCTTTGTGCCTTCTGGAACTTCTAATATGAAAGACAATTTCTTTACAAAGAGTAGATCTGTGCCCACTTCTTAGGAATTACTTTGATTTTTTTATTTACTTAAATGTATAAATGTTTCACCTGAATAGAATACAAGTTCCTTGAAGACAGATATTGTTTCACTTTATCTTCATTATCTCTAGCACTTAATACTGTCTAGCACATAGGCTGTGTTTAACAAGCATTTCTTGAACTACTAAACTGTAAGATTCTTGACAATAGGAACTGTCTTTTGTCTTTTTTGAGGATCCCCTTTTACACAGTACTGGGCAGATAGTGGGAGTTTTACAAATGCTTGTTGAATGACTATTGACCAATTATGTTATCCTCATATAAGGTTCCATATAGAACTGTGGTGAAGACCTAGAATCTTTCACCACATGGCCACACAAGGAAAAATTAAAACTAAAACCTTGGCCCAAAGAAACTTACCTATAGTACACCTCAGTCCTGTCCATTGTTCTGGACAAAAGCATCCATCCTTCCTCCAGGTGCCCCCATTCTTGCAGAAATTAAAAGAAGGTGTGAGTGAAGTTTCTAAAAAAAAAAAAAAAAAAGTGATATGTTTCAAGTATGGTATCCAAATCTCTCTATTTAGTGTTCAGGATAAAGTAATTTCTTCAATGGAAAACACTTTATGATGTTGCTCTAGTGCCCTATTCAGGGCATGGACAACATCACCAACAGCAAACATTCAACGAGGCAGCTGTTTGTTACAGTAGATAGAGTGCTAGGCTTCATGACAGGAATTCTGAATTCAGACACTTCTAAGCTATATGACTTGAGGAAAGTCATGTCACTTCTGTTTATCTCAGTTTCCTCAACTGTAAAATGAAGATAATAGAACCTACCTTTTTCATTAGTTTCTTTGATATTCTTGACTTTTTGTTCTTCCTAATGAGTTTTTTCTAATTCAGTAAAAAAAATCTTTTTGACAATTTAATTGAGATGTCATTGAATATATAAGCTAGGTTAGGCAAATTGTCATTCTTTTTCTATTGGCTCTGACTGCCCCTGAACAATTAATATTAATCCAATTATTTAAATCTGTAGAAAATCTCTATAAAAAGTTTTTTTTTTAATAATTTTGTTCATGTAGTTTAGTGGAACAAAGCAAATATACAATTTATAGCAGCAAAAAATATAGTAACCTTGTATCTGACATGTTTAAAGACTTAAATTTGGGGGGATAAAAATTCATTATTTGGTAGTTGGAAAAACTAGAAAGTAGTCTGGCAGAAATTGGGTATAGACCATTATCTTTTATCATCTATCAAGATAAGATCAAAATGAATTCATGATCTCAATTAAAGCAAGATAGGTAAATAATTTATGAATAAACAAAAGAATAGAGAGGAGTGTGTTGTAAAATTGATCATTTCAATTACTTTTAATTTAAAAGGGGTTGTACAAAAATAAAAGAAATGCTGCCAAGATCAGAAGAAAAGCAGAAAATAGGGGGGGAGTTTTATAGACAGGTTCTCAGATAAAGATCTCACATCCCAAATATGTAAATAACTTTATTTTAAATCTATAAGAATACACATCATTCCCCAATTGATAAATGGTCAAAAGACTGGAACAAGCAATTTCCTTATGAAAAATCAAAATAATTTATAGTCATATAAAAAATGTTCCCAAATCATTTTTTAATAGAGAAATACAAATTAAAATAATCTTTAAATATCATTTTATACCCTGTCAGATTAGCTAAAATGATTGAAGGGGAAAGCAACAAATGTTTAAGGGGATATGGAAAAGGATTCAACCATTTTGGAGAGCAAACTGGAATTATGCCCAAAGAGTAATTAAGCTGCCTACCAAGATTCTTTATTTTCTTTGATAATAGAAAGAAAAATGAAAATAACCTATATTGTAGCTTTAAAATATTTATAATAGCTCTCTTTGTGGTGGTTAAGAATTGGAAATTGTGGGGATTCCCAGTGTGATTTTGATGGAATATTACTGTGCTGTAAGAAATGATGAGCTTGATGATCCTAGAAAAACATGGATAGACTTACACAAAGGAATGAAGAGCGAAATGAGCAGAACCAAGAGAATGGTGTATACAGTAATAACAATAATGTTTTAAGAACAATTTTGAGTGACTAAGTCATTTTGACTATTATAAATACCCAAATTAATTAAAAAGGATGTGTAAAGAAAATGGGTGTTTGTTGATAAAAAACTGATAAATAGAAGTTCATATAAAATGATTATATATATGTATATACATGTATATATTTGTGTCTAATGGTAGCCATCTTGGAGGAAGATCAAAAGGGCAAGAAAAAAAAAGGGAAAAAGTGGCATGGTAATTTTATTATATATTTAAAAGGAATAAGCAAATTGAACATAAATAGCTTTGTTGTACAATTTTTTTTACTATTTTATTATTATGAAAATGCTTTTTTATTGATTAAGTTTAGAATAAAATAAATCATTTTTAAAAATGTTATCCACCTCCAGAGGAAAAAACAAATGAATTCTGAGTGCAAATTAAAGTATAAATTTTTTGGTTTCTTTTTTTTAATAATTTTGTTCATGTAGTTTAGTGGAACAAAGCAAATATACAATTTATAGCAGCAAAAAATATAGTAACCTTGTATCTGACATGTTTAAAGACTTAAATTTGGGGGGATAAAAATTCATTATTTGGTAGTTGGAAAAACTAGAAAGTAGTCTGGCAGAAATTGGGTATAGACCATTATCTTTTATCATCTATCAAGATAAGATCAAAATGAATTCATGATCTCAATTAAAGCAAGATAGGTAAATAATTTATGAATAAACAAAAGAATAGAGAGGAGTGTGTTGTAAAATTGATCATTTCAATTACTTTTAATTTAAAAGGGGTTGTACAAAAATAAAAGAAATGCTGCCAAGATCAGAAGAAAAGCAGAAAATAGGGGGGGAGTTTTATAGACAGGTTCTCAGATAAAGATCTCACATCCCAAATATGTAAATAACTTTATTTTAAATCTATAAGAATACACATCATTCCCCAATTGATAAATGGTCAAAAGACTGGAACAAGCAATTTCCTTATGAAAAATCAAAATAATTTATAGTCATATAAAAAATGTTCCCAAATCATTTTTTAATAGAGAAATACAAATTAAAATAATCTTTAAATATCATTTTATACCCTGTCAGATTAGCTAAAATGATTGAAGGGGAAAGCAACAAATGTTTAAGGGGATATGGAAAAGGATTCAACCATTTTGGAGAGCAAACTGGAATTATGCCCAAAGAGTAATTAAGCTGCCTACCAAGATTCTTTATTTTCTTTGATAATAGAAAGAAAAATGAAAATAACCTATATTGTAGCTTTAAAATATTTATAATAGCTCTCTTTGTGGTGGTTAAGAATTGGAAATTGTGGGGATTCCCAGTGTGATTTTGATGGAATATTACTGTGCTGTAAGAAATGATGAGCTTGATGATCCTAGAAAAACATGGATAGACTTACACAAAGGAATGAAGAGCGAAATGAGCAGAACCAAGAGAATGGTGTATACAGTAATAACAATAATGTTTTAAGAACAATTTTGAATGACTAAGTCATTTTGACTATTATAAATACCCAAATTAATTAAAAAGGATGTGTAAAGAAAATGGGTGTTTGTTGATAAAAAACTGATAAATAGAAGCTCATATAAAATGATTATATATATATATATATATATAGGGCAAGAAAAAAAAGGGAAAAAGAGGCATGGTAATTTTATTATATATTTAAAAGGAATAAGCAAATTGAACATAAATAGCTTTGTTGTACAATTTTTTTTACTATTTTATTATTATGAAAATGCTTTTTTATTGATTAAGTAAATTAATTAAATAAATCATTTTTAAAAATGTTATCCACCTCCAAAGGAAAAAACAAATGAATTCTGAGTGCAAATTAAAGTATAAATTTTTTGGTTTCTTTTTTTTAATATGACTATTATGGAAATATATTTTACATAATTTTATATGTATAACTGATACACTGTTTGCCTTCTCAGTAAGTGGGGGAGAATTGGGAGGAAGGTAGAGAATCTAGAACTCAAAATTTAAAAATAAAAGAATTAAAATAAATAAATAACAAATGTTGTAATGAAAATAATTTAGCAAGTGAAAAAAAGACATTAGGGCAAATCGGCATGCATTATGATATATACATTACATATTGATCTTACTACTGACTTAGAAACATGGGAAGTACAAATGTCAAGATGAGCATAACTATCTAAATTGTCCTTGAATTTGGGAATCCTTTTGGAAATTGGAAGTCTTTTGTCATAAAAGCTGGTAAACAAGACACTGACAAACAGTACAGGAAAAGACAAAAAAGACCCCCCCAAACCTAGGAGATACTTCACAGGGCTGTTGTGAGGATCAAATGAAATATTTATAAAATACTTAGTCCAGTGCCATATATACAGTAGGTGGTATATAAATATTTTTAGCCTTCCCTTCCCTAAACGTTTCTCTTCCCCTCCTATAACAAGGTGTTGGGGCTGGCAGGGAAAATTTGGAATTTAAGGACTTGAGTTTCAAGTTTCAAGGATTTGAGTTTCAAATCCAGCTGTGCCATTTTCTAATTGTGTCTCTAAACCTCAGTAAAATAAAAGGGTTGGATGAGGGTTGGATGAGATCCAGCCTACAGCAAGTATATATTAAGCATTTACTACATGCTAGGCATTAAGCAAAGTGCTGAGGTTGCAAAGAGAAGCAAAAGCATAGCCTCTGCCTGCCGAAGAAGTAACATTCTAAAGGGAAGGAACAAATAACTGCTAACATTTATGTAGTAGAAGCTCATCTTTATGATTTGAACTCTGACTCAGATTACTAACTTGTCACTTAAACCTGCTTGCCTCAGTTTCTTCATCTGTAAAATGGGGTGGAGAAGGAAATGACAAATCATTCCAGTGTTTTTGCCAAGAAAGCCCAAGATGGAGTTACATAGAATCAGACATGACTGAACAATAGCAATATATTTCTTTGTGTTCCATAAATTAAAAAAAGAAAAGAAAATTACTACTGTGAATTCAGTGGAAATAACTAGAAGAAATTCAGAAATTCAGGGGAAAGTACAGTCACAATAATCTATTGGATAACAGGGAACTTACCTATAAGCATATAGAGAACTAGATAATATTGTCACTCAGTTCCTCCTTAGTGTGACTGTCCTTTGTCTCAGATTTTGCTAGAGTTAGTCACACCCTTACTCACCCAGCTATTTCCCTCTTTCCACCTTTACAGAATATTTTATTAGCATAATTCAACAACACCTCTTTGTTCTCTAATCCTTCATGGCTATCTCCTCCTACTCCAACCTCTCTACCTCACACACACTCTGTAGTCTTCCTCAATAAAATTGTAGGTCCTGGACTCACCTAATTTAATACTAAATAGGATAATTTGGGCATAATTAATTTGCAACTCCATTGTACAAAATGTAAACAATTCCCATGCTTCATTTACCACTAAAACTCAATTGCCCTCTCATTCTGGAATATCCCACTATACCATGGCCACACTGGCTTCCTTATTCCATTGGTGCATCTTCCATTTTGGGGATGGTCTGGCTGCCATACTACATTACCCTTCTAGCTGTGCTTCTGATTCTATGCATGGTGAGGCAGATATCTTCCCTGTACTTTCTAAGTTCCTTCCTCCTAAACATCTTGAGAAAAAAGGCTGCTTTTCTTTTTATGTGTATTTGTGGATCCAGTGCTTGGTATAATAATAATAATTAATAATAATAAGCACTTAGGAAATGTTTGTTGCACCAAGAATCATCAACCCAACAAAATTGAGTATAATACTTCAGAGGAAAAGGTAGGTAATAAATAGAGGATTTTCAAGAATTCATGATGAAAAGACCAGAGCTGAATGGAAATTTTGACTCAAGAGAAGCATAAGGAGGTAATCAGAATCATAAGAGACTTAATAAGGTTTAACTGTTTACATTCCTACACAGGAGGATGATACTTGTAATTCATTAAATGTACTTCCTCATTATTATGTCAGTTTGAAAGGAGTATATGTAGACAGAGCATTTAAATGTGAATTGAATATGAAAGGATAATATCTTTTTTTTTTAGATGAATTTAAGGAGGGAGAGAGGAATGTATTAGGAAAAAGGAAAAGGGAGAAGTGTAATTGTATAAATCATCTGCCATAAAAAAAAAAAGACAAAAAAAAAAAAAAAAAGCCTTTACACTGGATGGGGACAAAGGGGGAAGAAAGGGTGAGTGAATGAGTGAATCTTACTGTCATTGGAATTGGCACAAAGAAGAACTAACATGTATGCATAATATGGATATAGAAATCTGTCTTACTCTGCAGGAAAATAAGAGCAGAATGGGAAACACGAAGGGGAGAAGAGAGGGCATATTGGGGGTGGGAGTGGGTTAGTAGCAAAAGTAAGGACAGGATGAAAGGAGAGAGAAAATATAATTAAAAGGGGGAAATACAGTTAGCAATATTATTTGTAAAAGTAATTTTGAAATAAGTTTCTCTGATAATCTTATTTTTCAAACATAGAAGAAACTGAATCAAATTTATAAAATAAATAAGAGCCATGTCCCAATTGATAAAAGCTCAAAGGATATGATATATATATATATATATATATATATATATATATATATATATATATATATACCCAAAGGGATATAAATTCATGCATATCCTTTGACCTAACCAATGTTATGCCACAGTTCTCTTTTATTGTCCTGACTCAGTTTCCCTAATTATTTTGACCCAGTCCTGCCTTGGTTTCCCTAATTATTCTGCTCAACCACCACTCCCTCCTAATCATGATGAGATCCAGATAAGGAGAAAGACCTTCTATCTTAGGCATTATCAGAATTGGGTGTCTCTCCCCACTTGGTAATCCCAATTTTCAGATATCCCTCATGCCTCCTTTAACCCTGTCAGAACCAGATTGTCAGAGTCCCGTTCCACTCTCAGCACCCTGACTCCACCCCTGCCTCGAACTACCCCCTGAGTCTGAGCCACGTGTAAATATGTCAGTAAGAACTCACATTGTTTGCTGGATTCTTGGAGATGATAGTCTCATTCAGTCCTGGGACCAAACCATGGATCAAATCATGGATCTCAGTACACCTCTCCCTTTTAAATAAATTGTTAATTACTCTCTAATTTCTATCTTGCCTCAGTTTCTCTGGCATTACAGCAATACCACTACTGGGCATGAATACCAAAAGAGATTTTAAAAAGAAAAGAAAAAGGACTTATATGTACAAAAATATTGGTAACAACTCTCTTCTCGGAGCAAAAATTGGAAATTAAGGAGATGCCCATCAATTGGAGAATTACTAAATAAATTGTGGTATGTGATTGTCATGGAATATTATTGTTTTATGGGAAATGATGAGCAGTATGCTCTCAGAAAAAAACCTGGAAAGTCCTCCATGAATTAAATTCAAAATTAATGTACTGTAATACAAAGTGATAGCAATGTTCTGGATGACCAACTGTAAATGACTTTGCTATTCTCAAACTACTATGAAGGATTTAGGATGAAAAATCCTATCTATGCCCAAAGAAGAAACGTATTGTACCTGAATACTCTCTCTCTTTAACTTTAGTTTTCTTGAGGGTTTTTTAATTGGGGTGAGAGATCTATTTTTTCTTTCACAATATGACTTTAATGAAAATGTTTTGCATAACTTCACATGTGGTTTCTTAATGGGAGCTGAAAGTGGGGATAAGGGAAAGAATCCGGAACTCAAAAGTTTTAAAAACAAATATTTAAAAATTGTTTTAAATGTAATTGGGGAAAATATTAAGTAAATAAATAAAACCAAAAAAATCTAAAATTCAAAAAAAAGATTTAAAAAAATTAACTCTCTTTGAGGTGACAAAGAATTAGAAATTGCAAAGGGTGGGTGGATGGGGGGAAAGTTTATTGCCTATTGGAAACATGCCCCTGCCTCAGGATAGAGGGATTATTTTAGGGCATTTACACATTCAAGTTTGTATTTTTGTTCTTGCACAACAATTTCAACAGTTTAATCAATCAATAACTATTAATCTTTTACCATATGTCAGGCACTTTTTAGGCAACCACCACAGATACAAAGACCCAATGAAACAGTCTCCCTTTAAGGTATTACATTCTACAGGGGAGACAACACATACATACATAATAATGTAAAAATAAATATAAGAAAAATATATAAATGAATGAATGAATAAATATAAGGTAAGTGCTTGTGATGCTATTCCACATTTTCAGTATAATGCAGGTGCCTGTGTCAACCAAATTTATCATTATATAGACTAGTTTGGCAAAAAACACTGTTATGCCACAGTTTTCTTTAACTGTCCTGACTCAGTTTCCTTGTACAAGTTTCCCTTGTCTCAGTCTCCCTAATTACTCCCCTAAGCTGTAAATCTCCCTCTGGTCCATGAAGGCTGAGGACCAATTAGTCTAAGGATATAAATTGTTAGCCCAAGCAAGATAAACAAGAGAGTAGACTTCCTGATTATCTTCTGTCCTTGAGAAATTTACAACATCCCTTAAAGTATTCCAAGATATTTCACTGACATCTTTATCATAGCCTTTTCCAGCTGGGCTTTTCCCGCTCTTTTTCCCTCTTCTTTGTCTCTAAAAGGTATATAAAGGTTAGAGATTCTCCATTCATTGCTGGAGAATGGCGGCTGGCTGTGGATGCTGGACGCTGGATTCTTTGAGATGATAGTCTCCTCCAGACCTGGGACCAACATGAATTCCTTGGTCCCAGTATATCTTTATCTCTGTCTGGCTGGACAATTTGAGACGAGAGTCCTGTCCAGTCAATCTTACTCTCCCATTAATAAAATATTAAAAACTCTCTAATCTCTCTCCTGCCTCAGTTTCTCTGGCATTACAACACTAACTACAAATCTTAGCTTTTTCAATGTATGAAATCATTCTTTTTTAAATCACCAATGTGCAATTAATCTATTCAATAATACAAACACCAGTCTCACTAAAATTAAACTACTAACCTGATTCCCAAAGGTCAGGGTAAACTTGTCTTATTGAAAGTTAAGCTATTAAGATGACAGGAAAAAATAATGATGAATGTTGGAGGGGATGCGGGAAAACGGGGACACTGATGCATTGTTGGTGGAGTTGTGAACGAATCCAACCATTCTGGAGAGCAATCTGGAATTATGCCCAAAAAGTTATCAAACTGTGCATACCCTTTGATCCAGCAGTATTTCTATTGGGCTTATACCCCAAAGAGATACTAAAAAAAGGAAAGGGACCTGTATGTGCCAAAATGTTTGTGGCAGCCCTGTTTGTAGTGGCTAGAAGCTGGAAAATGAATGGATGCCCATCAATTGGAGAATGGCTGGGTAAATTGTGGTATATGAATGTTATGGAATATTATTGTTCTGTAAGAAATGACCAACAGGATGAATACAGAGAGGCTTGGAGAGACCTACATGGACTGATGCTAAGTGAGATGATCAGAACCAGGAGATCATTATACACTTCGACAACGATATTGTATGAGGATGTATTCTGATGGAAGTGGATTTCTATGACAAAGAGACCTAACTGAATTTCAATGGATAAATGATGGACAGAAACAGCTACACCCAAAGAAGGAACACTGGGAAACGAATGTGAACTATTTGCATTTTTGATTTTCTTCCCGAGTTATTTTTACCTTCTGAATCCAATTCTCCCTGTGCAACAGGAGAACTGTTTGATTCTGCAAATATGTATTATATCTAGGATATACTGCAACATATTTAACATATATAGGACTGCTTGCCATCTTGGGGGGGGGGGGTGTGGAGGGAGGGAGGGGAAAAAACAAAACATAAGCGAGTGCAAGGGATAATGTTGTAAAAAATTACCCTGGCATGGATTCTGTCAATACAAAGTTATTATTAAATAAAAAAAAAAAAAAAAAAAAGAAAGAAAGTTAAGCTGACTCAGCATTCTTTTGTTTCCAGACCTGGCTTGTCAATGCGGGGATGGGGGGAGAGGAGAAGACCATCACCCAGTCTGCAGCTTTGTATTACCTGACATTTGTCACGTAGCAGTCACCCACTGTCTATTTGTACCTGGCAAATTGCCACATACTTAGTACCTTGGGGAGGAACTGAAAAACAATGGTCCTTTTATTGATGTAGACATATCAAAATTGTCTCTATCTCATTTCTCACTATTTTAGGCATGTCACCACAAGAATATTTCCATTTCAGTAATTTTTTTTTATCAATGACAGAGTTTGACATCTGGAAATGTTTCTAGAAAGTAATGGAACCCAATAAATTTTTTTTTTAAATAATAGTTTTTTTTCCAAATATATGCAAAGATAATTTTCAGTATTTTCAATATCCAAATTTTTCTCCCTCCCTCTCTCTAGACAGCAAGCAATCTAATATAGGATAAAGATGTACAATTCTTCTAAACATATTTCCAATAAATGTAAATCTTCAAGTACAAGCTGAATTTATTTGGAGGGCAATCCATACATAATTTGCTTTATCTAAGGAAAAATGTTTCCATATACATATACAATGTCTAATATACAAAGGATATGTAATAATACAGTAACACTCAATCAACCTTAATTTTAAGTAGTGAAAAACAGAGAAGAGGTAACTTTGTATTTTTGTTATGTTTCCCTCTAATATGCAAGAAGGATACTAGAATTATTGATTTTATTTCTATCTATAAAACTGATTTAATGATTAAACTGCCTGTAAGGTTTCAACCTGGCAGCTTGAGAATCCAGCCAAAGGGTCTTGCAAGCTCAGGCAAGAAATTTTAACCCTATACCCAGTAATTCCTGGGGAATGGAGGTATGGGAAAGGGAAAATGGTTGTGACTGAAACCCTTCTCTCTTGAACTTTTTAGAGGATAATTACCAAATTCCTCTGATAATGCATTTTTTAATATCTTGTTGAAAGTATTATAACTGACAGAGTTTTGTTATGGTTCAGTTGTATATAATTCCATGACCCCATTTGGGTTTTTTTTGACAAAACTGATGAATTTTGGGGTTGTATCCCCAAATGATGAGGCTCGGCGCAGGACAGGGAGTTGTAGGAACCCCTTTGGTTAGCACAGAGGTCCTTCATAAAGGAATTTATGAACCCAAAAAGCTAGACTGACAAAAAAAAGTTTATTATTGGCATTGGGAAGTCGATCTTTGCTATGCATGCATAGAAAGACAGAATTCATTGGTGGCAAGGTTCTGACAGAGAAGTAAAGTTTCTAGCAGAGAAATACTGATAGGCATAAAGTCTTTTTAGGGAAATAGATGAGAAAGATTTAAAGAGAGGGTAATGCTGAAAGAGAATATCATTTCAACAGGCAGAAAGTTGCTGCTATGCCAAGGGGAGAGAGAGGTTCCTTGGCATAGCATGGCATAGCATGTTAGGTCTTCTGCAAGGAGTGAGCTCCAAGTTGGCTAATTGAAGCCTAGGCTAGAAGCTGGGGCAGTTCTTAATGGGGGCTGGGTGCAGTTTGAGCTGGAATCAGAAAAGAAAATCTTGGAATTGAATGAGTGTCTCTGGGCTAATTTCCAATTCAATGGGGTTGGACTCAACTAATCCCACCCAGATAATTGAATCACTTTATCTTGATTTCCTGGGGCCAGTTTCTCAGGGGAGAGCTTAATGCTTCCCCCTTCCACCCCCCCAAAGTCAGAGAGAAAGAGAGTTTGGGGGCTCCCCTCATCAAAACTACATTTCTTTCTTCAACTCATTTTACAGATGAAGAAAATGAGGCAAGAAATTTCTGTGACTTGCTCAAGCTAGTAAATGTCTGAGGTCAAATGAAGAAGATGATGAGTCTTGCTAACTTCATGCTCAGCACACTAAACTCTGGCATGAAGCCCAGAGTTAGAATTTAGTTTAGTTATATTTAATACCAGAGCTAAGGCCCATGGGTAACATACTGGATTTAAAGGCAAAAGTCCTGCATTCAAATCCTAGCTTTACTATTTACCTAAAAAACCTCAAGAAAGTTACTTTACCAGTTTGGGCCTTATCTTTGTTCATCTGTGACACAAGAAGGTTAGACTTAGATGACCCCTAAGGTCCCTTAGAGATATAAAGGAATGATTCCAAGACAGATCATTTAACTTACCTGGTGGACCTCAATTTCCCCAGTAGTAAAATAAGGAAATTGAACCAAATAGCTTCAAGGATCCTTTTTAAATATAAGAATAACTTACTCAGATTCTAGCACAACTATTTGAATGACAATGGTACATTGCTTCAACTGCATAAAATCTCTTGCTAACTTTGATATTCTAATACTTCTGGGGACAGAGAGATTCAAGCAAATGGATTGGAAAAGATCTGTAATTTCCATTGAAAAGGAAATCTCCCAGCTGAAGAAGCCATTTAGCACTAATACTATCAATGCCAATTAGCACTGTCAGTTCCTATTCTCAACTCCTAGTCCCCCACAGGGTAGCCTCTCAAACCATAAATCATGCCCTCAAGGCTTTAAACTCCACTTGCTCCCTCTGCTCCACCCCTCATACTTTCCTCTCTGTGCTAACTGGTGATGGTCTCACCTGACTCACTATTTCAAGCTGACCCCAATAATGCTTTACTTTTTTCTCTATTCCCTGGCCATCTTATAAGACAGCTTAATTGATTGCATTGTTATTGGGTACACCTCTTTCTCCCTTTCTATTCTGGAATTGTGATAGCAACTATGCAATTTTTCCTATAAGGGGTATATAAATCTATTATTGCCTATGACCCTGCCCTACAGAGCTATTATGATGCTCCAGACACAAACCCAAAGAAGAGAATGACTCCTAAATATTTACCATTTGTTGTAGTTCAATCATTTATTTACAACTTTTCATGACCCTATTTGGGGTTTTCTTGGTAAAGATATTAGAGGGAGTTGTCATTTTCTTCTCTATCTCATTTTACAGATGAAGAAACTGAGGGAAACATGGTTAAGTAACTTGCCCAAGATCTCAAGCTAGTAAATGTCTATTTGACATTTAAGAAGACTCATGATGTCTTCCCAAGACAGATGAGTCTTCCTAACTCCAGGTCCTGCACTCTATTCACTGAACCACCAAGTGTCCAAATATTTACCAACAAAGTCTCAAATGAAGACACAGCTAGGGCACAAGTTCAAGTAGAATTCCACAAAGTGCCAAGGCAAATGCTTTTTTAAAAGATAAAAAGGAAAAAAGCTTTTAATGAAATGAGCATTAGGGGAAATAATTAGAAACAAGGTAATAGTTAAGGAATAAAGAATTGGATGTAGAAGTAGTTGTTTGACACTTATTGTCAATCTCTGCCTGCCTACTAGCTCATTTCATACTAATTACAATATATTCAAGTCTCCACCCATCCTGAGAAAACCCTCACATAATCTTTCTATCCCAGCTAACTATCTTCCTTTATTTCTTGTTTTTTGTTTTTTGTTTTTTTGCTAAACTCCTTGAAAAGACTGTTTACAATAGGTGCCTTCACTTTCTCTCAACTCACTGTCTTCTTAGCCTTTTGCCTTCCTACTAAAATTACTCTCTCCTAAATTAACAATGATCTATTTGCTAAATCTAATGGCCTTTTCTCAATCCTCATTCTCCTTGATCTTTTAGCTTGCTTCCTTTGACACTTCTAATCATACTTTTTTGCCTGATACTTGCCTCTCTCTAGGTTTTCAAAACACTCTCCTAGTTCTCCTTTTACCTATCTGACTGCTCCTTCTCTGTTTTCTTTGCTGAATTTCCTCCAGATTACACTCTCTAACTATAGGCCTACTTTAGGGTTTTGTTTTGGGCCTTTTCTTCTTCCTCTATCCAACTTCATTTGATGATCTCATCAGCTTCTATTGATTTAATATCCCTGTGCTAATAATTCTCAACTCTCAATTTTTTATTTCTATCTTCCCCAACCTCTATGTTGCACCTCTAGTCTTCCATTTCCAAATCCCTTTTAGACATCTCAAATTGAATGTCCAATAGACATCTTAAACTCACTATGTCCAAAACAGTATTCATTATCTTTCCCTCTAAAGCCTTCCTTGTTTCTGTAGAAGGCAACACCATGCTCCTAGTTCTTAAGCTCACAATCTAGGAGTGATCTTGGACTCCTCACTCTCTTACTTTCTGTATCCAATCTTTTGCCAAGTCTATCACTTCACCTTTGTAACATCTCTCAAATATTCCCCCTTCTCTCCTCCAATAATATCACCGCCCTAATACAGGCTCTCACCACCTCATGTCTTGATTATTGCAATACTCTGGTGGTAGGTTTATCTTCCTTAAGTCTTTTCTCACTCCAATCTATCCTCTATCCAGCCATTAAAGTGGTTTTCCTAAAGCAAATTCTGACTGTTAACCTCCCTACTCAATGAACTCCAGTAGTTTTCTATTGAAGCCAAGTATTCTCTGGTATTCAAAACCCTTCATAGCCTAGTCCTTTCCTATCTTTTCAATCTTCTTAGATCTTAGTCCCCAATACATATTCTTTCATCTACTGATACTGGCCTACTAACTATATTACATGACCAAGATGATCCATCTCTTGGCTCCAGGAATTTTCTTGGTCTATCCTCCATTTCTCTGCTCTCTCTCTCTGCTCTGACAACTGAACTCTTTGGCTTTCTTTAAGTCTCAATTCCACTTTCTATAGGAAGCTTTCTCTAGCCTCTCCTAATTCCATTGCCTTTCCTCTGTTAATTATTTACTTATCCTGATACAGCTTGCCTTGTCAATATTCATTTATAGGCTTTTAAGTTGTAAAACCTATTAGGTTGTAAAATTCTTGGAAACAAGGACTATCTTTTGCTTCCTTTTATATCCCTAAAACTTAGCACAGTGCTTGGGATATAGCATATATTTAATAAATGTTTATCAGATTGATGAGTGTAAAACAACAAACTCCCTGAAAATTAGAATGTTTAAATAGAAAACAATAACTCCATGAGAATACAAGAAATATTGTTTAAGCCAAAAGATTGAAAAAAATCAAGGAAATGTCAGATAGCTCATGACAAAAACAATTGACCTAAAAAACCAAATTCAGGAGAGATTATTTAGAACTCATTGGATGATCTAAAAGCTATAAACAAATTTTTTAAAAGCCTAGACATATTTCAAGAAATAATTTTTAAAAATTGCTCTGATAAATAAAAATTACTAAGAATATTAAGGCCACATTCTAGAATTTCCAGGTCAAAACAAACAAATGAAACACTGCAAACAGCCACACACAAAAAAGCTTGCAACCAAAAATAACTTATCCAGCAAAACCGAATTCAATTCCATGGGAAAAAAATGGATTTTTAAAGAAATTGATGGCTTCCAGGCATTTCTGATAAAAAGATCACTATTGCATAGAAACTTTGCCTTACAAACACAGTAGTCAAGAAAAACAAAAAAAGATTCTATGATTCTGCTTATAATTTGAACATATCATGGTGTATTCATCTTACTGGGAATTTCCTCAGAATATATTACTGAACAGTCAGTCAACCGGCTTTAAGAAATTACTGAGAACTAAAACTTAGAAATTTATCACCCTCATAAATCTTGTCAGAGAACAATGGATGAGCAGCTTCATATAAACAAAATTAATCAGCATAATTTTATGGCTGCCAGCTACCCAGTTACTCAAGGCATTCCTAACCATCCCTCAGACTTTTTGAAGATATTTCACACATTTGTACTTTTTCTAAGCAAAATGGAAAGGTGTATTTAATAACCCAGAATACAGGGTGTTCAGGAATTAAGGCACATTTTTAAATTGGCACAGAATTACATATCATTTCACACCACCATGTTTTTGTATAATCTTTGTTCCATGCCTGGAATGTACTCTTGCCTCAAGAAACTCAAAGAAACACCTAGAGGAGTTTATGCAAGGCTTCACTTTAAGAGGATTTTCCCAATTTCCATAATTGTCAGTGACCCCCAGTCTCCCCAAGTTAGTTTGTACTATTTTGGTACCTCTACCACAATTATTTCATATTTTTTTAGTATACATTTTGTTATCTGCTTCAGTGCATGATTTTCCCTGACAAATATTGGTTTTTTTTATAAATGTTTGTTGGATAGATTGCTGTAAAGAAAGATGTAAAATATTCATTCCTTCTCTACATAGGTGTTATTTTTCAATAGAATAAAAATTCCTTGAGAACAAGGACTATTTTATTTTTATCTTTGTATCACTAGTACCTTGCATAATGTCTCACATAAGTAGATATATGTGTTTTATATACATATACATACATTGATGTATATGGGTATGTAACATATATAACATGTATAATTATTGTATATACTTTTATTGTTCAGTCATTTCACTCATGTCCAACTTTTCATGACCAGTCTGGTGTTTTCTTAGCAAAGATATTGGAATGGTTCACTATTTCTTTCTCCATCTCATTTAAAGATAAGGAAATTGAAGCAAACAGGGTTAAGTGATTTGGCCATGGTTACACACAACTAGTTAATATCTTAGCCCAGACTTAAACTCAAGATGAGGTAGGTAGACATATAGTAGGTACTTACTAGATGTTTTGCTTTGTTGAAAAAAAAAACAGCTCCTTGAGGATAGGTATTATATATTTTTTGCTTACATTTATATTCTAAGCTCATAACATAGTTCTTAGTACATGGTAAGTACTTAATAAATGCATGTTGCCTTGTTGACATTATGAGGTCATTTGAAAAAAATTCATCTTCCTTTCAATAAACCAGAGAATGCCAAAGGCTCATAGAATAACATAGTTCTTTTAAAAGAACACGATTTCCTAATAAGAAGATTAAAATGAGCTATCTTTGAAAATGTTTATTATTTTGTAGAGTTATGTAGCAACAGGCTGAGAACCCACCACTCTAAATACAGAGATGTCCATTGTCTGCTAATGGTGTTGAAGAATCATGATTTCTGTAGGCCAACCTGGAATGGTAAATACTAAAGAAACTAGGGTTAGATAATAGAACTCCTTGAGGGTTGGGACTGTTTTTACCTGTTATGGGAACAACCTGGCAGTGACTGCTGGGGATCTAATTCTGACCAGCAGAATAAATCGTTTTCATGCGATAGAATGATAACAATACAAAGAGACTAAGAGGCAGTTACATCCTCTGACTTCTCTCCTCTTCCCTCTTGCCTCCAATTTATTTCATTCCCAAATCACAAGCAACATCTGCACTAATTTGCAATTCCTTCAAGTGTGTTATGATTCACAGCTTTGGGGGCTTTCCAAAGAACCGACCTTTCCCTTCTTAGACATGGTCCTTAATATTTACCCTTCTTTGTATTTTCAACTTAGAACAATGTTTGATCCATTTTTTTTTGTTTTTTGTTTTTTAATTTTTATTTAATAATTACTTTATATTGACAGAATCCATGCCAGGGTAATTTTTTTTACATTATCCCTTGCACTCGTTTCTGTTCCGATTTTTCCCCTGCCTCCCTCCACCCCCTCCCCTAGATGGCAAGCAGTTTTATATATGTTAAATATGTTGCAGTATATCCTAGATACAATATATGTTTGCAGAACCGAACAGTTCTCTTGTTGCACAGGGAGAATTGGATTCAGAAGGTAAAAATAACCCGGGAAGAAAAACAAAAATGCAGATAGTTCACATTTGTTTCCCAGTGTTCTTTCTTTGGGTGTAGTTGCTTCTGTCCGTCATTTATCAATTGAAACTCAGTTAGGTCTCTTTGTCAAAGAAAGCCACTTCCATCAAAATATGTCCTCATACAATATCGTTGTCGAAGTGTATAATGATCTCCTGGTTCTGCTTATTTCACTTAGCATCAGATCATGTAAGTCTCGCCAGTCCTCTCTGTATTCATCCTGCTGGTCATTCCTTACAGAACAATAATATTCCATAACATTCATATACCACAATTTACCCAGCCATTCTCTTGGTCTATCCTCCATTTCTCTGCTCTCTCTCTCTGCTCTGACTACTGAACTCTTTGGCTTTCTTTAAGTCTCAATTCCACTTTCTATAGGAAGCTTTCTCTAGTCTCTCCTAATTCCATTGCCTTTCCTCTGTTAATTATTTACTTATCCTGATACAGCTTGCCTTGTCAATATTCATTTATAGGCTTTTAGGTTGTAAAACCTATTAGGTTGTAAAATTCTTGGAAACAAGGACTATCTTTTGCTTCCTCTTATATCCCTAAAACTTAGCACAGTGCTTGGGATATAGCATATATTTAATAAATGTTTATCAGATTGATGAGTGTAAAACAACAAACTCCCTGAAAATTAGAATGTTTAAATAGAAAACAATAACTCCATGAGAATACAAGAAATATTGTTTAAGCCAAAAGATTGAAAAAAATCAAGGAAATGTCAGATAGCTCATGACAAAAACAATTGACCTAAAAAACCAAATTCAGGAGAGATTATTTAGAACTCATTGGATGATCTAAAAGCTATAAACAAATTTTTTAAAAGCCTAGACATATTTCAAGAAATAATTTTTAAAAATTGCTCTGATAAATAAAAATTACTAAGAATATTAAGGCCACATTCTAGAACTTCCAGGTCAAAACAAACAAATGAAACACTGCAAACAGCCACACACAAAAAAGCTTGCAACCAAAAATAACTTATCCAGCAAAACCAAATTCAATTCCATGGGAAAAAAATGGATTTTTAAAGAAATTGATGGCTTCCAGGCATTTCTGATAAAAAGATCACTATTGCATAGAAACTTTGCCTTACAAACACAGTAGTCAAGAAAAACAAAAAAAGATTCTATGATTCTGCTTATAATTTGAACATGTCATGGTGTATTCATCTTACTGGGAATTTCCTCAGAATATATTACTGAACAGTCAGTCAACCGGCTTTAAGAAATTACTGAGAACTAAAACTTAGAAATTTATCACCCTCATAAATCTTGTCAGAGAACAATGGATGAGCAGCTTCATATAAACAAAATTAATCAGCATAATTTTATGGCTGCCAGCTACCCAGTTACTCAAGGCATTCCTAACCATCCCTTAGACTTTTTGAAGATATTTCACACATTTGTACTTTATCTAAGCAAAATGGAAAGGTGTATTTAATAATAATAAATTTTTCTCCTGCCTTTTATGGGAACTGTTACATATAAATATGATGCTAGAGAACATAAGAATAAATGGAGTTTTATTTAAGTATTATGGAAGCAATATATATATATATATACATATGTATTATAGAAGCAATCAAGGGTGACGCAAGAATGCCCATTATCACCACTATTATTCAATATTGTACTAGAAATGTTAGGTTTAGCAATAAGAAGAAAAAGAAATTGAAGAAATTAGAGTAGATAATGAGGGAAAAAAGCTATCACTGAAGATGATATGATGATATATTTAGATAATCCTAGAGAATCAACTAAAACTACTAGAAATAATTAACAACTTTAGTAAAGTTGCAGGATGTAAAATAAATCTACATAAATAATCAGCATTGTTGTATGTTAGCAACAAAGTCCAGAAGCAAGAATTAGAAAGAAAAATCCCATTTAAAATAGCTGTAAACAATATGAAATATTGGGAATCTGTGTAAAATGTATTTTGTAATTGTGTTCAGATAGTTCCTGGCTTTATTTTGGCAGGTAGATTTCCAAATGCTATATGAACTATATATAATTACAAAATACTTTTCACACAAAGTTAGATCTAAACAATTAGAAGAATATCAATTGCTCATGGGTAGGCCAAGCTATGTAACAAAAATGACAATTCTATCTAAATTAATATATTTATTTAGTGCCATGTCAATCAAACTGCCAAAAAATTACTTTTTAGAGCTAGAAAAAATAATAGCAAAATTCATCTGGAAAAATGAGGTCAAGAATATCAAGGGAAATAATGAAAAGAAAATGCAAAGAAAGGTGTACCAGACCTAAAATGATATTATAAAGTAGCAGTCATCAAAATTATTTAGGTATTGGCTAAGAAATAGAGTAGTGGATCAGTGGAATAGATTAGGTACATGACATAATGGTCAACAACAATAGTAATCTAATGTTTGATAAACCCAAAGGCTCCAGCTTCTATGATAAGAACTCACTAGTTGATAAAATTCTTGAGAAAATTGGAAAATTGAAAAATAGTATAGCAGAAACTAGGCACTGACCAACATCTAACACCAAGATAAAATTCAAAATAGGTTCATGATTTAGACATCAAGGGTGACCTTATAAGCAAATTAGGAAAACAATGGATAGTCTATTTGTCAGATCACCATTCTATCTGGAGAAGGGAAAAGGTTGTGGCCAAAGAAGAAGTAGAAATGCAAAATAATTTAAATTACATTAAAAAAGGGTTTGCACAAAGAAAACAGTGTAGCCAAGATTAGAAAGGGAAGTAGAAAGCTGGGAAGCAATTTTTATAGCTGGTGTTTCTGATAAAGGCTTCATTTCTAAAATATATATAAAATGGACTCATTTATAAGAATAAAAGTCATTCCCCAATTTGCTAGTCAAAGAATATGAACAATTTTCAGATGAAGAAATTAAAACCATTTCTAGTTGTATAAAAATGATCTAGATGATTATTAATTAGGTAAATGCAAATTAAGACAACTCTGAGGTACTACTTCATACACCTCAGATTGTCTAAGATGACAGGAAAAGATAGTAAAAATGTTGGAGCTGATGCAGGAAAACTGGGATACTTATGCATTGTTGGTGGAATTGTGAAATGATCCAACCAGTCTGGAGAGCAATTTTGAACTGTGCCCAAAGAGTTATAAAACTATGTATTCCTTTTGATCCAGTAATGTGTCTTCTGGGTCTCTATCCCAAGGAGATCATAAAAGAGAGAAAAGAAGCAATGTAAAAATATGTATGTAGCAGCCTTTTTTGTAGTGGCAAGGAACTGGAAATTGAGTGGATGCCCATCAGTTGGGGGATGGTTGAATAAGCTATGGTATATGAATGTAATGGAATATTATTGCTCTATGAGAAATGATGATTTCAGAAAGGCCTAGAGAGATTTATGAACTGATGCTGAGAGAAGCAAGCAGAACTAAGAACAACATTATACACAGTAACCACAAGATTATGTAATAATAAACTGTGATGGACTTGGCTCTTTTCAACAATATGATAATTCAAGGTAATTCCAACAGACTCTAGATGGAAAATGTCATTGGTATCCAGAGAGAGAACTTTAGAGACTGAATGTAGATCAAAACACTGTGTTTTCATCTTTTTGTTTGTTATTGATATTGGCTTGGGTATTTTTTTCTCTTTCTCATGTTTTTTTTTTTTCCCCCTTTTGATATGATTTTTCTTGAACAACTTGATGAATATGGAAATATGTTTAGAAGAATTGCACATGTTTAACCTATATTGGATTGCTTGCTGTCTTGGGGAAATAGGAACGGGAATTGAAAGAAAAAAATCTAGAACGCAAGGTTCTACAAGGATAAATGTTGAAAACTATCTCTGCAAGTATTTGGAAAAATAAAATAAAATACTATTAATAAAAGAAAAATATTCCCTAAATGCTTTCCAGAACAGGAAGAAAGATCTGATGTCTCCTCATGGGTTTAGGCTAGGAGATAAGAATTTAAATTCTGAACTCCAAAGGAAAATGTACATGGGGTCCCTCTTCCCACCGACTATTTGCTCCAAATGTCTTGCATCTCCAACCTGGGTTCCCTAAGCAGTGAAGGAGCTGAATAGATCATATAGATCAAACAGCTCCATACCCATTCTTTGGCAGGAGTGGAATATATGTTTAAAGGTTATTTAAAAGTTTAGATATAATTCCACCCAGGGAAGAATAAGGAAAAACTATAGGCCAAAGTAAAAAGGGAGGAAGGGAAGTTGCTTATACCATCCCCCAATACACATCCATAAAAAAGTGCAATTACAAACATAAAGAATAGATAGACAGAGCTAGACATGAAGGCAAAACATATTTGCTCAAATCCTGTCTCTGTTCAGTTACTAGCTATGTGTCTTGAACGAGTCACTAAATTTCTATAAGTTTCATTTTCTTCATTTATACAGTGGGGATAGCCTCTCTTCTGCCTATCTCATAAAGTTTTTGTTATTGGGTTTTTGCTGCATTTCTGTCCAACTTTCCAGGATCCCATTTTGGGGTTTTTCTTGGCAAACATACTAGAGGAGCTTGCCATTTCCTTTTCCAGCTTATTTTACAGATGAGGAAACTAAGGCAAACAAAGTTAAATGATTTGCCCAAGTTCACACAGCTAGTAAATGTCTGAGGCCTTATTTAGACTTAGATCCTCCCAACTTTAGGTCCCACACTCAATCCATTGAACACCTAGCTGCCCCATTTCATAAAGTAATGAGTTGTAATTTTCTTATGAACTTGAAATATTATACAAATGAAAGATACTGATTAAAAGCATATATTCCCTCCTCATCTTTTGTTGGATTCTTCCAAAATAATCATTTTTTAATAAAACGAAAGAGACCAAGAGTCACTTCTGACTTTTTGAATTTTCATTCAAACCATAAAAATCATAGTTTTAAAAGTAGAAGCAATCTTAAGGGGCATCTACTCCAATCTTCTAATTTTACATAGAAAAAGAGCTTCAGTGATTTGCCCAAAGTCACAAAATTTGTAAATGGCAAGCTTGTGGCAATAGGCCTTTCCCCAGAACATTTCTCCAAACTCCTTTTTGACTTAACTTACTCCTTTAAAGGTATAGCAAAATCGAAATAACATTACCTGTTTTCATGATGGTCACGAACACCCAAATGCACAGCCCAAGAAGAATTGTGGTTATGAACATACAAATCATTCCCACCAGTAGTCTAAGGTTGCAGGTCCGAGGAGAAGACATCTTGAAGTCAGAGAACCTGGGGTGTTTTTTTTTTTTTTCCAAAATACTATCTGATTCACTACTTACTTTTCCTCTTAAGCAGAGAGTTTAAACCTTGCAAATTCCTTTCTAAAATACAAAGACTAAAAGGTATAAGTAAGGGGTGAGCAAGCTTCCCTGGAATCCTCTTCAGTAGTATATTTATGCTGCCTCTTATAAACAATCTGGGATCCTCATTTTACCAATATCCTCAAGTTTAATCAGAATACAAGAGCTAAGAAGAACTGAACTGATTTCAGTTTCTCACACCCTAACTGAGAAAGGAATTATGGATATGAATAATGAAGTGATGGGCTTGGACTAGGCAAAGTGAGAACAGGGAGGGAACTTGGGGCCATAAATAAAGGGAGGGAACTACCAGGAGGCCAAAGGGGAAATTCAGAGTTTTAAAGAAAGTCTAAGAAGGAACTAGAAGGGAAAAAGGAAAAAGAAAAAAAAATCAGTATAAAGAATAAAAGACTAAACCAGTTCTGTCTTGCTTTCTGGTTTTTTAAGTAAGATGAATTTAACTCAGATAGACTGGGGAGTACAAAAGGTTATATACTTTTTTAGCATAAAAAGAAGGCAACTTATTAATAAAAATCTAACCATTATAATCTGTGTGTCAGAGTCCGATTTCTGATAGCCCAAATGGATTCAATAGGGAAGAACTCACTCTAATAATAATCTTTATGAATTGTGTTGACCCTACTCAGAGTTTCCCAGTCATAAAAATTTGACTTCTGTCATACAGTGCTTATTCCCCACCCTATTCACTCCCTAGTTTCTAATCCCAAAGAAAACAAACAGCATGGTTTTAATTAACCTGCATCCTGCATCCCATATCCCACATCCCCCACACCCCTCTAATGAGCTCTCTTTCCATTCTCCCCAAGTTGTTCTGTTATGGTCTAAGAAAAAAAATCTCAGAGTAAATAATTTTATGCAATTATCTGAATTAATGTCTGAGGATTTTAACATATATCTCTGTATTGTAAAATACCTGTTATTTCTAGAATGTAATAAGATTAATAGAACACTTTACATATTGCTTCACATAGTTTTGATCCTGGTATTAAATTTAAAGAATGATTAAGGTGTAACCTAACTTGTAGATAGGGCATTGAAAATGTGAAACTCTTTCTCATAAAGAGAGGTGAGGATATGTTATTTTTGAAGTCTCGAATCATCAAGATCAAATGTCTTTTTTAAAGGCAATAGTCTTTGAACAATGATCAATAAAGTGATAATGCAACTGAGTTCCCTGAAACAATCAGTTTCAATTATGCTTCATTCCCTGGGTTTTAAAAAAGTTCCTAGGCCAGTGGTCTCCAAACATGTTTAGATTTTGTATCCCATCAATTAAAATAAAATTTTAGGGCATAGTCCCAATGGGTACATATTTACTTATTTATTAATTACTTACATTACTACTATACTAATAATTATGGACATTATAAAACATAAAATTAAAAATTAAACTAAGGAGCAGATAAAGATGATGCAATATGTGATAGAGAGTTCAGCAGAAAACCACTAGAATTTATTGAGTAGGTAACATGTTCAGACCTGCACTTTAGGAAACACTTTGCCAGTTGTGTGAAGGATGGATTAGAGAAGAGGGAGATGCTAGGGATAGATAGGGGGACCAAATAGAAGTCTCTTGCAATAATCTGGGTCAAACAATGGTGGAAGTGGTGGCTCCTTAGTCAGAAGGTCACAAGAGGACAGGATAATAGACCTAGACATGGAAACAACCTTTTCATTTGATAGGCAGAGTTGCTATTCAAAAAGAGGTCTTCTGAGTTCTCCTTCATTTCATGATGACCTGTCTCTCATTATAGTGGGAGAAAAAGTGATGAATTTGTAGGAACAGGTCCTGGGTTAAGATTTTACTACTTGTATGATCTTGGGCAAGTCACAACTTCTCTGAACCTCAGTTTTCTTATCTATCAATAGAAGGGATAAACTAGGCATTTCTCAAGTCCTTTCAGCTCTAATTGTACAATCAAACTTTCCTTTTAGGAAAGTGTTTAGGACCTGATTCAATCACCACCTAATGGTTGAGGTTTAGTGGATTTGTAGACCTTTGTTCCTTTAATATCTAGTTGCCACTGACCTAAAGTCAGAGGGAAATAAGGAGAAATTGGAGGGATTATCAGGATGTTTGTTGTTGTTCAGTCATTTCAATTATGTTCAACTCTTTATATCCCACTCTGGGGTTTTCCTGGAGGGGTTTGCCATTTCTTCCTCCAATTTCATTTTACAGATAAGGAAACTGAGGCAAACAGGGTTAAGTGACTTAACCAGGGTCACATAGCTATCTGAGGCCAGATTAAATTTTTGAAAATGAATCTTTCTGCTCTAGGTCCAGCATTCTATCCACAGGGCCACCTAGCTATTTATGATATGGAGATAATTCAGCTGTAGCCAGAGAAAAGACCTACAAGCATTGATCAAGGGATAGTAAAAAATGAGTCTCCTCTAATATAGTATTTGAAACCTGATGATGCTGTCACTGTTGACCTGAGAAAAGGGCTAAGATCTCCCACTGTATCCAGGGTCATCTCCAGTTCTCTTGTTCTATATCTTGCCACTGAACCCAAATGGCTGGTAATTTTGCACAGAATGTCCCTCATTTAAATCCAATTCATTTGTATGCCATGGCAATACCTCCTTGATGTCATGATCTCTTCAAGAACAAAGGCCAAATAACAACTGTTACACTAGACTGCTAGTTAGTGGTGATGTCATCGTATCAACAATGTAAGGGTGAAGCTAAAAAATTAATGAGTTGTTACAATATGGAGATGGCCTAATTGTTTTCAGATAAATTAGGAGTAACTGCACAGCTACGGCTGGATATTTCAGCAATGCAGGGAAGGAGCATTGCATAGGTATAGTTCTATGGCAAGGATGAGGCCATAAATAGATAATTCAGACCTGGTGGATAAGGAAAGATATTTGCTTAATCTTAGATACATACTCTTGTCCTCACTCTCTGACCATTCTGGATGTGATATCAGTACCAATCTGTACCTAATAACAAAAGTTTTGGGACCAAGACTGCAGCCACCCTTGTGCAGTGGGCAAGCCACTAACCCCAGAGACCACAGTGCAGAAAGCTAAGGACTGAATCCTTGGCCTTAGTGCAAGAAGGTTCATATAGTGTGTCCTGTGCCCCAGGAGCAGAACTCAATTTTTAAAAATGAGAAAAAAAATTTAGTTTCAATTGATCAATGATGGACAGAATCAGCTACACCCAGAAAAGGAACACTAGGAAATGAGTGTGAACTGTTTGCATTCTTGATTTTCTTCCCAGGTTATTTTTACCTTCTGAATCCAATTCTTCATGTGCAACAAGAGAACTGTTCAGTTCTGCACACATATATTGTATCTAAGATATACTATAACATATTTAACATGTATAAGACTGCCTACCATCTAGTGGAGGGGGTGGAGGAGAAGAAAGGGAAAAGTCAGAACAGAAGTGAGTGCAAGGGATAATGTTGTAAAAAAAAAAAAAAAAAAAAACAAATTACCCATGCATATTTACTGTCAATAAAAAGTTATTTTAAAAAATCTTCCAAAAAATTAAAAAAATAAAAATGAGAAAAAACAAGAAAGATCTTTGACCATAGAGGGTACTATGGCAACAGGGAAGATCAAAACACAAACTCAGGACAAAAGTGTCAAAATGCTTACATGAAAAGGCTTAAAGGGAAATGTGAATTTACCTCAAGCCCAGAAAGTCCTCTTGGAAGAGCTCATAAAAGTTTTAAAAATCAAGTAAGAGTGTTAGAAGAAAAACTGAGTAAAGAAATTAAAATTATACATAAGAATTAAGGAAAAAGTCAAGGGATTTGTCCAAAAAAGTCCAAAAAGTTTGGAAAATGAAACACAAAAACTGATTAAAGAAATTAACTCCTAAAAACATAGAATTGGCCAAATGTAAAAAGAGGTACAAAAATTAACTGAAGAAAATAATTCCTTAAAAATTAAAATTGGGTAAATGGAAGCTAATGACTTTATGAGTCATCAAGTAACAATTAAAAAAAATTCAAAAGAATTAGAAAAACAGAAGAAAATGTAAAGAAGTCTGACCTGGAAAATTTAAATTTAAGAACTAATGGACTACCTGAAAGGATGAGTAAAAAAAACAACAGCCTGGACAACATCTTTCAGTAAATTCTCAAGAAAAACTATCCTGATATCATAGAACCAAAGGGTAAAATAGTCATTGAAAGAATTCATAGATAACCTCCTTAAAGAGATCCCAAAAGATAAAGGGCTAAGTATCTGAGATCAGATTTGAACTCAGGAACTCCTGACTTCAGGGCTGGTGCTCCATCCACTGTACCACCTAGCTGTCCCTCCAAAGAATATTCTAACCAAATTCCAGAACAGCAAGGTCAAGGAGAAAATGTTGCAAACAGCCAGAAAGAAACAATTCAAATATCAAGGAGCCACAGTCATTATTCCACAGGACCTAGCGGCTTCTACAATAAAGGACTGGAGGGCTTGGCATAGGATATTCTGGAAAGTAAAAGAGCTTGAATTACAGCCAATAATCAATAGCTCAGCAAAATTGACCATAATCTTTAGATGGACATTCCGATGAACATTCACTGAAACAGAAGATGTTCAAATTTTCCTGATGAAAAGACCACAGCTGAACAGAAAATTTGATCTTCAAATATAATACTCAAGAGTAGCATAAAAAAGTAAACAGAAAAGGAAAAAGAAACACATAGTATTCATTAAGTTTAATTAGAACTCCTAAATGGGAAGATGATACTTGTAACTCTTAAGAAATGTATCTCGGTTAGGGCAGTTAGAAGTACTGTATTTAGAGGATGTTGGTATAAACTCACTTTAATGTGATGATAAAAAAAATTAAAGAGTGAAAAAGGATTATGCTGGGAAAAGAGGAAAGGGGGAGGAAGAATGGGGTAAATTATATCATATTAAGAGACACAAAAGATGTTTCAGTAGAAAGAAAGAAAGAAAGAAAGAAAGAAAGAAAGAAAGAAAGAAAGAAAGAAAGAAAAAAGAAAGAAAGAAAGAAAGAAAGAAAGAAAAAAGAAAAAAGAAAGAAAAAAGGAAGGAAGGAAGGAAGGAGAGGGTGAATATTGTTTGAGCCTTATTCTCATTAGATTTGATTCAAAGAGAGAATAATGTATCATATACACTCAATTGGATATAGAAATCCATCTTATCCTATAGGTCATGAGGAGGGAGAAAGGGAAAAAAGGAAGGGAAGGACTGATAGAAGGTAGGGCAGAAATAGGAAGAGAGAGGGGAAAGAAAAGGGAGAAAGGGGGCTGATAGAAGAGAAGACAGATTGGGGGAGGCAATAGATATAATCAAAACACTGATGAGGAGGGATCAGGTGAAAGAGGAGAGAAAAGTATAAAAGGGGGGAAATAGGATAGAAAGAACCATATAGATTGGAATCATAACTGTGAAAGTGAAAGGAATAAACTCTCCCATAAAATGAAAACAAATAGCAAAGTGGATTAAAAACCAGAAGCCTATAATATAAGATGCATAAAGACACACATAGACAAAAAGTAAATATATAGAGCAGAATATAAAAAAAAAAGCAGGGATAGCAATCCTGATCTCAGCCAAAGAAAAAGCAAAAAATAGATCATTAAAAGATAAGGAAGGAAAATACATCATGCTAAAAGTACTATAAACAATGAATAAACATCACTATACTATAACAATACTATAAACATACATAGCATTTTCATCAGTAGTTCGTATAATAGCTGTCTGCAGACAGGTAGTCTTAAGTGCTCTCTAGTCTGATTCTGAGTTTCAGCCCTCTACAATGACCTAAATTTGCCTTATTAGATATAATACAGGAATAAATTGACCAAGGACACTTACAACCTTCTCTAAGTCCTTTGAATTCCCTGTATTTGTTGTAAAAAAGAAATTTGTAAAATGGAGGATTTAAGAACAGTAAATATGAACAGATGGAAACTATGGGAACTCTTCAGCCTGGACTTCCATTTCCTACTCACTTGCCTAGAGAATGGCCTCTTTGGCTTATAGACATTAAGGATTGTTTCTATTCTATCCCTCTAGATAAGGAGGATATGAAAAGTTTTGCCTTTTCAGTGCCCAGCGTTAACCTAGCTGAGCCTTATAAAAGATATGAATGGATATTTTTGCCACAGGGAATGAAAAACAGCCCTACTATGTGTCAAATGTATGATGCTGCTGCTCTTACTCCAGTAAGAAAAGTATTTCCAAAAGCAATGTTATTACATTACATGGATGATATATTGGGATGTGCACCTGAGGAGCAAATGTTAGAAGCATGTCTACAAAAGACCACAGAAACATTAAGGAACTACAAATTACATATAGCTTCAGAAAAAATTCAAAGACATGCTCCTTTTCAATATTTAGGATATGAAGTATGTCCTAAGGTGCTTACAGTACAAAAACTCTCCTTAAGAACAGAGAAGCTAAACACCTTAAATGACTTTCAGAAATTGATAAGTGATATCCAATGGATGTGTCCAGTGCAAGGCTTAACTACTTATCAATTGCAACCATTATATGACATTTTAAGGGGAGACAGTGCTTTAAACTCACCACGCCAGCTTACAAAAGAAGCTCAAGAGGCTTTGAGAGAAGTTGAACTGTCCTTATCCAATGTGGTTGAAAGAGTCACTCAAAAACCCTTGGAAATATCAGTTTTTGTTACACAAGAGGCACCCACAGTAGTCCTTTATCAAGGAGAGAGTGTGATAGAGTGGGTGAACCTCCCAGCACAACCAGAACAAAGCCTTACTCCTTACCCAGTGCTTGTGGTTAGAATTTTATTAAAGGCCATTAAGCAAGCAAAGGATAAGACCTGACAAGATATACACCTTTTATACCAATGCACACATTAATGTATGCTGTGAAACCATCCCAGAGTGGCAAATTTTATTGGCAAATTTTACACACGGGTCTCCCTTAAAGATAACCTGACTATTACATAATTGGCAATGGATTCTTTTTTTAATATATATTTTATTTTATTTTATAATAACTTTATATTGACAGAATCCATGCCAGGGTAATTTTTTTACAACATTATCCCTTTCTTTCTCTTCTGTTCCGATTTTTCCCCTCCCTCCCTCTACCTCCTCTCCTAGATGGCAAGCAGTCTTATATATGTTAGATATGTTGCAGTATATCCTAGATACAATATATGTTTGCAGAACCGAACAGTTCTCTTGTTGCACAGGGAGAATTGGATTCAGAAGGTAAAAATACCCCGGGAAGAAAAAACAAAAATGCAAATAGTTCGCATTCGTTTCCCAGTGTTCTTTCTTTGGGTGTAGCTGCTTCTGTCCATCATTTATCAATTGAAACTCAGTTAGGTCTCTTTGTCAAAGAAATCCACTTCCATCAGAATACATCCTCATACAATAGCATTGTCGAAGTGTATAATGATCCTCCTAGCTCTGCTCATTTCACTTAGCATCAGTTCATGTAAGTCTCTCCAAGCCTCTCTGTATTCATCCTGCTGGTCATTTCTTACAGAACAATAATATTTCATAACATTCATATACCACAATTTACCCAGCCATTCTCCAATCGATGGGCATTCATTCAATTTCCAGCTTCTAGCCACTACAAACAGGGCTGCCACATTTTGGCACATACAGGTCCCTTTCCCTTCTTTAGTATCTCTTTGGGGTATAAGCCCAGTAGTAGCACTGCTGGATCAAAGGGTATACACAGTTTGATAACTTTGGGGGCATAATTCCAGATAGCTCTCCAGAATGGTTGGATTCATTCACAACTTCACCAACAATGCATCAGTGTCCCAGTTTTCCCATCCCCTCCAACATTCATCATTATTTTTTCCTGTCATCTTAGCCAATCTGACAGGTGTGTAGTAGTATCTCAGAGTTGTCTTAATTTGCATTTCTCTGATCAATAGTGATTTGGAACACTCTTTCATGTGAGTGGTAATAGTTTCAATTTCATCATCTGAAAATTGTCTGTTCATATCCTTTGACCATTTATCAATTGGAGAATGGCTTGATTTCTTATAAATTAGAGTCAGTTCTCTCTATATTTTGGAAATGAGGCCTTTATCAGAACCTTTAACTGTGAAGATGTTTTCCCAGTTTGTTGCTTCCCTTCTAATCTTGTTTGCATTAGTTTTGTTTGTACAAAGGCTTTTTAATTTGATATAATCAAAATTTTCTATTTTGTGATCAGTAATGGTCTCTAGTTCATCTTTGATCACAAATTTCTTTCTCCTCCACAAGTCTGAGTGATAAACTATCCTATATTCCTCTAATTTATTTATTTATTTATTTTTTTAATTTTATTTTATTTAGTAATAACTTTGTATTGACAGAATCCATGCCAGGATAATTTTTACACGACATTATCCCTTGCAATCACTTATGTTTCATTTTTTCCCCTCCCTCCCTCCTCCCCCCCCAAGATGGCAAGCAGTCCTATATATGTTAAATATGTTGCAGTATATCCTAGATACAATACATATTTGCAGAACCGAACAGTTCTCCCGCTGCACAGGGAGAATTGGATTCAGAAGGTAAAAATAACTCGGGAAGAAAATCAAAAATGCAAATAGTTCACATTCATTTCCCAGTATTCCTTCTTTGGGTGTAGCTGTTTCTGTCCATCATTTCTCCAATGAAACTCAGTTAAGTCTCTTTGTCAGAGAAATCCACTTCCATCAGAATACATCCTCATACAATATCGTTGTCGAAGTGTATAATGATCTCCTGGTTCTGCTCATCTCACTTAGCATCAGTCCATGTAGGTCTCTCCAAGCCTCTCTGTATTCATCCTGCTGGTCATTCCTTACAGAGCAATAATATTCCATAACATTCATATACCACAATTTATCCAGCCATTCTCCAATTGATGGGCATCCATTCATTTTCCAGTTTCTAGCCACTACAAACAGGGCTGCTACAAACATTTTGGCACATACAGGTCCCTTTCCCTTCTTTAGTATCTCTTTGGGGTATAAGCCCAATAGAAACACTGCTGGATCAAAGGGTATGCACAGTTTGATAACTTTTTGGGCATAATTCCAGATAGCTCTCCAGAATGGTTGGATTCGTTCACAACTCCACCAACAATGCATCAGTGTCCCCGTTTTCCCGCATCCCCTCCAACATTCATCATTATTTTTTCCTGTCATCTTAGCCAATCTGACAGGTGTGTAGTAATATCTCAGAGTTGTCTTAATTTGCATTTCTCTGATCAAAAGTGATTTGGAACACTCTTTCATGTGAGTGGTAATAGTTTCAATTTCTTCATCTGAAAATTGTCTGTTCATATCCTTTGACCATTTATCAATTGGAGAATGGCTTGATTTTTTATAAATTTGAGTCAGTTCTCTATATATTTTGGAAATGAGGCCTTTATCAGAACCTTTAATTGTAAAGATGTTTTCCCAGTTTGTTACTTCCCTACTAATCTTGTTTGCATTCATTCTGTTTGTACAAAGGCTTTTTAATTTGATATAATCAAAATTTTCTATTTTGTGATCGGTAATGGTCTCTAGTTCATCTTTGGTCACAAATTTCTTTCTCCTCCACAAGTCTGAGAGATAAACTATCCTATGTTCCTCTAATTTATTTATAATCTCGTTTTTTATGCCTAGGTCATGGACCCATTTTGATCTTATCTTGGTATGTGGTGTTAAGTGTGGGTCCTTGCCTAATTTCTGCCATACTAATTTCCAGTTATCCCAGCAGTTTTTATCAAATAATGAAATCTTATCCCAAAATTTAGAATCTTTGGGTTTGTCAAACACTAGATTGCTATAGTTGACTATTCTGTCTTGTGAACCTAACCTTTCCCACTGATCAACTAATCTATTTCTTAGCCAATACCAAATGGTTTTGGTGACTGCTGCTTCATAATATAATTTTAGATCAGGTACAGCTAGGCTACCTTCATTTCATTTTTTTTTTCATTAATTCCCTTGAGATTCTCGACTTTTTATTGTTCCATATGAATTTTGTTGTTATTTTTTCTAGATCATTAAAATATTTTCTTGGAAGTCTGATTGGTATAGCACTAAATAAATAGATTAGTTTAGGGAGTATTGTCATCTTTATTATATTCGCTTGGCCTATCCAAGAGCACTTTAATATTTTTCCAATTATTTAAGTCTGACTTTATCTGTGTGGAAATTTTTTTGTAATTTTGCTCATATAATTCCTGACTTTCCTTTGGTAGATAGATTCCCAAATATTTTATGCTATCAACAGTTATTTTGACTGGAATTTCTCTTTGTATCTCTTGCTGTTGGATTTTGTTGATGATGTATAAAAATGCTGAGGATTTGTGGGGATTTATTTTGTACCCTGCTACTTTGCTAAAATTATGAATTATTTCTAACAGCTTTTTAGTAGAATCTCTGGGGTTCTCTAGGTACAACTTCATATCATCTGCAAAGAGTGATAGTGTGGTTTCCTCATTGCTTACTCTAATTCTTTTAATCTCTTTCTTGACTCTTATTGCAGAGGCTAGTGTTTCTAATACAATATTGAATAATAATGGTGATAGTTGCCCACTTGCTTCACTCCAGATCTTACTGGGAAAGGTTCCAGTTTTTCCCCAGGCAATGGATTCTTGAAGAAAATGTTTCTAAAGTTCCTTTTAAAGGGCCAACTATCTTTACGAAGCATCCAAATATAATATTTGTGCTGTATACTCTCGTGACTTATATAAAGAGAGTAGTCAGAACTCCTTTTCAGTCCACTCAGCAGAATGAATTGTATGCAATCATTCTAGCTCTTACTTATTAACCAGGAGATATAAATATAATATCTGATTTGGCCTATTCAGTAGATATGTTACAAAGAATTGCCACAGCCCAAATAAAATTTGTAGCTTCTAATATATCAGCTCTTTAAAGAACTTCAAGATCAAGTGAGAAAGCATCCAGGTAAGATTTATATTTTGTATGTCCACTCACATAGTGGATTTCCAGGTCCTATTTTTGACGGTAATTCAAAGGCAGATAGCCTTCTAACTGTGCTGGCCAATACTCCTTTATTTCAGGAAGCCCAAGAATCTCATTCTAAATATCATCAGGCTGCTCAAGCTTTATGTTTACAATTTGGAATAACAAGAGATGAAGCTAGGAGCATAGTAAAAGTCTGTACAGCTTGCCTTCCTTTCCACGCTCCTATGTTCCCTCTAGGGAAGAACCCTTGTGGTTTGAAACCCAATGAAATTTGGCAAATGGATGTGACCCATTATAAATCTTTTGGTAATCTGTCTTTTATAAAAACAGATAATGGACCTGCATATATACTTCTAAACATTTTGCACATTTTTGTGCACAGTATAAGATTTTACACACCACTGGCATACCCTTTAATCCTCAAGGACAGGCAATAGTAGAGAAGAGAAACAGACATCAAGACACTCCTCCAAAAACAAAAGAAAGGGGGAGCCACAGGTAACCATAGAGAACTTCTAAATCTAGCCTTTTATACTATTAACTTCTTGATTTTTGACAAAGATGCACTGGCTCTGGCAGACAGATTTTATAACCTACCAGAAGGGCAGTGTCCAGTGTGAGCAGCTCCACTATCTGTAGATAATCACCAGGTGATGTGGAGAGATCCAGAAAGTGGTGAATGGAAGGGACCAGAGAAGTTAACTGCTTGGGGGAGAGGGTTTGCTTGTATCTCTACAGATGGAGAAGGAATCAAATGGGTGCCAATGAGCCATATTCACCTTGTCCATCAGAGAGAGACTAAGCATACCCTTGAAACAAAGAAGAAGACCCAAGAAAAATCAGGTGGTTCCATTGCTGATTGTGCCCACCACTGAAAGAGCATGGCAGTTATGGCAATTAACTCATGGACATCAACTTCAAAACCATCAGGAATCATTGGAATCCCATGATAAGATTGTTGTAGGACTTCAAAATCTGCAGGAATCATTGGATTCCCTAATACATAAAAAGATTGTTGTAGGACTTCAAAAACATGCAGGGATCATTGGATTCCCTGACATGTGAGGTAATGGACAATAGATTGGTTTTGGGTTATTTCTTGGTTGCTGAAGGAGGCATATGTGTGATTGTTATTTACATACCCTCCTTCTAGGACTTCTGGAAATCTTTTACAATACTATGTTGATTTATATTGTTTGTTATATTACTTACATGATCAATTAATGTTTGTTACACCACATTGAGCCTGTGCCAGCTGTGGGGAGAGTCATCACTACTATCCTGTGCTACATTGCTATGTGCTTGTGTAATACTTCCCATGCTGATGGGTTTGTGTATACTTGTTTCTAGTAAGACCCTTCAGCCTAGAAACCCACTAACAATATCTGACTTGATTCCCCACTTCCCTTTGGAGTTTTTCATCTCTCTTCCTGAGAAGTCAGGGAGAGCATGATCACCTCCTTTTTGGGGTTCTCACCTCCCTGAGAAGTCAGGAAGGGTGTGAGCATCTATGTTATAAAACAAAATAAAGCAGATGTAGAGGGCTGAAACTCTGAATCAGACAAGAGAGCACTTAAGGCTACCTATTTGATGTGAGATAATGGCTCTGTTAGCATATATTTAGATCAGGGGTCCTCAAACTACAGCCCATGGGCCAGATGCAGCAGCTGAGGATGTTTATCCCCCTCACCCAGGGCTATGAAGTTTCTTTATTTAAAGACCACAAAACGAAGTTTTTGTTTTTACTATAGTCTGGCCCTCCAACAGTCTGAGGGACAGTGAACTGTCCCACTATTTAAAAAGTTTGAGGACCCTGATTTAGATGATGGCTCTCCTCACCATTGGTACTTGCTGAATGTTTAGTGATAAGATAATCGTAGGCAAAGATTGGAGGGTGGAGGGAAATAAGTCAGAGTCACTTGGCACAAGGCAAGGAGGAGATAGGCTGCAGACTCCAGACTCCAGAATCCAGGATACATCTTTGGCAAGCCTCGTGGCAGCTTGCCTTCCTCCTTCACTTCCAAGGACTTTGATTTATTCTGACTCTGGCTGATCCTGAGGCCCTCTAGAAAGCTAGCCCATACTTTACAGGTCACACAACAAATTCCAGAAACAAATAATTTCACCAAAGATAATTATAATAATGGGACAACATATTAGAACTTATGAGATGCAGCCAAAGCAATATTTAGGGAAAATTTTATATTTCTAAATGCTTACATGAATAAAATAGAGAAAGAACAGGTCAGTGAATTGGACATGCAATTTACAAAACTAGAAAAAAGAACAAATTAAAAATCCTCAATTAAATACCGAATTTGAATTTTTGAAAAGTCAAAAGAAAGGTTAATAAAATTAAAAGTAAGAAAACTATTGAACCTTAAATAAAACTGAGATCTAGCTTTATGAAAAAACCAACAAAATAGATAAAATTTTGCTTAAATTGATTTTAAAAAAAAAGAAGAAAACCAAATTACCAGTTTCAAAAATGAAAAGGATGAATTCACCACCAATGAAGAGGAAATTAAAACAATAATTAAGAGCTATTTGCTCTTATGACAATAAAATGCCAATAAAATCTGCTAATCTTAAGTAAAATAAATGAATATAAAAATGTAAATTGCCCAAATTAACAGAAAAGAAAAGAAAATATTAAATAAATCTATTTTAGAAAAAGGAACTTGTAATGGGCTGAGGCTTGAGTTGATGCACTGAGGTCCCAAGCACATGAGGCTAAATAGTAATTGGACCATACTCTATTAATATATATACTTGGAGAAAGAATGGCCCCCTCCCACTCTTTGTGCAAGCCCTGATGTGTTGTATAGGAAATGACGATTTTGGTGGGTGGAGGCAGTGGAGTAAAAAAGGGAAGCGGAAAGAGAGACTGCTGGCTGACATCTTGTCACAGCTGCTGGCCTTGCTATCGTGACTGCCCTTCACCTCCGATCCCCCTCTGCTAGCTGGCTTTCTGTCACAGCTGCCCATATTGCTATCGCAATCCTTCTTCTCCTCTACTGAGAATAAAGATTGAAGATTTTTCCCTTAACCTGAATTACTACCTCCAGCTGATTTTAAATACACCGTCATCATAGGAACTGAACAAGTTATCAAGGAACTACTTAAGAAAAAATCTCCAGGGACAGATGGATTTACAAATGAATTCTAGCAAATATTTTTTTTAAATCAATTAATTCCAACATTATGTAAACTATTTGGGAAAAGAGGCAAAGAAGTTATTGCCAAATTCCTTTTTGGACAAAAATATGGTGCTGATACCTGATAAACCAGGAAGAGCCAAATAGAACCAAAACAGAGAAAGAAAATTACAGACCAATTTCCCTAATAAGTATTAATGCAAAAACTTTAGATAAAATATTAGCAAAGAGATTATAACAATTTATTACAAGTATAATAGATGATGGTCAAATTGGGATTTATACCAGAAATGAAGAACTTATTCTTCATTAGAAAAATATTAGCATAATTGATGATATGAATAAGAAACGTAATAGAAATCATATTAACTCAATAGATGCAGAAACAGTCTTTAACAAAACACAGCACCTATCACTATTAAAAACACTAGAAAGTATAGGAAAAATGGAGCTTTCCTTAAAATGATATGTAATATCTATGTAAAATCATCAGCAAGCATTATCTGTAATAGGGATAAACTAAAAGACTTCCCAACAAGATGCCTATCATCAACACTATTATTAAATATTGTACTAGAAATGTTAGCCTTAGTAACAAAATAAGAAAAAAAAAATGAAGGAATTACACTAAACAGTGAATGTTTCTATATCCATATTATATATGTTATATATAATTTCTATATCATTTTCCTATTGTCCCCATTCTTAGTGTTTGCCAACATGACCAATTAGAGAAATTTGTTGGCTCACTGGACAGAGCACTGGACCTGGAGTCAGCAAGGCCTTAGTTCCAATATGGCCTCAAGACATTTATTAGCTGTGTAATCCTGGGCTTTATTTCTGTCTGCCTCTATTTCCTCAGTTGTAGAGATCATAAGAGCATCTGCCTTGAAGGTTGTTATGAGAATCAATTAGATAATATTTATAAGAGCACTTAGCACAGTGTCTGGCACATAGAAGGTACTATATAAATGCTTATTCACTTCAGTTCCCCAATCTCAACACAAGTGAAAAAATCTATGCAATTATTTATTGCCCCATAGGCTTTCCCTAGCCATATCAGAACCCACATGACACATTTCTCTAATTCCTTAGGTCCTGGCCCTCACTTTTATTAAAAAACCTACTCTAAAGATAATGACTGGCATAGATTTCATTTACTTGAAAAATATTATCAAGCCTTGAAAGGGTACTTTTTTTTTTTTAGCAAAAAATAAATCCTAAATTCAGCAAATGGAAGGTGGAATTACAAAAATTACTAAGAAATTTAAGATAATACTTAGAGACAAACATCTCTCCCCAAACCCCAGGAACTGCAATCTACCAAAGAGTAGCTCTAACCTTGTTTGAATTTATAAAGTACTCCCTTAGGCTCAGCTCCAAGCCCCAGTGCTTTTTTCTCCAAAAGAATTTTCATGTGTTTATTTGTATCTTAATTCAAGCATAAATTAATTTAATTTCATATTATAGTTTTGTGGGTAGCTAGGTGGCGCAGTCAGGAAGCCCTGAAGTCAGGAAGACAGAATTCAAATCTGACCTCATATACTTCACACTTCCTAGCTGTGTGATGCTGGGCAAGTCACTTAACCATAATTGCCTCAGCCAAAAAAAAAAAAACAAAACAAAACAAAAAAACAACTAAATTGCATATTATAGTTTTACATCATTTCCTTTAAGAAACTGGAACAATCTGTATGGTCCTATTTTCTAGATTATCCCACTCATTTTCTAACCTTTTCCCTCACCTTTTCTCCTTTTTTCTCACCCACTCATCTCACTCTGCATCATTCACTCTCTTACTAAAGTATTCTTATCAGTAAGAACCAGAATATCACCAGAATATCACAAATTTCTCCAGAAAACTGTACCAATCCATTTCCAGTAACTTTGGAAACTTAAAAGTCTCCCTAATTGTTGGAGACTAAGAGTATAATTAATTAGTTCTTAGTAAAAACAAACTATTGAGAAAATAATGATAATATTATTAGTCTCTTATGAAAAACAATTTCTTCTGAAAAAACTGAATTAAAATATAGGGAAAATTAGAAATGCTTCATCAGATTGAAGAACTGAACCTCTGGTTCATTTTTAGATAAGGATTCCGAGATCATGCTAACATCTCTGTGTACCAACTGGCCTTTGTCATCTATGACTAGTAAAATTTAGTTCCTGGGACAAACTGTACACAACCAAGAGAAAGAAACACTTAATAAACCTTCAACTTAATGTTTTAAGATAGATTCAGTTGTGGAAAACAAGAGACAGGAGTGGTGTTTTACTCCTAGAGGCAGGAGTTTACTGAGTATTTTATTCCATAGTCTTAAGTTGAATGAAGTTTTCCTCCCTCACTTGGGACCTGTTATAGACTCATTCTGGAGGTTGGATCTAGGTGCAACCTTTGGATGGAAGTCTAATTTCAGTGGAATTATGGTTGATGGTGAAGTTCCAATGAAACATTGGTCCTATGTTTAGGGGGAAAAGATATTCAGTTCAAGGCTTGCAAATCTGTGTAGCTTTGGCACAGTGGTGGATGATGGTAGAAAGTTGATTTATTTTGTTGGATACTGGACAATATCCTGTGAAAATGTTGATTTTATTATGGTGGCATGATAATTGGAATATATTGATATGTGATCTCTAAGTTAAGGTGATATAAGACTGATTCCCTATGATTAGTACTCATTCATGCCTAATGACATTAGTTGACTTGGGCAAGGGTTCCATCCTCTGAATCTCTTAGTAGTTAGTATGTAATTATGTCTCTTAACTTTATCAAAATACAATGGAATCTGAACTGAGTAAATAGAGACATGAAAAGTAGTCAGAAAGCAGCCTCCATCATGGGATCACTATATAGGAACACAGCCATCATAGAATGTGACAGTTGATACCTGGATTCTATGACTGTTAAAACTAGAATCTGAAATGTAAATGGGAACCAAACAACCAGAAGGCTTTTTTTATTTCATTATTAGGCCTTGTGAGATAAAGACAAGCCTCAGATTTTTCTATCCAATAAGGCTTTACTCCAAGAGCTAATTTGAGGAAAGACAACTAATTCCAATTTTTAAATGTGTCTCTAAGGAAGGGCTAGGGAAATAAGGGACTACAAATCAGTATTCTAGTCAAAAAACCCAGTCCTTCTGAAACTGTATAGGGATTTTGTTTTTTGTTCTCATCTCAGAGTATTCCACACAATAATTCATAGAAACAGAATATCTGCTCATCAAGAGAATTTCCTCAGAGACAATGAAATTCAATACTTAGGGATCTGACTGGATTTAGAACCTCACAATCTCTGTATTCCTTGGTACATATTATAAATCTAGAACAGATCCAAATCTATCATTCCCCTCAGTATCTTTCTTACCACCATTGAAGGCATTGTATCTTTTTAGCTACAGCTCCTATCCCTGATGCGTTTTTATTCCCAAATTTTGCTCAAAATTAAGAAGTTGCTAATTATTTTTGTTATTTTAGTCATCTTTTTCAGTCATGTTCACCTGTGATCCCTTTGGGGATTTTTTTGGCAAAGATACTGAAGTGGTGTGCCATTTCCTTTTTCCAGTTTATTTTGCAAATGAGAAAATTGATTTAAATGACTTAATTGAGTTCAATGACTTACTCAGGATTATACACCTACTAGGTGTCAGAAGCTGGATTTGAACTGTGTTTTTCCTGACTCCAGAGCTGGTACACTATATGTCATACCATTTAGCTGCCCTAAATCAAGTTTACCTGACTGGGAATCAAACCCAGACTGTGGTGGTGAAAATGCCAAATCCTAACCATCAGGCCACCAATTCTCTCATACAAAAAAATTTAAAGTGTTTTACTCTCAGTGGACAATGGGAAACAAACAGCAAGAAGCTTTGTTTCACTTTTTATTTTTAAACTCATTTAACAAACCAATGAGTATTTATTAATCACCTACTATGTGTCAGATATTGAACTAGGCATTTTTTCAGTCTTGTCTGACTCGTTATTTACCCATTCAGGATTGTCTTGGCAAAGAAACTGAAGCGGTTTCTCATTCATTTCTCCAGCTCATTTTACAGACAAGGAAACTGAGGCAAACAGGCCACACTGTGGCCTCCTCTATAAAATGAAGAGATTAGATTAGATGACCTCTGAGATCCCTTCTTGTCTAGATCTGTAGATCTTTCAGTTCTTTTCTTCATTATAACAATTTGTTCTATTCTTTTCAGATCCAAGTCTTACTAGCATAAAGGTGACCTTTTAATTATGACCATTTTAGTAAGTTCCTTTTGTTTCCTTTTGGGACAACTTACTCAATATAAAAAGACTAGATAGTAAGTTTCCCTCAATTTAGGAAACCAACATACTGGATGGAACCAATATTTTAAATGCTTCTTCCTGAATATTGATAGATCATATTGCACAAATTTGTACTTAATAAGCTACCTGAAAAAAGATTTAGACCTTTGGTCTACCTGCAAATTGTGCTACTTAGTTTTTTGAGTGGTTTAAAAAAAACAACCAAACCAAAAACAACTACTACCCTTTGAAAGTGAAATGCTTTGTTACTAATATGGGGTTCTCTTAGTTGCTTGTCTTATGGAATTTTTTTCCCTTTGAAGTAATCTTCTGGCTAAAATCTCATGTTTTGGTAATGTTTTTCTAAGCTAAATATATTTATCCTCTCCCTTTCATCCCTTAGTAGTTTAGATCTAAATTATCCCAGAGAAATCATCTAGCCAGGTCAAGCTCGAAAATTGTCTTTATCTCTCTTTCCTTTATTTTCTTATACATTTCATCATCCTTGGTCTAGTATTCCCTGCTATTCTTCTGCATTTACCAGGCACACACACACACACACACACATACATACACACACACACACACACACACACGACCCAAAGATTCTAGGTCCAAAAACATGTATATTTCAATGGAACAAGGAGGAAGTAAACAAGCTTGTGTATATATGTGTGTATGCATATATATGTATATGTATATGCATACATACTTAGATAACAAATACGAATTTTAAATTTAAAGATTGGACTATATTCTAGATAACACAGTCTATACCATAGAATACTAGACTTGAAGTCAAGAAGATGTGAATTCAAATCCTGCCTTGAACATTTAGTAGTTGCTAGCTGTGAAATCCTTGTGAAGTTATTAAACTTCTTTCAGCTTTAGTTTCCTCATCTGTAAAATGGGAATAATAATAGCAACTATCTCACATATTGTGAGGTTCAAATGATATAATAGGTGGGAAATACTTTATAAACTTTAAAGTATAATACAAATGTTAGCTATTATTATTATTATCTAATTCATTGATGCTTCTAACCTATATAATGAAGGTAGAATATGCATTCAATTCAAGAAGTCACAACTCCTGTAGAAATCTGGAGTTCAGGTACTTCCATAAGTCAACAGTTATTTACTCCAAGACTTCCATTTTTTTTTTTTATCCTGTGAGATTAAACTACTGTCTCTTCAGAGACAAAGAACTCAATTTCCATGAACTCTTGGGTCATTCTATTATTCATAATAATTAATGGTGGTGATGATGACAAAAAGCTAACACATACTTTAAGCTTTGCAGAGCACTAAAGTGAGATATCTATAGATACAGATATATTTATTTCCAAAAGTCCATTGAATTGAGATTCTTACTCACTAATAGAGATCAATGCCCCATGTCTGCATGAAAGCAATGGCAAAGTGTTTGGAGCTGCTGAGAGCTGAAGAGAGGAGAAAGGATTAGTTTCTTCAAACTTTAAAACTTCTTGAAGTTTCTAAGTTTTTTCAACTTGCTTCAGTCACTTTTGGCTCCCATCCTCAAGAAAGATCATGAAAGATGGTAACTAAAGGAAAATACTCAAGGAAGTAGCCAGAATGGGAGAAGCTAAAATTCTCCATCATGTTGCTATCCTTAGCTTGCTACATCAAAGATTTAAAGGAGTTACCCCTTTTGTCAGATCTAGGAATCTCTCTCTTCGTTGAGCTGTAGGAGAGCTCATTTGCTCTGTATGATCTGATACATATTTTGTATGTGTGTCTTGCCTGATTTTTGTTCTGTTGTTCACTTGGATTAATGAGTTTCTTTGCTACCTACTGTGTGTGTTAATTTTGGAACTAGCCTTTGGTTAAAGGATTCAAATTTTGGATATAAAGCTGGGGCACCTTCTTCCCCCATTAATAAATATCATTTAGAAATTTAACTGGAACCTGCTTTTCCTCTTGGTAGGAAATAAAAGTCTCCTTTGGAGAAAAAAGGGGAAAAGAGAGCAGAGCTATCTATTCTGCCTCTTTTCAAGCCACACAGGTGGGGAATATATTCCCCTCAGTCCATATACCTAGATAAATAGATTTTCATTTGAAAATGAGTACAACCAAGGCAGCTAGGTTGCACAGTGGATAGAGCACCAACCCTGAAGTCAGGAGGATCTGAGTTCAAATCTGGTCTCAGACACTTAACACTTCCTAGCTGTGTGACCCTGGGTAAGTCATTTAACCCCAATTGCCTACACACAACAAAAGAATACAACTACAATATTCCTCTGCTTCAAATCATAAAGGGGTGAGACAATGGAGAGGTACCTGTCATATTTATAAGGGTTGTAGGCGCTACCTCCAGAGACCCAAGTCAACTCTTAACTTTGCTGTTTCTTGGTCTCTTCTCAGCTCTCTCAGGACTATCACTTTTCAACTGGTACTTATATTTTATATACCTGCACAAAGGAGAGATAGACTGACCCCTACCCTCTAAAAGTCAGAACCAAGCACTTTATTCCTAATTTATTCATTAGTAACCAACCAATTTATTTCCAATTAATGAAACTTTAAATATACAGAGATTCAATGAAGTTTTATGGAGTAATCCTTTTTATATGTATCCCATACTTTCAAGGAGCTTGTTAATGGACATGTCTATACCCTCCATGGGAAAATGCAAAGTCCCAAAGGCTCACAACCTGGTAATTTAGGGAATTTTCCTCATTAACTCCCTAAATAAAAATATTTTGCAATTCTCTAAGTATCTAAGTTATAAATTAATTTGCCAATCTTTAGCAGTAGAGAGAGTTCCCTATATCAATGAAACCATATACCATTCTAACTGAAAAAAAAAAAAAGAAAGAAAATGAGACAGTATGGAATCACATGGTAAGTTGTGCCACAATAGGAGTCCTATAGAAAAATATAAGCATGTATATGTACATACTCATCTCCTCACCATCCATGATTCGCACTCTTGCATTATTAAAGGTATTTCTGAGAGCCTAGCCTACTCTATCCCAAAAGTGTAAGTGCAATTTAAAGTTATTAGAGCTTAAAGCTGAATCAAGACTTTTGGGACACCCTGGAGAGGTGAATTCACAAGAGATCAGGACAAGAATCTAATCTAATATTCTTTCCATACTTTTTTTACCTGCACAGATGCTATTAAAGCAATTGTTCTGTGAGTTTAAACGATTTCTATTTTTAAAGACACACAACTCAATTCCATCTTTCTCATGGCAACTTAATTTAAGTAATTTAAGCATTTATAGGATAAGGACTATCTAGACCCATGATTTCACTGGTGCAAGAAACTCTTGAATGAGATGGTTCCTTCTACAAGTGCAGATCTGTACTTTTTCTGCAAATTATAGCGTTAGAGAATTGTCTACAGCACTTAGTATTTAATTGGCTTCCTTGGGGTGGCACAGTCAGTTTGTGTCTGAAGCAGGACTTGAATCTGTCTTCTTAGCTTGGTCTTTGACCACTTGCCTCATCCATGGGAATCTGTCTCTAAAATCTGCGAAACACAAACCATCCCTCATATAAGCAAAACTACTGAACACAAACTTGGAAAAGGGAACAAATTAGGACACAAAATGTGGTCCAGGATAATGGTGCTTTTTCAGCTCCCAAATTCCTACCATTCTCATGTTTGATCCCTGATGCTCAAGATTCTCCCAAAAGTCCTTACTCTACAACTGACACAGCCCTCATTTGAGATCCCATTTCACGTGACTTTCTGCCTTTGAACAAATAAAAAAAACATGCAACATAAATATTTTTTAAATAGCATTTAATTAAAATCCACCTCAATCAAATTCACATAAAAGCTATTTAGAGCAAACTATACAAGTGGTAAGCATTAATTTATGTAGAGAACATTGCCATTTTAACTAAAGGAGATCTGTGATATAAGGCAGGAAGTGAATGATTTCTCTCAGAGACCTGTTCTCTGATTGTCACCTGACTGAGTCATAATCATCTCCTTCCGTACTCATCCATTTAGTTTTATTATTCTGCTATAGCTGCTTAAGAGTAGGATTTGGTCTTTGGTTTGATCCTGCTCTCAACCAAAATCATGAAATCACCACTACTTATTCTGTGATGGGTAAGTTTCCATGAAAACAAATTTACATATCCTTGGGGAACAAAGATCCAGATGACAAAGAACCACTATGTGTCCTGGAACCATAATAATTGAAGATTCCCATATTTTTTCCCAGTTGCTGTTTATTTGGGTAGATTTCTTCTGGGGGTGAAGAGTTAGGGGGAATGATGCATTTAAATCTGAAAACTTCTTCTTCATCCCATAAATCATTCAAGAAACCATTTGGACACTAGATAAGAGGTTTTTCAAACATGTTTTATAATAAAGAATTGTTTTTAGGTTGTACTCTATCAATTACAGATGACTTCAGAATCCTAAAAAAAAAAGTTATGGACTAGACTTTTAATGCTTTGCAAGTAAACAGGAAGTAGCATCTCATGAAGTAGGCAAGTTTTCTCTAATGTAACAAGAATTGATGGTACCAGGTATGGTATGATAGAGAAATAGTTGTATCACCATTTGGATGAGAAACTAGTAAGGAAAATGTCTCACTAATAAGGATCTATATAATAATAAAGATTCTGCTCCTCTTTTCTATTTCTCATTGAAAAATGCTTCCAACAAGTACAATTCTTTTGTTTGGTTATATGGTAGAGATGAGCATGGGATTGTTTCTCAGAGACTTTTGGTTGGCCTACACCAAGTTGGAAAGATTTTAAGTGTTTACCCAGAAATGGTGGGGTGTGCCAGGAAGAGCTCCTTAGTGTCTAGATAGCTTCATCACCAGAAAATTCTAAGACAGAAAACAGGTTTTTTTTTTTTGTTTTTTTTTTTCATCTAAAAAGAAGGCAATGAAAAACCAACCACACTTAAAGTTGACCAAATTTGCAGTGTATTGTTTGAGGAAATACTGGCACTGATAATATCATAGATCTTAAGGCAATGAAAACCAACCACCATTAAAACTGACCAAATTTGCAATGTATTTTTTGAGGAAATACTGGCACTGATAATATCATGGATCTTATGAAGTACTAAAATATGGAATTACTGGCTTTGAAATGAGAAAGGGTCTTAATAAAGAAGTGAACAGATAACTTTGGGAGGGGAAGTGTGTCTCTTTTACTGGACCTATATGGGGAAGTAGGTGGGGGGAAGAAAAAGCAGAGAGCATAGTTTTCTGTCCTATATAATTCCCTTCCATATGGATATAATCTAAGTGGAAACTAGAACATGATTATGAGAGGGAAGCAGTAGAACATGGAATCCCTTTTCCCCCTGCATTTCCAGGAATAGGTTCCTGAATAGAAAGACAGGCTCAATGTCTCCCTTTTCAACTACTTAAAATATAAATGAGACACAAAGTCATATATAAGTTTCAAAGGCACACAAAAAGGCCAATCACTTTTAAAGAAAAAAAAGATGGTTAACAATTTTTCATTTGCTTTTCAAATTTCTCAAGAAGAGATTTGAAACCCAGTGTAAGTAACCTCAATTTCTCCTTTTCATCATCTTCCCTGTTCTTGAATGTCTCTTCCTTGGAAGACACTCGATGTTTAGATGATTTTTTCACTGATGGCTGCCAATCTTTGCCAAGAAGCAAATCAAACCAGGTGACTTTGGGGTATTCATGGGGCTCAGTGTTTGAGGATGAAGGGCGATGCTGGGTGACTTTGGAGCATTCATGGGACTCAGTGCCTGAGGATGAAGGGCGATGCTGGGTGACTTTGGGACATTCACGGGGCTCAGTGCCTGAGGATGAAGGGTGATGCTGGGTGACTTGGGGGCATTCATGGGACTCAGTGCCTGAGGATGAAGGGTGATTCTGGGTAACTTTGGGACATTCACAGGGTTCAGTGCCTGAGGATGATGATGAAGCGTGATGTTGAGTGACTTGGGGGCATTCACTGGGCTCAGTACCTGAGGATAAGGATGAAAGGTAATGCTGAGTGACTTTGGGGTTTTCATGGGGTTCAATGCCTGTGGATGAGGATGATGGATGATGCTGAGTGACTTTGGGGTATTCAAAGGGCTCAATGTCTGAGGATGAAGGGTGATGCCAGGTGACTTTGGGGAATTCATAGGGCTCAGTGGCTGAGGATGAGGATGAAGAGCGATGCCAGGTGACTTGAGGGCCTTCTTGGGGCTCAATTCCTGAAGGTGAAAATGAAGGATAATGCCGGATAACTTTGGGGTATTCATAGGGCTCAGTACCCGAGAGTGATGATGGACGATGCCAGGTAAGTTGGGGGCATTCATAGAACTCAGTCCTTGAGGATGAAAATGAAGGGTGTTGCCGGGTGAGTTTGGGGAATTCATAGGGCTCAGTACCCGAGAGTGATGAAGGACGATGCCAGGTGAGTTGGGGGCATTCAAAGGGCTCATTGTCTGAGAACAAGAATGAAGGCTGATGTCGGGTGACTTTGGGATATCCATAGGACTCAATGTTTGAGCTTGATGCTAAATCTGATGAATTGTATGAGGGCCAGTGCATTTCATACTCAGGGAATAACATACTGAAAAGGGAGAAGGGTTTTTTCTTGGGCACTCGTAGGACAAATTTCACACCCATTTCTTCAGAACCTGGCAGAGGCATTAGTATGGCCAACAACTGTGTTTCAGAAAGATGGTTCATTCCCTCAACATGAGGACAGCCATTCGGGATCCAGGAAGCACATTCCAAGCAGACTGTATAACTAAATGTCATACGCTGACCGGGTCTCCTAGGGGGACTTTCCTTCATCCGGCGTAAGAGTATCTGCTTACACATGTCACTTTTTATCTTCTTCTCAGGGATGGAATTGATGATAGCAGTTACAGTTGCAGCAGACAATGTGCCTCCCTGAATAGTGTAGGGTTTGATGTACTTCAAACGCCATGGAATTTCTCTGTTCTCTCCAATTGGGTCATGATACTGAAGCTTAGAATGAGCCTCATTTTGATGGCCAAAGGTCAAGGCCATCTTAATCTGGTGGTCACCATTGCCTGATGAAGTATCCTTTTGGCCACTGGGATCAGATGAAAGAATAATACTCTCTTTAGGGTTGAGTAGAGGTAAAATCTGCAAAATTCGATCCTCTTGATCTATTGGAAGTAAGTCTTGGGTGGTGGTGAATTTTGATTCGACCTCAGCCAGTTTGTTAGTGCTTGGTAGACGTGAGACCTGGTAATCTGGAGTCAATGACAGCTTCATCCAATGGTGTGAGTCAGGGGAAAGTATGACCTTGGCTTTGTCATCTGGTACAGGGTTGGATTGGTGGTCCAGGATGGGTGAAGATAAGACTTGGTCATTTGGGTTTGGTTGAGATAGATTCTGGGAATCAGGTTTTACTTCATATGTTGATTGATTTTCTAGTTCCATCAAGGCCTGGAAGTTTAGACCAATTATAGACTCAGCTGCTTGTTCAGAGAAGATTAACGAGGGGAACAAGGTATGAGGATTTATTGGAACTTTAACTTGCTGATCAAAGCCAAATGGATCCCTGGGCTTATGATCACCAGCTATTAATGGGGATTTATCCAACGGCCCAGCACTGGGTGTGGACTCTGTATGGAGGGACGATGCTGCTACATCTGGAGTTGTAGAAACAGATGCTGTCTGGGGCATACCGCTCTGGCTCACTAAAGTTGCGTCTTGGTGTCCCAAGCCATTGGAAACTGTAGTCCGATCATTCAGGTCTGGAGTAATCTCATTGCTCTGAACAAGTCCTGGTACAGGTGTTGTAACTGGCTGGACAGGAAGTGGTGATGGTCCAGTTGTGTCCTTGACCTTGACATCAAGGCCTGGTGAAGCTGCAGCTACATGGTTAGGCCATGTGGTCATGTTCTGGTGTACTGTGGTCTCCCAGACTTTCAGAGATTGAGATGGAACAGATTTTGCTCTGGGCCGGATCATGGAGTCTGATGGACATCTAATACTTGACCTGGCCTGGTGGTAACCTTGTGATGTGTTCTTATTCTGGGGCCATAGTATATATGTGTTTGTGCCTCTGCTAATAAATTTGGTAAATGATGGACGTGCAGGCTTGTTTCTGTTAAGGGTTAGAGAAAGTAAAGCTGTTTCTGAGCGTCTATGAATAGGTCGTTCTTTCTTTGAAAATGGGCAGGTTTGCAGGGGAGGTTTGGGGCGGAGGTCAGACTGGTCTGATGATTTTTCTGAATCTGTGGTTTTGGCATGGTCTTCAGAACTAGGTGACTCTGTAACATGATTCTTGGGCCAGAGGTCCAATTTTCCTAGCAGAGCCGTGGTGATCCTACCCCGGTGTTGAGAGCGCCGATGAACTTCTCTGTGACTTTGGCATGGCGGCAGTGATGAAGAACTGGTCCGGGAGAGAGGCGGTGCAGAGGGTTTGCTCACAATCTTGGCCCTCTTTTGTTTCACGATGGGCGGAGCTGTGACAACCCGATGGCTAGCGTAAGCCAGAGGTCGAGGCTGATGTTTGAGGTATGGTAACTTTGGCTTGCCCCGGTAGTCACGACATGGTGAGATTTTTGGAAGTGGATTGGTGACTGAAGTAACCCCATGAGGGCGCTTGAGTTTTACTGCTGTTTTTGATTGATGGACGGGCATAAGATGAGGTACAACAAACTGTTTAGAGCAAGTCGGACGTTCAACTGCCTTTGTCCTAAAGTCAGGAGAAGGTGAGGCATTCTTGTGGTATTTCTTAGGCAGAAATGATCTCCTCATTCCCTGGTATTTCAGTTTAGGAAACAGCCCGGTATTGACGGCTTGACCCTTAAGCCGAGATACCGATGATGCAGACACAGATAGAGTGCTGCAAGAGGAGCTAAGTGATAATTGATTGGAGCTAGGCTGTTCATTGAGGTTGGTCATCTTCTCAGTTCTGGGAAGTTGGTCCTGTTCCCACGGAAGTTCTAACTGAGGAGGTGGACATGGCAACGTCTCCAAGTTGCTCTGGATACAGGAGTCTTTTGAAGGGGGCTGGACCAAGGATGCTAAAGGAAAAGAAAAAACCACATGTGTGAGATTTGAATGCACCAAGAATGAATGGGAAAGATATGTGCTATTCCCTGAAAGGTAGCCTGGTAAAGCAGATAAGAGTAAAAATCTTGCAGTACGGAATATCTCTGTTCAAATTCTGCCTCTGACACCCTGGGAAAACCATTTAATCTGAGCCCCAATCTCCTCAACAATAAAAGAAGGGAACTGGATTTTAAGATTCTTTTCCAGTGCTAAATTCACTATACTCCTTTAAGGTATAGGGTGGAAGGGGTGAGCAAAACCAAGCCACTGCCACACTTGGATTTATACGGAACCTTGAAGGTTTCCTATATGAAAGCTAACGTGTGTATTGCTGTTCCATTGGATTCATGGAAGAGCCAAGGCATGGAAGACAGACTGGCTCATTCCCATTTGACAGATGAGAAAAGTAGATTCTAAGGTAAATTTGTACCTAGTAACTAGTAAAAGTGGTGAAGCCAAGAATGAAACCTGGGAAATTAAAGTGAAGAGCATCAGGCTTACTTGTCCAAGATTACATGACTAGAAAATGACCTGGGGAGAGATAGAACTCAACTCTTTAGATTTCCAGACCCGTTAATTCCTTTCACTGTGCCACACTAATTGAATATGATGGGATGGTCACAGTCACGTAGGTGATTTATTTCAGACACTGATCCATTTGAAAAACAAATAAATTAAGTTCTCACCTTTTGGAAATAACCTCTGTCTTTTCCCCATTGGTCCTCTGAAGTTTTTCCTTGAAAAAAAAAATAATGTTAGTTTTAAAAAAGTATAAAGTATTCCAGTGACCCTTTAAAAAGAATACCAGCCAAATGATGGCTTATCTTTAAAACCTCTATCCTCCAATTTTTTTAGACTTACCTCCTAGTCAGTCATTGCATTCTGGATACTTGCATTTCTCCATTCCCCATCTAGCTTCTCTCCCAATTCCAAAGCACAAGCCTTATACTTTTTATTAAAAATTACTCTAAATGAAGTGATTTTAACAAAACCTCATTTACATTAAGTATGATCAGCAGAGAGATGAATAAAACATAGCTTCCTCAGGACATTTTAGCAGAAATCAAAATCATAAGCTAAAAGAATGAAACTTTTTAGGATGGAATTTCAATTATCGCTCAGTGATCTCATATGGCACTTTCTTAGACAAGAATGAAATCCTCAAAACAGCTCTAATTAATTTTGGCAAAAGAATGCCACAGCTTCAGATATACTGCTGCTCTAAAAAAAAAAGAGTTTTCTGGTTATGTAATCTTAGGTCGATAAAAGGAATCTTATTTTGAAAGTGCAGAAGATTTTATATCAGTTTCTTAAAAATGAGAAACATAATGAAGCATCATAAAAGAAGAGCCGAGAACCACTAGCTCTAATCACCTAGATCTCTTTTTCTTTACCCCTTTTTCTCAGGTGACCTACATCCTGGTGACCCACACAAGCTAGCCCTCTCCATCCCAAAGTTGCCTCTCGCAAATTAAAACTACAAGAAGGATAAAAACCAGGCTATTTCAAATGTCCCAAGATCAGGATGCTAATCAAGTCCCAGTGATGTTGGAAGATCACTTCCCCCCTCCCTCCCCCCCCCCACCCCGTTAGTAAGTTAGAAAATCCCAAATTTGTCTTTCTGGAGAAATAAAGATCCTCCTGAGAGAACTAGGTATGGCCTAAGGTGCAGAGAAAACTAAATTTCCCCAGGCACCAAGAGCTGGACTTGAGGCCCCAGGCTAGACAAGGGATCTGAAGTCATCCTGACATCACAGAGCACCAGTTGTCCTTTGTCACCTTTCATCACTTGATGTAAGGGAGACTAAATGTGATGACCATCTTGCCCTAGTAAACAAAGCACACAAAATTCCCAGACATGGAATTTTTGACATGTTTTTACTGATTAGTTTTCCCTTAAGTTCCTTTTCAGTTTTAGGATCATCGATTTAAAGCGGAAAGGAATCTTAGGAGTCACCTAGTACAGACTTTTTCCTACCTTAGCCCATTTTATGGATGGGAAAAAGAGAGGCCATGTTTCAATCCAGGTCATTTGACTTAGTATTTCTGCCAAGGCAGTCACACCTCATTTTATTGCACTTGGCTTTATTTTGCTTTACAGATAACTTTGTTTTTTGCAAATTGAAAGTTTGTGGCAACCCTGCATTGAGCAAGTTTATTGACATCATTTTTCCAACAATATGTACTCAGAACATGTCTCTGTGTTTCATTTTGGTAATTCTTGTAGTATTTAAAACTTTTTAAATCATTATTAAATCTGTTATGGTGATGTATGACCACTGGTTTTTGATGTTGTTACTCTAATTGTTTTGGGATACCATGAATCACATGTACATAAGATGGCAAACTTAATTAATAAATATAGTTCTGATTGTTCATCTGTTCCTATCTTTCTCCCTCTCCCCAGGCCTCTCTATGGCCTAAGATGCCACAATACTGAAATTAGGCTGATTAATAATCCTGCAATGGCCTTTAAGTGTTCAAGAAAAAGGAAGAGTCAATTGATGCAGCAAATTTCATTGTCTTCTTTTAAGAAACTACCGCAGCCATTCCAACCATCAGTAATCACTACCCTGATCAATCTGCAGCAATAAATACATCAAGGAAAAGCCTTCCATCAGCAAAAAGATTACAAGTCACTGAAGGATCAGGTGACAGTTTGCATTTTTTAAAAATAAAGTGCATTTTAATTGTGTTTTTTAATATATATATATACACATAACACCATTGTACATTTAATAGACTACAGTATAGTTTGTATTGCTTGGGAAAACAAAAAATTTGTGTGACTTGCTTTATTTTGCAATGGTTTGGAACTGAACCCACAAAATCTTTGAAGTATGACTGTATATCACACTCCTATTTGACAAACATGAAGAATAAGATCCTGTCTGTTTTCATGTTCAATCTATTAAACATTATGGTCTGTGAAGATAGGCACTGTCTTTTTCATTATTTTGTTGATCATAGCACTTGGTCCAGTCTCTTGCATATTTAATAAGTAAACATGGAAATAATTCCTTTGTATATGGATAAATATATAAACTAGTTATCTTTCAAGTTGGCCAATAGAATCTAGATCCCTACTTTCAATACTGGAAAACATCAGTTTCAATAGGGTGCCAAGGAAGAATACTAAAAAGAGTGTTTCTATCTCCCTGGTTACATCTAGACAATATACAATTACAATAAGGAATTCAGCAGGAACCCATCATAAAAGAGGTTGGAGGAGTAAGTAGAAAGTACAGTAAGCAATGTTTCATTGACTGACCTACATTTGTGAGTTTCTAGAACCAAGATCACATTAAAGAATATTGATGTTGAAAGGAGCTGTCCTCCCAATTATCTCCCATCCTATATGTTTCTAACATGATCAGTAATCAGAGCTCAAGTGAGATTAGAGCCACAGAATACACTTTGGCTTATGCTGTCCATGGGGTTGAGAAATAATTAAAAAGTCAGTTTTAGGGAAATCCAGTAAGCAACAAGACTATAGCAATCAGACATACTGATCATTACCCTTGACTCAAATTTCTACTCCAAAAAGTTGCTTTAGAATATATTTTGAAGCCTCTTAAACATTACCTACCATTGAATATACTGATGAACTCTCCATAATGTTACTGTGTGAGAACACAGTTGCTAGTCATCTTTGAAGTTGGTGGGGAGGGAGAGTGATTTCCCTCTCTAATATATGCTTTATTTGGTAGCATGATCACTGCTCCCCATCCCACTCTCAGCAGGCCAACTCTTGACTTTTTCAAAGTACATAAAACTGTTTTTGTTTCTACATAAAAAAATTTTGGATTGAAGATTTTTAAGGATTTCTTGAATACCCTCTTTAAGAAGCTACTTTACTAACACCAGGGTTGGGAAATTTTTCAACACAGAGTATTTCCACTTCTGGGCCTTTTCCTGTGGTAGGGATCCTTTCAGAGACTTATGATTAGTGTGAGGTATGTAACCCACCCAATGAATTTCAGAGATCGCTCATGGTGTAAAGAAAAAGTTTTATTCGTTTCTCATGAGAAGCAAGCATCATTCTCCCCATATATGAGGTAAAAGTTAAGTCCCCAAGCGTAAGCATCATAAGCAATATATATGTTCCCTGACACAACTCCTCCCCCCCTTTGTTGGCTCATCCTTGTTGGCTGAGAATGTGGCACAAAAACTATTTAAAAAAAAAAAAAACTATATTAGGAAGCATCAGTCATTAAAACAATTTGACATTGTCAGGGAAAACAGTGGGAAATGGGGAAACAACACATAAATTAGAATTTAAACAAAGACATGTCTTTTGCTGACCCTGAGATATGTGTTCTCAACATATGGGATGGGTAGATATGGACTAGGTTAGTTTGTTCTATACATTCCCAGAATTATTCTGTCTACCCATATCCTGGGAATTATTTGCCAGAGAAGAAAGGCAGGGAAAAATGAAAATCTGATCCTATAGCTTGGTTAATATATAGTTTCTTTTTGAAGAAATATCAAACTTTTCCCATTCAATTAGCAAGGTTTCCAAAGGGATCCCTTTGTGGTCCTATTCCTTTTGTCACAATAATTCCATTAATTAATTAGCAATTCACCCCCATTGGAGCTAGGACTGTCTTTCTTATTAAGTGTTTAAGAATGTCAGACATTGTGCTCAGCAAGATGGGCATGCAAATTAATAAATGCTTGTTGCTTGCCTGCCTTGTAGAACTTCTCATCTTTCTATTAGTCTTTTCTACAAGAGAACTCATTAATTCCCTCCCAGTCCCCCAGGCACAAAGCTTTATTCTCTATTCCTTTTCTTCCTGAGGGAAGAATATTTATGTCCAGGTCAAAAACATATAAGAGGAAGCTAATGGGCTGTTGTGGAGCTCAATGTCATCTTTCGGATAAAAAGAAAAAACAGAGGATCCAAGAAAGGGTTTGCCTCTTTTTTTTTTTTTTTTTTGATAGGATTTTTAAGCTACATATTATTTTTGGATCTTGTGAACTTGAAAGAGAGCAAAAATGGAACCAATCAAAAAAAACCCTGTCTCTCAATTTTCATCATTCTCCTCTTTTCTTCTCTTATCTCCCAAACACTCTATCTTTCATCACCATCTACAGAGCCCCACCCTTCTCTAGGCAGTCTAGGCAGTCTAGTCTAGTGATTAGCTAATCACTGGCTTTACATACTGCCTAGAATTCACCCAACAGAGTTGGTGAACCAACAAGTTCCTGGATCACATTTGGAAAGCAAAGGAGCTTTTTTTTCTTGGAGCTGTCCCCAAGTCCTGACCTTAACAATCCATGTTATATCTGTCATCCTTATGAACCACTGGTAAATTCAACCTCATATATTTATGGTCCCTATACTACCAATAATGATAATTACTTATATGTTTCTGATTTGGGGCTTCTGACAAGTTATATTTAGTTCAGCAGGTGCTCATGGTAACTCTGTGCTCATGGTAACTCTCTGAGTCTTTTCTAATCTAAAGCATACCACATATCCTCAGTGCTACAAACCAATTCATCCTATGTCCAAAGCAGACAGGGTCATGTTTCCAAGAAATACTGATGTGCTAAGAATATGAACCTCTGAGCTTAAGCCCAAAAGACAGAGGGCACTTGCAAACGTCTGTCTTACTGTTATGACATTACAGAAAGGGGTGCCATGGATTTAATATTAGCTAGCTCTTAACCAATTCATTTTTCTTCATCTGTGTGAAAAAAATTTTTTTTTTAGTTTATCTTTAGGATTGGCTTGCTGTACATCTGAGGCTTAACAAATTCACTTATGAACAGAAAGCTAATCCCTACCTTCAAGGACATTTACATACCAGTGGAAAAAGACAACATATAAGAGGAAATTGGAAATTGAGAGGTTAATTGATATAGAAGGATGCTAAAGAAGCCTGAAGAATCCAGAATAGAGCCCAGAGAGGAACAAAGACATAATTGGCCTGAGCACTCATCCTTTAAAGGATGCTAGGGGACAGTAATTAGAGGAAGAGACTACAGGAGTGGCACATATTTCCAACAAGAAAAGTCCAAAGATAGAATGAAATTCCAAGATAAAGAAACTGCTGTAACTGGTAGGCAGAGAGCCCAGACAGACAAGAGTTAACTCCAAAAAGTAATGAATAGTTTGCAAAGTGCTTGCAGGGTCCTTTAACTTCATCAAGAAATAGGAAACAATGAGGATGGTAATAAGGATATTAACATCTATTATTAGTATTTTGGTTGAAGACTTTATTATACTAATTAGCCTATTAAAAATTTTTTTCCATTTTCAAAAGTAAATAATTCACAAACATTTTCTGAAAAAAAGGACTACCTAATAGGGTAGATTCACACCTATCTTCTATCATCACCCCTTTAAAGACTCCCACTAATTCTGCATTAAAAGCTGCATTAATGTCTATAAAATTCTTCTTGTCCACTTATGACACATTCTCAAGAGCAAATTTCCTTGAGACTAGATCTTTGTGCTCGCCAAAAATTACTAAGTACTCAGTAGAATGAGCTGGCCAGTAAAAGGTTAAGGTGGAACTTTGGAATGAATTAACTGATGAAATTGATCATTTAATACACCTTCCAGACCTGGTGTTCAAGTAGTGTTTTCAGCCATCCAGATGGCTGGTCCCCAAGGGAAATATGAAGCAAGCTAACTCTGGATGAAAAAGAGAAATAACTGGAGCTTTATGATGTCAGCTCCACCTCATATCCCCTTTCTGGGAGGCATTGATCCAGAGCCCAGTTTAACTTTATGCTCCTGAGGAAGCACAACCATTTTTTCTGCATCCCAGGACACAGTCCTCTTTGTAAGGGGTGCAATTTTTTAAAACTAATTTTTGAACTGATTCTACTCGATTTTTATACTAATTTTCGAACTGATTCTACTCTGTTACTGGGGAATGATAGTCTCAGCCTTTCCCTCCTGGGTGACTTTGTAGCCACAAACTGTATTTGGACTGGTCCATCATTAGCTCTTCTCACTGGTGAGTAGCTCTGGTTCTCACCTTCTAGCCAGGAGAAGCTGGGCCAGGTTCAAGGATATTCAAAGGTCAGGAGCAAGAGAATAGCCAGCAGAATTTCATTCTGTTCTCAAGAGGGAGAATAGTCCTCAAAAACAGTAGCTCATGGATGTTTACTTTTTCAATGGGCAAAGACCTGGGTTAAGGGATTATATAAGAGGTAAAATCATTAAAAGATATAATAGCTCCTATCCTCCTATAGCTTGTTATGGATGGGTATGATTTCAGGAAGAACGAAAGAGCTCATACTTTGTCAAGTAGTATAGAGGAAAACATCCTGGTGTCCAAGGGCCTGATTTGGAATCTCAGCCATGCCATTCCATACATGTATAACCCTAGGCAGGTCTTTGCCCCTTTTAATCTACAAAATAGTGAGGATGAGATGGAAAGAAGAACCTATGCCATATGATATCTAAGATTCCTTTCAGTTTTAAATCCATGATCCCAAAATTGAATCTTGTGTGGAAAGGACACAAGAGAAGAATAACAGATAATTACAAATAGGAAAATCCATTTTTTATGTAATTCCAAGTCAAGGCTTATGTGTGCTTTATTTACCAAGAAAGCCCATCTCGAAGACAAGATATTTATCACTTTGTCTCCAGTATATTAAGTGATAACAGGTGACAAAGGACAACTGGTACCCTCTGATGTCAGTTTTCCTTTCTGAGCTGGAACCATTGAGTTCAGTTCTATTCTTGGTGACAAGGAAAGCACAAATAGTTTTTCTCTCTATTTAAGGATATATAGTCCTCTTGGGGAGGATCTTTGTTTCTCCAAAGATACATATTTGCAATATTCATACTTGTTTTATGTCTCCTGGGGTAACATTCTCTCAGTTTCCATCATTAAGGAAGTTCTGGAACTTCCGAGACCATCAGGGATTGAATTGTCCAGTGCCCTGATCTTGGGATATTTAAAATAGCCTGACTCCAGCCTGACTACTCAGTTCTTGCTTTTCTTATTGTTCAAATTCTAGTGAAACATAACTTTGGGGTGAATCACCAGAGAAAAAGAAATTGAAAAGACAGGTGACTGAAGCTGTGATTCTCAGTTTTCCTATTGTGATGCTTCAGTTTGGATAAAATTTCCTACATTCTCAAAATTTAATTTGCATTTGAATTGAGAAGTCCAAACACACTCGTTTTTAAAGCATCAAAATGCCTACAAATATTGAATTGTTTTGCCAAACTCAAACACCATTAGAGCTATTCTTGGGCACTTTGTGTAAATTGAAGGCTAGGAAGAGATGTTTTTGTCTAAGAAAGCATCATGTGAAATCACTGCATTATGTTTGAAATCCCATCCTTAAAAGTTTCATTCTTTTAGTTTAAGATTTTAATTTTTGCTAAAAATGTCCTGAGAATCTGGCAGAAACTAGGTACAGACCAACATCTCACACCATACCAAGATAAAACTCAAAATAAGTACACAATTTGGACATAAAAAGTGATAGATATCATAAGTATATTAGTGGAGGATAGAAGTCATCTATCAGAGGTATGAATAGGGGAAGAGTTTATAACTAAAAAAGAATAGGAAGTATAATGGATGATATTAATTATATAAAATAGAAAAGATTTTATTCAAGCAAAACCAATGTAACTAAAATTAGAAGAAAAATAGGAAACTAGGGAGAAAACCAATTGTGAATTATTCTGATAAAAGGTTTTATTTCTCAATTATATAAGGAACTAAGCTAAATTTGTAAGAATAAGAGTGTTTCCCAAATTGATAAATGACCAAGGAATGTGAGACAGGCAGTTTTTCAGATAAAGTCAAACTTCTAAATTACTAATAACTAGAGATATGCAAACTAAAGCAACCTTGAAAAACCATCTTATGGTAATCAGATTAGCTAATATAACAGAAAAAGAAGATGACAAATGTTGTGGAGGGGATGTGGGAAAATAGGTTCACTAATGCACTATCGGTAAAGTAGTTCTGGACAGTAATTTGCAACTACTAAACTATTAAATTGTACATATCCTTTGGCAAAAAATATTGTTACTAAGTCTGTGGCTCAGATGAAAGAGGAAAAGAGTATATATATAAATATATATATATATATATATATATATACACACACACACACACACACACACACATATATATAATATAATATAAATTTTAGCACTTCTTTTTGTGATAGCAAAGAATTGGAAACTAAGAGAATGCCCTTCAACTGGGGAAGAGAGGAACAAGTTATGGTATATAAATATGATGGAATTCTATTATTCTATAAAAAGTAATAAAGGGAATGGTATCAGAAAGACCTAGGAAGATTTAGATTTATAACTAATGCAAAATGAAGTGAGCAGAAGCAGAAGAATAATTTATGCAGTTACTGTAATATTGAAAATATATTCTACTCTGAAAGACTTAGTGTCTTTGTCTAACATAATGACCAATCAAACTTTCAAAAGACTTCATGAAATATGCTGTCCACCTTCAGAAAAGAACACAGGGCCTAACAGGGCAGATTGAAGCATATTTTCTTCTCTTTCCTTCTTTGCTTTTTTTTTTTTTTTTTTTTTTTTTTTTTTGGCGGGGGGAACATGGCTAACACAGACATTTGAATATCTATACATATTTGTAACAGTTTTTACTTTTCTTGTCTTCTCAGTGGGTAAGGGATGGGAGGATGGAAGGAGAACATTTGGAACTGAAAATAAAATTAAATTTTAAAAAAATGTGGGGAAGCTAACCAGCACAGGGGATAGAGCACCAGCCCTGTAGTCACGAGAACTTGAGTTCAAATCCAATCTCAGACATTTGAAACTTTGTGACAAGTCACAAAGCCTTGATTGCCTCACAAAAATAAATGAATGAATGAATGAATGAATGAAATAAAATATCCTGAGAGAAGTATATGTGATTCTCTCAGCTGACCATGTTCCCACATAAATGGATTTTTTCAGTCTTTATTTATTTTGGAACAGAGAAAGAAGATAGATGTATAGTGGGAAAATAGGGCAGGAAAGGAATGGGGGGAGGAGGTGAGGGAGAGGAGTGCTACAAGGCAACAACTAGTAACAAGTATTTTTCAAAATGTGTTGAAGCTATTCCTAAGATGAGAAGATATAACAACTCCATATATATTCATTAGTAGTGACTATTAATGGAGATAATAGGAAGTAGGTTGATGAAATTTTCTTGTCCAGTCAATAGCCTTTTCAGGAATTACCAAGACTAAGAACATTTGTACTTCTTGACTAACCTTTTATTTTCTTAAGGAAATCCTTCAGTGGACAAATGGGAAGAAGATACAGGTTATTTCCAAAAGGTAAGAATTGTGCTTTTTTATTTTTATTATTCAAATGAAGTATCTGTCACATCTTTCCTTATTTCCTTCCTTGACAGTGTGGAAACACAAGATGATGTAAACAAGGACCATTCTGCTGTTCTCAGAACCAGTCTTATCCAGTGCAAAGAACTGGGGTCTGGAAATTAGAAAACTCGGGTTCTTGTCCTGCCTATGAAACTTCCTAGTTGTGTGTTCTCTTGGGCAACTTAAACACTTTTAACCACTCTTCATCTTGTTTTTTTAAGTATGAATCCTATATACTGTAACCTATTCAACATGTAAAGGACTGCTTGCCATCTGGGGGAGGGGGTGGAGGGAGGGAGGGGAAAAATCGGAACAGAAGTGAGTGCAAGGGATAATGTAAAAAATTACCCTGGCATGCGTTCTATCAATAAAAAGTTATTTAAAAAAATAAATAAATAAAATAAGTATGAATCCTAAGTTCAGTATTTATATTAGCTGTATGCATGCATTTATGCATGAGTTTGGTTAAATCATTTTATTGGTGCTTCATCTCTTCCTCTGTAAAGTAATAATACACACCCTTAGCATAGTTGACCTTCCTATCATTCTCTCTGTGTAGTATCTTCTCATCCTCACTCACATGGTTTTTCCTTTTTTTTGTAGCATCCTTGGTCCAGACCCCTCCAAAAGACCTCTGTTACCACAGCAAGTCAGTGCTATTGCCATGTCCACCTCATCGAATAGCACCTAAGTGGGAAAGAGACCCCTTACTTAGGTCTGAGAGAATGAACAGATTCAGTGACCCGCCCAACTCCATCCAATTACCCGTTTATCATTATCACAGGACAGAGCCTGCAACCTTGCCTTGTCTTAAGAATCCAGCCACAAATTCGGTGCCGTTGCCGTACCTGAATTACCAGGTTACCCCTAAGCCACCCCCATACCCATGCCATCGCAGTCACTCTGTCTTATCTCTGCCTAACCCTGATTTCAGGACAAGGTCAAACATATCCCTAGGAAACCCTCCTAAAGATGTTAAACCTCCTCTCCACCCAAAATACTACACAGAGAGTCCTGTTGTGCTCAAGCGCTTCCCCAAGATCTCACAGGGTCAGAACTTTCAGAAGGAGGAGCTGCCACATCTCAGACAGAAGTCACCAGCACTCCTATTCCCCGAGCACAGGTCTGAAGACTTGTCACATCTCAAGCAGCAGCCTCCCTCTCTCAAAGTCAGCCCTCACCGTGAGGCTGAAGAGCTGTCACAGCCCAGACAGAAGCCCCCAGCATCACCCTCCATCCCCGACTACCATCTGGAGGCAACATCACCCAGAAAGACCAGGGATTACACATTCCCTGACCGTCAGCCCAGTGCCAGATCTGCCCCAGAAACTTGCAGTCCCTCTGCAGAAGCAGCTCAGGATAATAAGCAACAAGTGAAAATTGTAGCTTTTGTGTTGGGCAGAGGAGAAACCAAATGTCTAATTATACAATCCCCTTTTAAGGACCACTCTTCTGAGACAGATGTAGTTTTAGAAAATGTATCAGACCTTGAGTATTTGGTCAATGAGACTTCAAAACAGGTTGATCTTCACTTCAGGGAAAACACGTCACCTTTGCCTAACCTCAACCAGCAGTCTGGAACTTGGGCTTCACCTTCACCCTTGCCCAAATATGTGAACAGGAGCACAAGCACAGAAGTCTCCTGGCCTCAATCCAATGTCAAGTTCACATCACCAGATCCCAACCAGCAGGCCAGGGGAACCACGAGACACCCACAAAGCTTCATCCCGTGTGCCAAAGCAGCCTCTGATCCTTCCCTATCCCTGGGAACCTGGGAGAGCTCTGAGCCCTTCCAATGCCCTGAGCACGCAACCGAAGCTTCGCCAGGCCCTGACTACAAGGTCAAGGACACCAACTGGCCGCCACCATCTTCTGGACACAAAGTTAAAACGCCTGGCCCAGGAACTGATCACTTCAATGAGGTCTCACCAAACTTAAGTCATCAGAGAACAATTCCGATGGGTCCTGGACAAAGAAATTCAGCTTCACTAGTCCGGAATAGTGAGCCTGCAGCAGCATCTAGCTCAAAGACCCAAGTCATAACACCATTGTTCTCTTCCGCTAACCAGAGTGAAAACCTCCCTTGTTCTAAGCTGTTGAGTAAGGATTCACTGAAACTGGAGTATAATAAATCCAGCAGCCCAGCTAATGTTGGTCAGCAGGATGACAGGCCAGTAGACCCTAATAACCCAGTTACCCCATCACTCTGCCCTGAACAACAAATTCAGGCTGTGTGGGACCCAGACTACCAGACCATAGTGATACTATGCTCTGATGACAATGCACAGTCTCTAACTATTTTTGACCATCCAGAGAAAAAACCACAGACCCCAGACAACCAGGCCAATCATAAATTTGTTGGTTCTCAATACCAGACTCAGACTGTACCAGACCCTCATAAGATCAAATCTTCAAGAAGTTGTAAAACCAAGGTCATCCCTCCACTCAATCATGACCACACAATTGAGTCTGAATCACAGGCTAAGAAGACTATTCAACCAGCAAGTTCCCTGCAACAAACAATATCCCAATTACCAGATTATTGGATGGTTCTCCCTCAAACCAGTGCAGATTCTTTAAAGGAGACTACACCAGACTCAAGTGCCCAGGTCATCCCCTATCAAACAAAAGCAGACTTCTGGAAAAAAATGCTGCAGGACCCAGACCACCAGGCCACAACTCTACTATGCCAGGATAACAGTGTGGCACCTTCACTGGGCATAGCCCGCCAAGTCATAACTCCACCATGCCAGGATGAGAATATTGAGACACCTCCACTGGGCACAGATCACCAAGTCCTAACTCTACCATGCCAGGATGAGAATACTGAGACACCTTCACTGGGCATAGACCACCAGGTGATAACTCCACTATGCCAGGATGAGAATACTGAGACATCTTCACTGGGCATAGACCATCAGGTGATAACTCCACCATGCCAGGATGAGAATACTGAGACACCTTCACTGGGCACAGATCACCAAGTCCTAACTCTACCATGCCAGGATGAGACTGGGACACCTTCACTGGACATAGACTACCAGGTGATAACTCCACTATGCCAGGATGAGAATACTGAGACACCTTCACTGAGCATAGACCACCAGGTGATAACTCCACCATGCCAGGATGAGAATACTGAGACACCTTCACTGGGCACAGATCACCAAGTCCTAACTCTACCATGCCAGGATGAGACTGGGACACCTTCACTGGACATAGACTACCAGGTGATAACTCCACTATGCCAGGATGAGAATACTGAGACACCTTCACTGGGCATAGACCACAAGGTGATAACTCCACCATGCCAGGATGAGAATACTGAGACACCTTCACTGGGCACAGATCACCAAGTCCTAACTCTACCATGCCAGGATGAGACTGGGACACTTTCACTGGGCATAGATCACCAGGTGATAACTACACCATGCCAGAATGAGAATATTGAGACACTTTCACGGGGCATAGACCACCAGGTGACAGCTTCACCATGCCAAGATGACAAGGGTGAGACACCTTCACTGGGCATAGACCACCAAGTGCCAATTCCAACATGCCAGAATGAGAATATTGAGACACCTTCACTAGGCATAGACCACCAGGTGATAACTCCACCATGCCAGAATGAGAATATTGAGACACCTTCACTGGGTATAGACCATCAGATAACAATTCCACTATGCCAGGATGAGAATATTGAGACACCTTCACTGGCTATAGATCACCAGATGATAACTTCACCATGCCAGGGTAACACTGAGACACCTTCATTGTCCATAGACCACCAGATGATAACTTCACCATGCCAGGGTGACACTGAGACACCTTCACTGGGTATAGACCACCAGGTGACAATTCCACCATGCCAGGATAAGCCTGAATCACCTTCACTGGGCATAGATCACCAGGTGACAATTCCACCATGCCAGGATGAGAACATTGAGACAACTTCACTGGACATAGACCACCAGATGATAATTCCAACATGCCAGAATGAGAACATTGAGACACCTTCACTGGGCATAGATCTTCAGGTAATAACTTCACCATGCCAGAATGAGAACATTAAGACACTTTCACTGGGTATAGACCATCAGGTGAAAATTCCAACATACCAGAATGAGAATATTGCGACACCTTCATTGGGCATAGACTACCAGGTCATTACTCCACCAGGACACAATGACAGTGAAAGATCTTCACTAGACATAGACCACCATATTGTAACTCCACCAAGTCAAGATCACAATGAGATACCTTCACTGGATATAGACCACCAGGTGACAACTTCACCATGCCAAGATGACAAGAGTGAGACACTTTCACTGGGCATAGACTGCCAGATGATAACTCCATCATGCCAGGATGACAACAATGAGATACCTTCACTAAGCATACATTGCCAGATGATAACTCCATCATGCCAGGATGATACTGAGATACTGGGCATAGACCAATGGGTCATAACTCCACCATGCCAGAATGATAGTGAAACACCTTCACTGAGCATAGACCACCAAGTCATAACTCTTTCATGCCACAATGACACTAAAATACCTTCACTAAGCATAGACCACCAAGTTATAACTCCACCACAGCAAGATGACTGTGAAACACTTTCATTGGGCACAGGTATCCAGGTCATTAATCCACCATGGCAGGATGACAGTAAACAATCTTTAATGGAACTAGATTGCAAGATCATAATGCTACAAAAGCAGGATTACATAGACCACCAATTCATAGCTCCACCATGGCAGGATGACAATGAGACACTTCCACTGGGCATAGACCACCAGCTCATAACATCATCAGGGCAGGATGACACTAAAATATCTTCACTGGGAATAGATAGCCATATCATAACTCTATCAAGTCATGATTACAGCAAGATCCCTTTTCTGGGTACAGATCATAAGATCACAATGCCATCAGGGCTTGATGACAGAGGGACATCTTCACTGGGCATAGGCCACCAGATCATAAAACCACCAGGGCAGGATGACAGAGGAATATCTTCACTGGGTATAGACCACCAGTTCACAACACGACCAGAGCAAGATGACAGAGGAACACCTTCACTGGGTATAGACCACCAGCTCACAACACCATCACAGCAAGATGACAGAGGGACACCTTTACTGGGTATAGATCACCAGCTCACACCACCACCAGAGCAAGATGACAGAGGGACACCTTCACTTGGCATAGATCACCAGCTCACAACACCACCAGAGCAAGATGACAGAGGGACACTTTCGTTGAGCAAAAATCACCAGCTCATAACATCACCAGAGCAAGATGATAGAAGGATACCTTCACTGGCTATAGACCACCAGCTCACAACACCACCAGAGCAAGATGACAGAAGGACACCTTCACTGGCTATAGACCACCAGCTCACAACACAACCAGAACAAGATGACAGAAGGACACCTTCACTAGGCATAGACCATCAGCTCACTGCACGACCAGAGCAAGATGACAGAGGGACACCTTCACTTGGCATAGATCATCATCCCACAGAGCAAGATGACAGAGAGAGACCTTCACTGGGTATAGATCACCAGCTCACAACACGACCAGAGCAAGATGACAGAGGGACACCTTCACTTGGCATAGATCACCAGCCCACAACACAGCCAGAGCAAGATGACAGAGAGACACCCTCACTGGGTATAGATCACCAACTTACAACACCACCAGAGCAAGATGACAGAGGGACACTTTTATTGAGCAAAAATCACCAGCTCATAACATCACCTAAGCAAGATGATAGAAGGATACCTTCACTGGCTATAGACCACCAGCTCACAACACGACCAGAGCAAGATGGCAGAGGGACACCTTCACTTGGCATAGAGCTCCAGGTCACAACACCACCAGAACAAGATGACAGAAAGACACCTTCACTAGGCATAGACGACCAGCTCACAACACCACCAGAGCAAGATGACAGAGGGACACTTTTATTGAGCAAAAATCACCAGCTCATAACACCACCAGAGCAAGATGACAGAGGGACACTTTTATTGAGCAAAAATCACCAGCTCATAACATCACCAGAGCAAGATGACAGAGGGACACCTTCACTGGGTATAGACCACCAGCTCACAACACCATCACAGCAAGATGACAGAGGGATACTTTCACTGGGTATAGACCACCAGCTCACAATACCACTAGAACAAAATGACAGAGGGACACTTTCGTTGAGCAAAAATCACCAGCTCATAACATCACCAGAGCAAGATGATAGAAAGATACCTTCACTGGCTATAGACCACCAGCTCACAACACGACCAGAACAAGATGGCAGAGGGACACCTTCACTTGGCATAAAGCACCAGGTCACAACACCACCAGAACAAGATGACAGAGGGACACCTTCACTAGGCATAGACCACCAGCTCACAACACCACCAGAGCAAGATGACAGAGGGACACTTTCGTTGAGCAAAAATCACCAGCTCATAACATCACCAGAGCAAGATGATAGAAGGATACCTTCACTGGCTATAGACCACCAGCTCACAACACAACCAGAACAAGATGATAGAAGGACACCTTCACTAGCATAGACCACCAGCTCACAACACGACCAGAGCAAGATGATAGAAGGATACCTTCACTGGCTATAGACCACCAGCGACCAGAGAAAGATGACAGAGGGACACCCTCACTTGGCATAGACCACCAGCTCACAACACCACCAGAGCAAGATGATAGAAGGATACCTTCACTGGCTATAGACCACCAGCAACCAGAACAAGATGGCAGAGGGACACCCTCACTTGGCATAGACCACCAGCTCACAACACCACCAGAACAAGATGATAGGAGGACACCTTCACTAGGTATAGACCACCAGCTCATAACACCACCAAAGCAAGATGATAGAAGGATACCTTCACTGGCTATAGACCACCAGCGACCAGAGCAAGATGACAGAGGGACACCTTCACTAGGCATAGATCGCCAGCACATAATACAACCACACCAGAATGGTGGTACAAATATTTCATGGGGCATAGATCATGAAATAACAGCTCTCTCTGGTTCTGACCACTTCACCATCACTACATCAAGTCCAGTGTCTCAAATATTGAAGCCCAATGATCAGATCACAACTCTACATGACCTAAATTGTGAGGCAAACAACATGTTAATGAAACTAGAATACAAAAATACAACTTTGCTTGGTTACACCAAGCAGGTTGAAATTGGACCAGACACCAACAACAGCCAGAGCATACTTCCAACGGGCAAGGATGATCAAGTTATAGTCTCACTTCCACCTAAAAAAAAGACATTTCCTTTATCCACTCTCACCCACCAGAAGGATATTCCAATAGGCTATGGCCACCACCAGACTATGGCTCCATCAACCTCTGACTTCAGAGATCAGGCTCCGTCCGGATTCCAACATCAGACTGTAAAAGAGAAAGAAATTCCATGGCGTTTGAAGTACATCAAACCATATATCATTCAAGGCAGGGGCAATGTGTCTGCTAGAACTGTACATGCCATCATCAATTCCATTCCTGAGGAGAAAATAAAAAGGGATATATGTAAGCAGATTCTCTTTCGGCAAATGAAAGAAACTCCACCTCAGAGACCTGGTGAATGCATGTCAATCAGCTATTCAATCTGCTTAGAATGTGCCTCCTGGGTCCCAGATGGCTGTCTACATGACAAAGGAAAGAAAAATCAATTTGAAGCAGAAATGTTGGCCATACCAATGCCTCTGCCTGGCTCTGAAGAGGAGATGGGCTTGAAATTTGTCTTGAAAGTGCCCTATAACTCCTTCACCTTCTTCACTCAGGTCTTCCCAGAGTTCAATGTGCAATGGCCATCATACTATTCACCATACTTTCCATCATTCTCACGTAAACACAGTGTGAATCATATGCCAGCAGAAGACAAGTGGCTTGATAACTCAAAAACTGATAGTTACCCACAGAAAATTAAAACATCTAAAAATAAACAGCCAGTCACAGAAGAGAATCTGCCTCGAAGGAGGGACAGTAATGAAAAATCGAGGGGACATGACAAAGGTTTCAAATCTCTGCTTGAAAAATTTCAAAGGCAAAGGCAAAATTAAATTAACCATCTTTTTCTGTGAAAATGATTGTGTACCTTTGAAACAAGTCTGATTTTGTGTCTTATATTTATATAGTTAAACAAGGAGATACTTGAGTCTTTCTAGTTCATGACACAGTTCAGCAGAAGCCTCTTCCTAAACATAGAGGAAGAGACACCTTTTTCTCCTCCCTCTTCTACTGTATTTTAGTCTCCAGTCAGACAGATTACACTCAGATTGAAGGGAGCTCCAAAGGACAGAATAATCATGTTCTGTCTTTCCTTCCTTCCCCAGCAAAAAAAAAAAAAAAAAAAAAAAAAAAAAAAAAAAAAAAAAGCTCAGTAAAAGGAAAATATCCATTCAACTTTTTTATTTTGACCCTTTCTTCCCTCAAATCCCTTCATAAAACTTATCATTCCCTATTTTTGTATTTCAAAGGTAAAATCCATGACCTCATCAGTATCAGCATTTCCTCAAATAAGACATTACAAATTTGATAAACTTTAATGATCAGTATATCTTCTACTTAGGTAAAAAAAAAAAATCCAAAAACTGTCTTCTGGCTTAAACTTTTTGATGATGAAGCTAGGCACACATGGAGAAGCTCTTCCTGGCAAACACCACATTATTGGGTGAGCACTTATAATATTTCCAGCCTTGTATAGGTTCTGCCAAATAAGACAATCTCTGAGAACACCCCATACTTACCTCTACCATATAATGAGTTGAGAGTAGGACTTTATGGAAGCATTTTTCAAAGGAAAATAGAAAATAGGGAGGAATTTTGATTATTATATGAATTTTTTTTTGTTGAGCCATATTTCTTACTGGTCTTTTCAGACTTAGAGACACTTCTTGCTATATGCTGAAAACTCATCTGCTTCATGGAGTGTTCCTTCCTGTCTGTCAGAAAAAAAAAAGTTTGTATTCACATCTTCCTTGTGGTATTCTGAAGCTGGCAGAAATGAATAAGCTAAAATGAATCCTTTCCTTTTCCTGAAAAACCTGAAAAACATTTTAGTTAAAATTCTTACATATTTATGTATGATTTTTAACCTAATGACATCATTGACTAGGTGACTTTAGGCAATATGCTAAAGATCTTTCTTTCACAGGTTCCTAGTTAAATTCAAAACCATTCCTTAATGCAGGCAGAAGGGCAGCAAACTCAAGGGTGGCAAAAACTATTCCATCATCTGATCTTATCTCACCAAAGCTGGTGAAATAGATGGCATGGACTTGCCCACTTTAGAATAAGTGGTGAAAGGCAGGGATATATCAAAGCCCAAAGTCAACCCTTGAAAATGAAATATGTGTCAGGTACTGCATCAGGCACTGGGAATAGAAATACAATGAAATAAACACTCCCTACAAGGCAACAAAGATATACATATGTAAGTACAGACATAATTATATTCAGAATAAGTGTAAAGTGAAAAAATACAAGAATAGTTAGAGATGGAGGGCATCACCAGTTGGTCAATCAGAAAAGGTTCCAGGTTTCATGCAGAAAGAGTTGCTTGAACTGCATCTCAATTTTATCAGAGGGATTTTATGAATTCAGATCTGTAAAGTGTTTTCCAGGCATGGGAGACAACCATTGCAAAAGCAAGGAGATTAGAAATGGAATTCTGTATGTGAGAAACATAGAAGTTAGCCATGAAGCCTTCTTTGGAAAGAGAGCCAGCCAGAGAGATAAGAGATGCAATAGCGGTCTCCTGGTAAAAAGAAATGGCTCCTACCTAGAAGCAATCTGAGAAAACGTATTCAGTCTCTCAACAAATATGTGCTGGGAATCCAATGACAAGCTTAAAACAGTTCCCCCTTAAGGAGCTCACATTCTATTGAAAGCAAAAAACTATACACAGAGTATATTAAAGTACATACAAATTAAATGTGAAGTAATTTCAGAAGCAACCAAGAGCAGCTGGAGTTGGATATGGGCAGAAATCATGAAAAGAGGCTTATGTAAAAATTGGTGCTTGATTCAAACTTACAAGGAAACAAAGAATTCTAAGAGGCAGTGGTTTAAAAAAAAAGCACATACTAGGTATTGGATATGAAGCCATATGAAAAAGAACCTAAAATGTAAATGATAGCAAAAATGGCCAGTAGGTTGGGATGGAGAGTGGAGAAAATATTATAAATAAGGCTGGATCCATGTTGTAATAACACATTAAATAACAGAAGAGTTTACAGATCCTAGAAAAGGATTTCTGGATCCCTAGAGGTATCTAGACAACATTTTGGGAAATGTTGACTTAAAGGAATGTTATAGTACTCAGATTTATTTTTTAAAATGGGAATGAGACTATCCACTCCTAGATCACTCCTGGAATATTTCCTCTGCCAGAAACATTTTTTTCTAATTAAGACAACTCAGAGGTACCACTCTTCACACTCTCAAATTGGCTAAGATGATAGGAAAAGATAAATGCTGGAGGGGATATGGGAAAACTGGGGCATTAATACATTACTGGTAGAGTTGTATTGATCCAACCATTCTGGAGAGCAATTTAGAACTATGCCCAAAGGGCTATCAAACTCTGCATATCCTTTGATTCAGCAGTGTCTTTACTGGGTCTGTATTTCAAAGAGATCCTAAAAAAAAAAAAGGGAAAAAGGACCCACATGTGCAAAAATAAATGTAACAGCCCTTTTTATAGAGGCAAGGAAATGAAAACTGAGTGGATGCTCATCAGTTGGAGAATGGCTGAATAAGTTATGGTATGTGAATGTTATGGAATATTGTTGTTCTTTAAGGAACAATCATCAGGATAATTTCAGAGAGGCCTGGAGAGACTTACATGAACTGATGCTGAGTAAAGTGCGTAGAGCCAAGAAAACATACAACAAGATTATGTGATGGATATGGCTGTTTTCAACAATGAGGTGATTCAGACCAGTTCCAATGGTCTTGTGATGGAAAGAGTCATCTGCATTCAGAGAGAGGACTATGGAGACTGAATGTGGATCACAACATAGTCATCTTTTTTTGTTGTTGTTTGCTTGCCTTTTTTTTCTTTTGTTTTTTTGTCTTGGTTTTATTTTTCTTCTGCATCTTGATAAATGTGGAAATATGTATAAAAGAATCATATATGCTTAATCTGTATTTGATTGCTTGCTATATATTGGATCACCCTTAGGAGAGGGAGTGAGGGGAAGGAAGGAAGAAAAATTTGGAACCCAAGGTTTTGCAAGGTTGAATTTTGAAAACTATCTTTGCATGTATATTTTCCCCCTGAGGTAATTGGGATTAAGTGACTTGCCCAGGGTCATACAACTAAGAAGTATTAAGTGTCTGAAATAAGTTTTGAACTCAGGTCCTTCTGACTTCAGGGCTGGTGCTCTATCCACTGCACCACTTAGCTGCCCCCTTTTTGCATATATTTTGAAAAATAAAAAACTATTATAAAAAAGAAATATTTTTTTTTAAAAAAGAATTGCTAGCTACACTCACTTGCTCAGTGATAGCTTTTCCCCACTCCAAATTAGTTTCCATTGATAACTTGTTAAACTTTGTTGTTTGTTGTCATTTTAGTCCTGTCCAATTCTCCATGGCCCCGTTGGGGGTTTTCTTGGCAGAGATACGGGAGTAGTTTGCCAATTCCTTCTTCAGTTCATTTTATAGATGAGAAATCTGAGGCCAACAGGTTAAGCTTTCCCAGGGTCACTCAGTTAGGGAGTATCTAAACTCAGTATTTGAACCCAGGAAGATAAGTCTTTTGACTCCACACTCAGCACTCTATTCTCTGTGCCACTTAACTAACCCAGAGAAAGACAATTTCTAAATCAAATTTACTTCTAAGTCATTGCATTTTTTGCCAGCCCATTTACATGTGCCATAATATGACATACACAGACACAACCAATACACAAGAGGCACCTATACTTTTTACTCTTTAAGTACCTATAATGAATATCATGGTGAGGTAGCAGTTACCAGTTTCCAGACTCAATGAGGCTAGACACCCCTACAATTATCAGGGTACTATAGTTTCGTCATTTTCCTTTCCTTCTCCAGATGTTTTTGTTTGATTCTAGGGTTGCTGTGACTAGGCTCCCTGAATATCCTCATGAGAATCAGTACTATTTGTCCGGACATCTTTTATTTCCCTGATTGCCATGTGGCTATTCCTCTAGTTATCAGTTCCCAGCTTAAATAGTATTATCTTACTTCCTTTTCCCCAATTATTTGCAGCTAATAGTTCAGGTCCCCAGTACACAAATCCATTTCTCGATAGAATTTGTTTTTAAGTAATGAATGTGGTTCATAACACCTGAATGAAGTGCCAGATTTTTATCTAGCTCTAAGTAAGCAGGGTGATCAATGCTTCCTATTCATGAGATCTGTTAAGTAGCAAAACACTATTTGCTTAGATTGAAATCAATATTCCACATCCATACACATATGCATACACATGCATACATGTACACATATATGAATATAAACACATCTTCGATTTCACTTTTATACAGCAATTCTGCAAAGGTAGAAGTTTTATTACTAGCTAATCCTAGCAAAGGTGAAGGATGATTGCTTTTAACCCCACAATATATGTCAGTTTCTCCAGAAGTCATATCACTTGGGCCTGATGATATATGGTATTGCATTCTTGACCAGAGACAGAAGAAAATGTTTAACTTGTCTATCACTATTATTTTTTATTTTTTTTATTATAGCTTTTTATTTACAAGATATATGCATGGGTAATTTTTCAGCATTGACAATTGCAAAATCCTTTGTTCCAATTTTTCCCTCCTTCTCCCCACCCCCTCCCCCAGATGGCAGGTAGACCAATACATGTTAAATATGTTGAAGTATAATTAAATACAATATATGTATACATGTCCATATAGTTATTTTGTTGCACAAGAAGAATCGGACTTTGAAACAATGTATACTTAACCTGTGAAGGAAATTAAAAATGCAGACAGATAAAAACAGAGGGATTGGAAATGCTATGTAGTGGTTCACACTCATTTCCCAGAGTTCTTTTGCTGAGTGTAGCTGGTTCTATTCATTATTGAACAATTGGAACTGATTTGGTTCATCTCATTGTTGAAGAGAGTCATGTCCATCAGAATTGATCATCACATAGTCTTGTTGTTGAAGTATATAATGATGATCTGGTCCTGCTCATTTCACTCAGCATCAGTTCGTGTAAGTCTCTCCAGGCCTTTCTGAAATCATCCTGTTGGTCATTTCTTATAGAACAATAATATTCCATAACATTCATGTACCACAATTTATTCAGCCATTCTCCAATTGATGGACATCCACTCAGTTTCCAGTTTCTTGCCACTACAAACAAGGCTGCCACAAACATTCTTGCACATGTAGGTCCCGTTCCCCCCTTTAGTATCTCTTTGGGGTATAAGCCTAGTAGTAGCACTGCTGGATCAAAGGGTATGCACAGTTTGATAACTTTTTGAGCATAGTTCCAAATTGCTCTCCGAAATGGCTGGATGTATTCACAATTCCACCAACAATGTATCAGTGTCCCAGTTTTCCCACATCCCCTCCAACATTCACCATTATCTTTCCCTGTCATTCTAGCCAATCTGAGAGGTTGTGTAGCATCACTATTACTTTTTGACTGTCTTTTGTAGTAGTATCTCTGATTCTGCTTCTCAATCTCTGTTTTTTCTGATATTTTCAGTGACAAGGAGAAAATAATAATAGCTAATATTTATTAGCATAGCCATGCTTCTCTTCAATTTCATTTAGAAAGGTATTTTTTAAATTTGGAATTGTTATTAGTGTTCATGAGTAATACAGTAATTTTTAAATAAATTAACATTTTATCAGCTCTAATTTCTAAAAGAGAAAAATATTGATATAGCCATCATAAAGAAAAGTTGTTTAAAGTTCTCAATCATTTCTTAAAATGTAAAGGAGTTTTGAAATCTTAAGTGATAAAAGCAATGGCTGGTGTAGGGTCAAGCTAATTTTGGCCTGATGTCCAAGGGAGGCTAAGGGCAGAAGTACAGTGGGTTACGCTCCAAATAGAGAAGGAGCTTCTTCCTTCAAAAACTAAATTAAAGTTTTTGGAAATATAGTGTGACTCTAGACTGAAGCAAGATAAGGGGTTAAAATAAAGATGAAGGGAAAAAATGGTATCTGAATTTATGTTGTTGTTTAATCCAAATTGAAAACCTGAATAAACTGGTCTGATTGATGCTAATCAATTCAGTAAATATGCCATACTTTGAAATCTATAATAGACTAGAGAAGGAAATGGGAAACTACTGCAGTATGCTTTGCCAAGAAAATCCCAAATGGGATAATAAAAAGTTGGGAACAACTGAAATGACTGAACAACAATAAATGAACAAGCTTGGGAAGGGGAGACTACTTAGAAGAGGGCAGAGAAGATGGCAACTGACCTAAGTTTTCAAGAAAACCAGGGATTCCAAAAAGTAAATGTTAGGAATAAGAACAATACAAAAGTGGTGATAACAGTGGAGGCCACAAAGACAGGAGGAGATAGAATGTCTTGAGGGAGGAACGATAAATAAGCTAGTATGACTTTCCCTGTTGCCTACTACTTACGGGACCTCAGGTAAACTATTTAACATTACTGTGACTCCCATTTCCTCATCTGAACCATAAAATTTATAGAGGGGAATAATGTGCAAGAATGCTAGAAATATAGAAAAAGACCAGGCTGTGAAGAACTTTTGAAATGTCAGCAATAGGAATTTATAATTGGTTCAAGGGGTATATGGTTAGGAGTACAAATTGGGACCTAGAATTTGTCCTTCAAAGAAAAGTTTCTATTTTGTCTTTGGTTGTGAACATATGTAAACAGAGCACATTGGTTAAAACATGTCATGTTGTAAGAGGAAGATTTGATTTTTGATTTGATTTTTCCTTTTTGATTTGATTTTTCTTGTGCAGTATGATAAATGTGGAAATATATATGGAAGAATCCCACGTTTGGTTTGTTTTTTTAGATTCTTTGTTGTTTACTCTCTTTTTCTCATTTTTGGTCAGAACTCTGCTTTTGGAAAATCACTTTAGTGGCTGAATGGAGGATGGACTGGAGTGGGGAAAGACTTGTGGCAGGTGGACCCACAAGTAAGCTATTGGAGTAGTCTAGGCATGAAGTAAGACCAGATCCAGTGAGGTGGCAGTTTTAAAGTAGAAAAGGAGGGATTATTCAATGTTGCAAAGATGAAATCAATAGACTTTGGCAATATCTAGGACATGAGAGGTCAAAAATTGTGAGCTAGGGGAGAGAATGGGAGAATTAAGAGGGAAATTTGGAAGGAGGAAGGAATTGAGAGGAGATGAGTTCAATTGTACTTGTTGAGTTTATGATGTTTTGGGGATATCCAATTCAAGATATCTAATAGGCAGTTAAAAGATATGAGTGAAATTTAGGAGAAAGAATAAGGAATGGACACTAGATTTAAGAAGTATCAATATAGGAGAATAATTGAATCTATGGGAGGTGATGAGATTTCCAAGTGAAATAATATAGAGAAGAAGAGAAGAAGGTATAGGACAAAGCCTTGTGGGTTACTGTGACAAGCATGACCAGCATGAAGATCCAGAAATGGAGATTAAGGAGGAGAAGGTAGGTAGGGGAAGAACCAGGACTGTTGTTTCAAAAACCTATAGAGAAGTATTAAGAAAAAGAGGATTATCTATAGTATCAGAAACAAATTAAGAGATCATTAGTAACTTCGAAAAAGTATATCTGCTTGATGCAGTCTAAAAGTGGATTGTACAGACTTAAGAAGAAAATGACAGATGAGGAAGTGGAAGTACTCATTTTAGACAGACTTTCCAAGGAGTTTAGACAGAAAAGGTAGAAAAGATGGGGAATAGTGGTTGGTGAAGATGGAAGGATCAAGTGAGGTTTTTTTTTGTTTTGTTTTTTAAGGAAAGTGATGTGCATGTTTGTTTGCAATGGGGAAGCACCAACAGGAAAAGATTGAAGAATATTGAGAGAGTGGAAGTGATAGAGGGAGCAATTTACTGAAGGAGTTGTAATCACATAACCATGTAGAACTATTTGCTTCAGCAAGGAAAAGGACCATGTCTCCTCAGGTGAGACAGAGGTGAAGAAGAAGTCAATGGCAGAAAATATCAGAGTAATATGAGATGTGAAGGAGGAATTCTTGACAAAAGTTTTCAATTTTTTTCAGTAAAATATGAGACTAAGTTCTTGGCTGAGAGAGTATGAGAAGATTTGGCCATGACTTAAAAGAAATCATTTATATGTATAAGGCAGGTTTATCCCAGGAATAAAGGTGACATTATATAATGGCAATATTCAACACCTCTTGAATCTGATTATGTATTTGCTAAAGTTCTTTTTGTATCTTTTGGCTTTGGGAATTTTTTAATTTTAAATTATATCTTTCCCACCCATTGAAAATATGCATAATACCCATTTTATGAATGAAATCACACAAAATATTTCCAAATTATATTTGTTAATAATCAAATCATTATTCACATTCCAGGGTACTTCAAAAGTAGGAAAGAATTTCCATATTCATGTATATGACTATTGAAATATTCATGACATAGAGATTCCTAGTTTAAATTAATAAATGTACAGTTTTATTTTTAAATAATTCTTTTTGTATCCATTAATATAAAAGTAACATGATATCTTCTTTAATGGCCAAATTTTCTTATCTTTTTAAAAAGTGCATTCTGTTGGGGCAGCTAGGTGGCACAGTGGATAGAGTAGCAGCTCTGAAGTCAGGAGGACCTGAGGTCAAATCTGCTCTCAAACACTTAACACTTCCTAGCTGTATGACCCTGGGCAAGTCACTTAACCCTAATTGCCTCAGCCAAAAAAAGAAAGTGCATCCTGTCTTTAATTGTATGTTACTGATAAAGTGATCACATTTGAAGTTGAAACACTTGTGGAGTAGTATGCTGGTATTTGACAACCAGTTTTTTGGGGGGAAGGGGATATATATATATATATATATATATATATATATATATATGATATACTTTTTGAACTTTCTTAGTTTAATTTTCATTATTAACATTTTCTTTATTACTTAAATCTAGAAAATCAACAAAACCTCATTCAAACTCTAATTTGTAGTATTTGCTCATTTCTGATGTATAAACTTTCACACTGAAAATTTAATAGTAGGCTTCTTTTAGCAGATTCAAGTTGACACTAGTTGACGCTCCTAACACTCATGAGTATAGTCTAATGACTTGGATCCCTGGGTCCAGAAACTTGATATTAACCTCTCAGAGGAGTACACAATTGGCATATAAAGATCTCATAAGCCCATATTCATTTCTCATGGACCTTTGTATAAACATATTATCTTTCCTTTACTCAGAAGATTTAGAAATGAGAAGGACCTTAAAGGTGTTCTAACACAACCATTCATTTATAGAGAAGAAAACTAAGGTTGAATGAGTTTAAATTAATTTCCAGTGGATATATGGATTAAATGCAGCAGAGATAGGATTTAAATCAAGATTCTCTGACCAAAAATCTAATGTTCCTCTATACAACACCACCCGGAAAGACTTTTATTCCTGTATGGATTTTCCACAGAAAAGGCCTGCCATCAATATTTGTCAGAAGGATGAACACTGGATGCAAATCAGAAAGGACAGAAACACCAAGGATTCGATATTAGAGATCAGGGACTTATAACAATGTCAGGTTGTGCATTTCAGAGAATAAAGTAATTATATAAGTGCCTCACATCATTGACCATGAATAGCCGTATATATTTCAATGTCTAACTAGAGGCAGCATATATGATAGATAAGGCATTGGATTTAGGGTTAGAAAGGATCTGGATTCAAATATCAACTGAAGACACTTTGCTAAATATTAATACAGGGCAAATTAATCTTTGTGTTACTCAGGTTCTCCATCTACAAAAAAAAAGGGGGAGGGAGAGCTTTGGATTCGATAGCTTTTTGGATTCCGGTAAGCTCTAAATCAATTGTCTAAATCTCTGGTTTGAGATCTAAATCTGTGAATTTGTAGTGTATAAACTGGGCTCTTATCTTACATTGTGAACCAGAAAATACCATAGGCACAAACAGCTGCTCAGGAAGTGCTCAAATTAACTTAGTTAAAAGGGACTGGGTTAAGAAACGAGTATTAAAAAAAAAAAAAAGTCTGCAAAGTGGGATTCACTTCCCCTTGTCCACTCACTGCAGTTCAGACAGTATGACATCCTTGGTGCAAAAGAAATGTCACCTTCTTAATTTTGAAGCAAGCTTGGGAAGAAAAATACAGTTTGGGGAGTAAATTAGAGAGAGGAGTAAACTCAGGTTCAGGGATAATAGGGTATCAAGGGGTGGGAGTGGGGGAACGAACTTATACCTGCTCTTGGTTTATAATGTGTACCACAAGGGACAAAAGCTTATAAACCTTACATTCCAAAATTTCCTGTTTCTATAAAGGGAGAAAGCAGAAATCTAAGGCCAGAAGAAAAGCAAAATACCATCCAAATGTCTAAAATGCTTTGCTTCATATCCCTTTCATATTCGTTTCTGTATCATTTTTACATTTGGGTGTTGATCAGTCTTTCTTTTCTCTGCATTCTTGCTGATTTCTTACACATAAAAATGAGAATTAACAATCATTCCTTAAAGAAACTCTTTAAATTGGGGGTGAAATTCTTAGAAGGCTGGAATCTGATCCTTTCTCTTTATCTGAAAAAGACAAAATTGTGAATAATGAGAACTAAAATTTCTTTTAGTGTGCTTGTGCTCCTAAAGGAACCTGCAATAATCTCCTAGCTTCAACAGTCATAGAACTTAGCTACCAACTGTCATTCCTATACTCCAGTCGTTTTAATGTTTGTCTGCATACCAAGTAGACCTACTACAGCTTCTCTCGAGATATAGATATCAAATCTATCCTGGAAATACAGATTTCAGTATTGCCCCTTAGATAGCGGGCAGATTTAAGATTTAAAGGAAGGACTGGGGGCTTCAAATACCAGATATCCAAGGCCCTTGCAGGATCATTAACCTATCCTTGTCACCAGATCACACTCCACCAAAGCCAGGATTAGGACAGGACTAGCATGATTGAATCCTGTACAAGGCTATATTGAAAGAGGGCTATATTTGCCCTCTTATTTTGTTCGAATCACTGTTCTAGGACAACAGCTTCACTGTTACAGTGCCCTGACCACTGATGACTATTTGGATTGCCATTTCATGACATCCCAATTTGGGAGCCAGGGCTTTCATCTTCACGGTCCCTATGCCCTAACATAGGGATTGGATGCTCCAAATGTGCTCTAGTTGGCCCAACCATGAGGCCTGAATAACTATTCCTGTGATGTAAGAACCAGAGCTACAGCTAATCCTTCACCATGTCTGGACCACTGGGCCAAGGGAATAGTTGCCTATTTTCTGTGCCTTGGCTACCCAATTGAGAGTCCAATGGGCTCTGATTACGAAGCTAGGAATATATCTAGTTCATCACAACATCCAGATCAGCCACCTTGAAGTTCTACCGGCCTAAATCAGTGAGCAACAATTTTATTAGACATCAACAACATGACAAACTTTATCTTAATGATGGCTCATACCTCAATCATATCCCAATCATCAGGCCAACAATCTGTCAGGACTAACCTGCCAAGTTGAGGCTGTCTATTGCTCCTACCAGGACAAATTCTCATTAGGTATTGACCAAGATGCCAGTTTACCAGGGCCCCATGCCTTGGGTTGAGGCTCCCATTTTTCCCACATATGGATCACTGAGTGATTATTCCATGGGATTTGAACTTCTGATCTGAGGTTTACCTGAGCTTAAAATGAAGACCATGACAACCTTAAGGTTTCATTAAGCATAGCTTATTGAACCACACCCCAAATGGCAACTTCAATAGATCCTGGCAACAAGACTTCAGCTTATAACCCAAACTTTAGGTCAAGGATTTCCTGAACTCCAATGTCAAACTTCAATGACATTAAGACTTGAAGAATAAACCAAGACTGCACCAAACCCTGTATACCATCCATTATCTACTGGAATTATCTAGATCTAACCTACATTAGGTCTGAAATATCAGTCTGGGATTATATTGGACCAGGACCAAAAGATTAGAGGTACTATGGGCCCCTCAATGCATCTGAGATTACATGTTTATAGATTTAGAGCTGAAAGGAACCCTAGAGGTCATCTTATCTAACCCCCTTCTTTTACAGAGAAGGAAACATAGGTGCAGACAGATTCACTAGGTTTAAGCAATGGGGCAAAGAGCTCCCTTGGCCTCCACTGGCTGCACTTAGGCTGTGCGCCATCTGGCTGAGGCTGCCCTGAACTAGGACTGAGGGACTAGGACCAAGTTGGCCATTGGGTCATTTGCTAGCATCCTAAACATTCAATTAGAGTCCTTAAAGCTATTCTGCAGGGACATAAGGCCATGACAAATAGGCCCCATCTCTATGAGGTCTTGAATTTCAACAGACCTAGACCAGCAGGGGGAAGATACACTGGGCCCTGAGCCATCACTCAATTGGGTGTCAATTGCCTGGCCAAAATGATAGTGAATCACAATACCTTAGCCATTCTTCCAAATAGCATGTACTACTGGGTCAAGAATCCCCTGAGCCTCAACTCTAAGCCACAGATCCACTGGTCCTGGACCACTGGAACATGGACATATGAGATTCTGAACTTCAAACCCTATCTCTGCGCTTCCTCATTCACTTGACTTAAGGTCCACCCAACCCTCTAGGCCAAGTTTCTACAAGCAGTAGAAAGATGCTGCACCAAGCCAGACTCTCCAGACCATATTTGACAAAAAAACGCCAGGTTATACCTCCAACACATCCTGACCACCAGGTTGATGTTTCAAAGGACACCATTTCACAGGCAATACTTTAAAAATGCTGAGCAACAGTGTCTCCAAAATTGCCCCCCACATATGTCCTTAAAACAAACTCTGATCCCTCAGATGCTACTTCATAAGTCTTGATCATCAAGTGAAATTATATAAACCTATCTGAATTTGCAGAATTTAATTCAACCACCAAGACATGTTATCAGTGGCTGCAGATCATCACATTTCCATCTACCCTAAAACCCCACGTCAAATCTCCCCCTAGCCAATGCCTCCTAACAGTGCTACACTCCAATGTGATCTTGTTATTAATAAGCTTCACTCATCCTCTAGATAATTGGCTATTAAGTGATTAATCTGAGAATACTAGGCTCCCCACAGCCTTCATTCTCAGGTAGCATATACAGCTAATGCTGGCCATGAGGCTGAACATAATTCAGACCCCAATTGGTCCTAGGAAAAAGGGATTTTTCAATAGATTTAGATGTGTAAGAAATAGTTCCTGTCACCAGGATGAGGTCCCAAATAGCTTAGAACATAAGGCTGAGGCTACACTTGGTTCTGACTATTTGGATAAGGGTCAATCTGGACTCAACACCAGACTAGACACTATAAAAAAAGGAATCTCCATAGAGTTTGAATAGCATTAATCCATTCAGTGGGGACATGAAGATTTTCTCCACTGGAATTGTTCATGAAGCAATCAGTTGCCTCACCAGGAAAAAATACAAAATAATGTAGAACTTATTTTCATGTGACAGATGAAAAATCATACACTTAATCCTGGGAGATATACAGATTAAAACATCTACAGGTCAATTGTCATTCACAGGAGGGAAAACAGTTTTCCTTTGATTAATACAAATGGCATTTGTAAAGGATCTACTATGTGTCAGGAGCTGTCCTTAGAACAGAGGCTACAAAAAACAAAAACCATAGTTCTTGTCCTCAAGGAGCTTACATTCTACTAAGGGAAAAAGGACTATACATTTACCTATGTAGCAAGGCCTTAAAGATCAAGGTCTACTGACAGAAGAAAAATCCCCTTCAGGAGCCTCTGGAAAAGCAAGGTTAAATTGAAAAGAGAGTTTGTTTCTTCTCCCAAAGGGAAGGGAGATCTCTGAAAATCCCAATGTGAAGAAGAACAGGGTAGTGAGCAGAATTCCTGAGCACACTTTTGAAGAAAGTCCGTAGTCAGTCAAACAGACAAGACAGACAAATGAAAGGATGTTAAGTGGAAGTGGGAATGGAGAGAGGGTAGTGCAATAGTTTTCTTTGAGCATCTGCCCTTTCTTGGCAACACCTCAACCTAGAAGGATGGCATATCTGGGCTGACTGATGTTTGTGGTACTATCCATTGATAGTTTTTTCCCCCCTCTTTTTTTGCCTCTTCTGCTATTCCCCTCTCTCTAACCATCTCCAATATCTCCTTTAATGCTTGCCTACATTTCTTTTTAATTAGAATGAAAAGCAAGCTAAAAATAAAATTTTGACTGCTTATAGCATCTTCAGTAAGATTTGTGGGCTTCATAAATGGGAATGGGAAGAGAAGAATAGTAACTAGAAAAGTATGTAGACAGGAAAGACATGGGATAGATGACAGAGATTCCCTCTGTCAGAACTATCAGTGTGTTGGAGGATCATAAATTTGAAGCTGGAAGGGATTATATAAGCCCTCAAATCCAATCCCTCATTTTACAAAATGAGGAAACTAAGACACAGATAGGTTAAGTGGATTGCCCAAAATCACACAGCTAAACCCAACAGAAGTGAGATTTGAATACAAGGTCACTTCAAATCCTGCTGACTCTCTATTATGCAACAAAAGAAAGAATATTATTGATTTTTATATTTTATAAACTTTTCAAATGAGATATTTAAATAAAAGAAGCAAAGTGTAAGCCTAAAACGACTTACTCTCAATTGGGGATATTGGACTATTGTTTTATATCATATTGTTTTCCACATTCTTCCAGTCCACATGCTTTCACAGTTCCTACCCCAACCCTCCCATTCACCCATATGGGGGAAGAGAAGGTACCTTAAGAGACAATCTAGTTTAACTCTGTTATTGTACAAGTGAAGAAACTGAGTCTGAGACAACTTAAATGACTGGGTTAAGGCCATACTTTTAAGGCAATATTTGAATATAATGACTGGAGAGTAAGTCCTGCTTCCTGGGGACAGTAAAAGAGTCTGGAAAGAAGAGGATTCCACAAGACAAGACTTAGAGAAGGAATAAGAATCTTCTTCAATTCAATTGGTAAGTGTTGCTACCTTATACAAACTACTTGCCTCAGAAGTATACTGTTACATATAGGGAACTTGTCTTCGATATTTATTTTTAACTTTAGTGGGTTTTTTTCTACTTTGAGAGTTTGCATACTCAGCTAAATAGTTTTTCCTGTTTTCTTTTAAGTAAAATTTGCCATATTGTTGATGTATGAAAGATAACGTGTATGTGATTTTTTTAATTTAAATTTTACATTATATGATTTTCCTCTTTTATTGTTTTGTGTTGAATTGAATTTTATTCAATATTTTATTGCTTTGGGGAAAGCTTCTTTATGGAATTTCATAATTTTAATATGCTGCTTATTGGATTTATAATTTTGATATGCAATTTTCTTTTCCTTTTGAAATATACTTTTGTTTCTGTTTATGTTGTTTTATTGTTCTTTCTCCCAGATATTTTCAGAATGATTTTTGTTATTAATATTGGTTCTAGCTGGTATTTTTGTTTAGCTCTTGTCTTATAGTTGTGTTTTCAGGTTCTCAAAATGTTGCCTTCACTATGCTCAATATATTGCCTTTCCATAAAATTCTTCTTATTAAATCATTATTACTGTGATACTGTTTTACATTACCTGTTTGTATGGAAGTGGATGCAATTGCTATTGTTTCCATATTTGTTGTAATGTTTATTATTACCATGGGCTAATTATCCTTAATAAATCTAATTTAATTGTTTTATTATTTTATTATTAAGTCAATATTTAAGTATTAAATAATTTTAAATTACTGGAATAATTTTGATCCTGTGATGTATTATTTCAGATATCAACTATACTACAGCTATCTTTGCAAGAGATTGCAAGATTCCTTACCCTGGAGAAAAACATAGGAAACCCTCTGAAAATGAGTTTTTTTCTGACACAAGAAAAATCTCCAAGTGTATGTGAGCTTCTAGCAAACTCAAATTGGGCAGTTTTGGAGAGAGTTTGTTTCTTCTTTCTTCCAGAAAGGACAATGGGGGGAGAAATTTCATAAGAGGTTGACATAGGAGCACAGAGGCCAACAGAGACAATGATTCACAATTCCAGATAATCAAGGAAGGGAGATAAAGATTGGAACAGGAGGACTGAATTGGGAAGAGGTCAGGACACATCTTGTTTTGAGTAATCACAACAGTGCTCCATTGCTGCTATCTCTGCCAACATGAGAAACATTTTTGGAATATAATTATCATCACTAGGAACTGTTCATTTGAAAAAAAATTATACAAATAGTAATATACAAATAGTTTCCTGTTTTCCCATGTCCTGTCCTAGAAGGCTTCTATTAAATCCTAAATCTCTTTAAAATTTGTTTATATTTGTTTAATTAATATGGAATGCCAGCTTAAAATAGTTTTGATCAGTCATAGCAACTAATTTGTATGCTACTTTATCATAAGTAAGAAGCCAGAAGGAAGATCAGAGATAGGCAAAGAGAAAATGGCCCCACCTATATTGGGATTTGGTTCCTCATGGGGGCCTCACAATGAGAGAGAATTTTTGTAATTTAGAAATTTAGTAATTTCTATTTTATACATTTTTCAAAAACAGGGCTAAAAACAACAAGGATGAATCTGGCTCCCCTTTTTTCCCCAAGCAAAATTCCAAATTAACAAGACAGCTGCTCTCTGGTGGGGAGGCTGGGCTGCCCTCTGTGGTCATGTTATTTTCTCTATCATTCTACTCCATGAATGTTCACCAGTTTCATCCCTGTTCCACCCTGGGTAGATCTGAGGCCATTGACTAAAGAGTTAGTTAGTCATGTCTGTTGGGAGAAGAGGGAAAGAGTGTGGAAGTCATAGGAAAAATGAGAAACCTATCTTTCCTGCAGCAGCTCAAGCAAACTTTTCTACTTTATCTCACAGGGACATGGTTATATACAGAAGAGTAAAAATAATATAATTTGAGGAAAAGAAAAAAATCATTAATAGTGAGTCAGTGTCAGGGAGGAGATAAGAAAAGGAGGTAGCACATGAGCTGATACTTGAAGTAAACTAAGGATTCTAAAAGGCAGAGACGAGGAAAGAGTACATTCTGGGCTTCGAGGACAACCTGAAATGGCATCCATTGTCTAGTTCAAGCAATAGCAAGTAGTCCAGTTTGGCCAAAACCTAGATGGATGAAATAAGTCTGGAATGTTGAATTGGAGCCAGACTGTGAAGGGCTTTAAAATACCAAACATGAAAGTTATTTTGAATTAGGGGCCGAAGGGATTCATTGAGAGTTCTTGAGCAGATGAGTAATATAATTGGACATTTCATGATTTTTAGTAACTTTTTGGAAGATGGATTCAAAACAGGACAGACTGAGAGCAGGGGGACCATGTAAGTGAAGAGAAAAGGATGCATGCAAGAGATGCCATAGAAGAGGAATTGATAAGACTTGGCAATTGATTAGTTCTATAATTATAAAGTGGGAATATGAAATAGAGAATGATAACTGGAGTGGAAATTAGATAAAATAAGCCATTTCTCAAAATAGAATCTAAGGACACCAGTGGCTTAAAGAATGAAGATTCTTCAATAAAATACAATTGAGTTGTAAAAAAATCTTAAAATTAAATATATTTCCTTACATGGGCTGGGGGGAAATGAAACCCTGATTCCCCTTTAGGAACACAAACTGCTCAAAAGCAGGCACTATCTTGCTTATATCAGTATCCCCAGTGCTTAGCACAGGCACATATAAGGTCTAAGTAAATACTTTTCTTTTTTCCCAACCTGGTTGAATATTGATTTACTGTATAATCTGTCATTCTGTCATTTAGAGGATCCTTGCTGCCCAAAAGGAAATTGCGATGGATAGGAGAAACTGATCATCTCATTTTAAAACTAGAGTTTATTGAAAGAGATCTCTTTCAAACTGTTACAATGCTATGGCCCCAACTACCATTATGGCTTCAGAAGATATGTCACCAACCTGAAAAAAACATTCAAGATTTTCACAGGGTCCCAAGCACCAGACCATATCTCTACCAGTATGCAGTCTCAGGATTAGAACTTTCAACCATTTGAAGTCTCTTGACTGAGAGTGACTAAAGTTAAGGTACCAGACTAGGTTCTGATATCAGACTCAGTCTATGCAGTTTTAAGTTCCATACATCACTATAGGAAGAATTTTCTCCACTAAAGTTATTAATGACAGACTTAGGTTCACAAGATTATTCACTTATCCCTGGAAGGGACCTCAGAAATCATTTAGTCAAATTCTCTTGTTTTATAGATAAGGAAACTTGAGACCAAGGAGTAGCATTTTTGGAGACATATTAAACTTGTGTCCAAAATCAAACTCGTCATTCTTTCCCCTTAAATCCTCCCCTCTCCCAAACATCCTTATGTATGCCAAAAGCAGAATTATTCTTTTGGGTTCTTGGGAAGGTAAGCTTGGCATTATTATCCTTCTCCCTCTTCCGCACTTCATATATCCAATTAATTGCCAGTTCTCACCATTTTGACCTTAGTGAACCTCTCTCATCTGAGCCCTTTTTCCACCACACAACTACCTTGGTAGTCCAGGCCCTCATCACTGCTCACTTAGATTATTCAAGTTTCAACTGACTCAAATTTCTCACCACTTGAATCTATTCTACACATTATTACCTAAATAATTTTCCTTCAGCACATATCTGACTACGGCTTTCCTATTTAACTCCAATGGCTTCCTATTACTTCTGGAAAACTGTTAACTCCTCTGTTTAGCTTTTAAGGTCCTAAACAAAAAAGTCCTGCCTTGTCATTACTTCCCCAAATGTACTCTTCAACTCATCCAAACTATCCTCTCTATTACTCACATAAGATGTTCTATCTCCTTTTTCTTTGCCTTGGCAATGACCATCCTCCATGTCTGGAATACAGTCCTCATCATGTCCAATCAATCATGATTCCTTAGAGATTTTTTGAATCAGGATGCTATGAATTTTGGTAAAATCTAGAAAAGAGGAATTCGAGAAAGCAAGAACAAGAGAAGCAAGCAAAAGACTTTTAAAAGACAGACAGGACAGCTCTCTAAATCCTTAGACAAGTAGGGCAGCTGGTCCAAGGAAGCCCTTGACTTCTTGTACTTGCAACTTTGGAGAATGCTAAGAGTGTGCTTCCCTGAACTCTACTAAGTCAAGCTGAGATTTTCTTCCGCTCTATTCTAAGTGAAAGAGCTCATTTACTCTGACATACTCTATTAATTAATATAATATATGTAACCTTCCAGGTTCTGTTTGCTGTTTACTTTAAGAGACTTATCTAAAGTTGCTCTTTGTGAACTAAACACCTGAGGAGGCCTAGAAGAGATAAAATTGTGTCAATAAACTATATGCTAAATCTCTTTAGAAAAACCAAAGATCATGGCATTTATCCTGAATCCCAAAAGAATCATATCCCTAGAATACAAATATTTGAAGTATGATAGATAATAGACAGATAGATGATAGATTTCTAACCTGATATTCATTTTGGAGATGGGAGAGCAAAGGGTTGATAGATAAACCACAGCTATACTGGATCCTAATTGTTTGCTCCTCCCCAACAGGCCTCTGTATTTGCAGGCATGGTTCTGCTCCTGTTTTCTCCAAAGGTGTGAATTACAGTCTCCCATGAAAATAGAGTAGACCAGATCCCAATCAGGGCACATAAATAGTAGAATAATAATATAATTTATTATTTATAAATATTATATATTGGGTCCTATATATATAGGCATAATATGATTATTCTAAATATAGACATTAGATTTCCATCCATATTTTACTTTAGAATTTAAGTTCCTTGCAGGCAAGAATTAATTCATTCTTTGAATCTATAATCTCAGTGCCTAGCATATAACATGTGTTTAATAAATCAATTTATTAATTATGTTAACAAATCAATTTATTAGATTAATTTAATTAATGTGCATGATTAATTATTCAAAGTCATAAACATAACATTGGAGAGAATTTGAACCTAAATTCTTCAGCTGAAGAGTTGACCTGGAGGTGTTTGTACTTCATTGCCGTAGGAAGCTCTGCCCCAGGTGGTCACGTCTTCCCTGTGATCTTTTTAGGTTGTCTTAGGAGAACAATGGTTTTACCCAGACTTTTGTTCATTCCCTCATTTTTCATTTCCATCCTTCAAGAAACAATTTTTAAATGATACCTGTCATTATAGTCTCCTTCAGAAAATGAGAGAATATCTCATTCATGATTCAAGTCAATCTTAAGGTCTGGCCAACTTTAATGAGTCTTAGACACTGGAAAACAAAGTGGATCCACATCACATTTCCAAAAGACCAAGGTTTCTAGAGAGTCTTAGTTGTATCTCCTGTCTCCCAAAGAGCTGACACATTGTACTTAGTAGAGAATATTCTTGTTTAGCACAATTGGTGGCTATTCTGATACCTCTCATCTATTCCAAGAATATAAGATTGAAATTTGTTTTTATGTGCCCTCAACACAACACCTACTTCAGTTTAGTACTCCACAAAATAAATATGCTACACTCAGCCCAGCATGCCCTTTACCACCCTTTCCACTTCTTCTCAATCCAAGCCAGAAGCCCCTAAATCATCTACATACCACTTGCTACCTACAGTTCTCTAACTTGAGTCTCTTGACTTGTTATTTGCTAAATAACAATTTAGCAAAACTTGTTATTGCTTAATAATAATCATGAAGGAGAAAAACAGGTGGCAGCCAATTAGTCTTCAAGGGAAAAAAAAAACATAAAGAACAGCATTTCCAACAAAGAGATAAGGAGATATGGGACATTTTTTTCAAATATGAAAAGAGATTAATTCTGTGTTGATACTAGTTTTTCATTTAGGTGGTACAATAGATGTTGGACTAGACTGAGAATCAGGAAAATCTGAATTTGAATTTGACCTTAAATCCTACTTAGATGAATGATTAGATTCCTAGTCACCAAAAGGTATAGAGTCTCAATCTATATTCAATGGGAGTTTCTCCTATTTGATAGATTTCTGAAGAACATAGAAGCCAACCCATCTTTTACCACATCTTTCCCTAACAACCAAATGAGTTTCCATATGAAAATAAGGTGAGGTGGGGAGAAGTGGGTAGCTTTTCCTGAGAAGCTAAGTGCCATTGAATCCTTGCCCAATTTTGCTGTGTGAGAACAAAATGAACCTCCTTTTATTAAGGAAGTTTACAACCATCTCTTTTCTTCCCAACATTGGTGCCATCTCTAACAAAATCTATATGGAAATAAAGAGATTGATTTCCTTACTTATAAAAATTTGAGTTATCATCAGGAAAGTGATTTGTATATTTAATGGATCTGAGCAATGAGAGCCTAGTCCCTATCATCAACATGAAAAGCTAATTCTGGCTTAACAGACAATAAAAGAAGCACTTTCATCACCACAATTCAGGAAATAGCTATAGAATACTTGCATGTAGTCCAGAGTCTACATAAAGGATTGCATTAGGCTAAGAATATTGTTTCTTCTTATAAAGTCTAGTTTCTCATTGGCCAATCAGATTCCATTAAATATTGCATAAAGCAGCACTATAATATGCGTGTGTGTGTGTGTGTGTGTGTGTGTGTAGTAGTAGTAGTAGTAGTAGTAGTAGTAGTAGTAGTAAATATTTCTTATCAAATAGTATAAATAAGAACTGTCTTGGCACCCTATCAGGTTTTTTTTTCTTCTTCTGAAAATTTTGCATCTTTTGACCATTTGTTTTTGAGAAATAGCTCTTTATCCTGTGATTTTATATCAATTACTTAAAAATCTAGAAGAGCAAACCTTTATTAGAGATATTTAAGGCAGATTTTTAAAAAATTCATCTACAGATTTTCTTATCCTAGTCACATTGACTTATTTCATGAAAAAGCATTTTAATTTTAAATAATACTGAGGGTTTTTTATCTATCTCTCTCTTGTTCAGTTATAAATTGCCCCCAAACCAGAGAATAATTCTTCCTTTTCCCCCCTCAAGCCCCTTACAATAAATATGTACAATTTAGCAAAATAAATCATCTCTAAAAACATGTACTTTATGCTCATAGTTTGCTATCTCTTTGCATAGAGGCCAGAGGAATATTTTACTTCTGAGGTCACTCCATCATCAGAGTTCTAGAGACTTTCATAAGTTGTTTTTCTCACTACTTTGTATGACCCTAGGCAAATTATTTAACTTTTTTTTGGCATAATTTCCACAACTGTAAAGTGTAGATAATCATAGCACTTAACCTCCCAACAGTCTGTGACTGTGTGAAAACAGAATTACAAGCAGGGAAACTGCTCCTCCTAATACATCCAGAAAAGTTCTAGAGTTGCTCATGAATCCAAAAAAAAAAAAAATCCTCATTATTTTCCTGTCTGACTGTAAAAAATACCAAATGGGACACAAAATCAAAGACAAATATCAAAGTTACACGAGGATCAATTTCTTAAAAAGAGAAAAGATAATTTATTTTTTTCTTTTTTGAAATCTTCCTAGAATAAATTTGGAAAATTTCCCATGTGTCTTTGACTTTTCTTTCTTGCTGTCATCACCTTTCATGTGCAGCTCCCCTTTGAATGACTGTAACCTACCAGAGATGTTTTCTCTCTTTGGTTGGTGATCATTGCCAAGCACATAGCCAGGTCGAGAGACCTTTGTGGGGAGCTGTTGATGAATGGATGACTTAGGATCAGAATGAGATGATAACAGAATTAAATGGTGTGAAGGTCTAAGTTTACCAAAATGGTTGTATGGGAAGCTAAGGCTAGAACAAGCTTTTCTCTTCTGGGGCATTCGGAGTACAAATTTTATCCCCACTTCCTCACAACCAGGGAAAGGTGTTGGTATGGCCAGTAATTGTGCTTGAGAAAGATGTTCCATTTGCTGAACATGAGGACAACCATTTGGGATCCATGAAGCACAAATTAAACAGACTTTATAATTGGATGATATGAGTTGATTGGGCCAATTATTAGGACCTTGACTCTTTTGCTGTAGAATGATTTGCTTATAAATGTCTATTTTTATTTTTCCCAAAGATATAGAATTGATGATGGCATTTATAATTCTAGCAGGGACTATTCCCCTCTCAATGATGACTGGCTCAATGCTATTAGAACATAGAGCATCTCTATTCTGCAGCTGGTCTTGGAACCCTGATTGAGCCTCAGCTTGATCATTACAATTCATTTTAATCTTAATTGAAGTGTCGCAGCTAGTGGGAGATTTGACCTTGGAAATATGTGTTGGTAGAAATACAGCCCAAGATCCTGGGCACTGTAGTGATTCTGTACCAAGTTCCAAGCCAGTTACAGGTATGGAATGAGTTATACTGGGGCCTTCTGCAGGTTGAACTTGTTGGCCAGGCCTGTTCTGTAGGGAAGCCTGGGGGCCTGAGACTAATGGCATTGTTTTCTCAATGTCTGGAACTGGTGGAGATGTTTTCTGCGTGTTTGGGTCTGGTACAATCTCCTCAGCCTGGGGATTGGGGCTTATTTGGGGTGCTGCCTGGTTTTCTTGTTCCTCTGAATATTTGATCTGGAAGTCAGAACCCAGAGACCTTAATTCCAGGGGGTGCAGAACAATGGGCTGGGAATGAAGGTCTGCTACAGTTTGACTCTGGCAATCAGTGCCAAGGTAATGTGTAACTTTGTGATCTGAGCCCAGTGACATAGTTTTCTTGAGGTCCAGGGCAACTGAAGATGCACCCTGACCATTAAGGCCCAGAACATCCTTCTCAGCTTGAAAATCATGACCCATTGGAAATGTCCGTTTTTCCCGTTCTTCTGAATATTTGCTCTGGTTTTTGGGTCCCAGTGTCTTTGATTCCTGATGGCACACAACTGATCTAAGTGTGATCGGGGCTTTGGAGTTTGCTGTAGCCTCAGCCCAATAATCAGTGCCGAAGTAATGTGTGGCCTGGTGGCTTGGTTCCAGAGGTATTATTTTCTCAGGGCATGGGGCTAGTAGAGATGTCCCCTGTACACTAGAGTCTAATATGGCCTTCTCAGCTTGGTGACAATAATTATGGTCAGTGGGATTTTGGTGTCCAAGGCCTATTGAAGATATGGCCAAGCATTCCCATCCTGATGGAGACATTGTGTTAGGGCTGGTGTTCAGGGTAACTTCTGGATTTGGTATTACCTTCTGGGTCATGTCCTTGGCCCAGTGGTTAAGTTTAGCCTCAGTCCAATAGTCCAGACCCTGTGGAGTTGTATACTGGTGATCAGGGTCCAGTGGAACATCTGTCCAATTATCCTGGCCAGGTCGAAGAGTGGTTGGGTGGACAGGACCCAGAGAAGATTTAATCTTATGGTCCAGGATTGAGGGAATTGTGATTGGATGGTTAAGGCTTGGTAGAGATGGAGTTTGGCAACTATAGCCTGGGACAGACTCATCCTGATGTGTCGGACCCCCAGAAGCCTCTGTTTGAGGTGTGGCCTGACAATTAATACATGGGAGTTCCTCTCTCCAGTGAGCAAAAACTAATGGATTCCTAACCTGATGAGAAAGGCCCTTAGAAAATTTAGCCCTATTGCTGACATATGGCAAAGAAACAGTTTGATGGTTAGGGCGAGGTGATGATCTAGATCTATGGTCAGAGTATAGAAAGGGCAAAGAGATGTTCTTGTCCCAGTGAATTGGGTGGGGCTTAAAATGAACAGGGGCTTTGGCCCAGGGTCTGTGGTTCACTGCTGAGGCAGCTGTAGCCCTGGCCAGGATCTTGGGGCATGATGATGACTTTACCATTACTTTGCTCTGTGAGGACAGGGAAGGCGTAGATGTGACCCAGTCGTTGGGAGTAACTTTGGCCCTGTGCTCAGGGCAAAAGTTGGGCAGAATTCTAACCCTGGAATTGTGTTTTTGAGACTTACATGGTTGAGCTATTGTCCTAGGATGCTCAAGTTTAGGTAAAGGTGGAGTCACTGTTTCCGTGCTGGAAGGGGGTATCTTGGTAGCTGTTACCCTATGTTTTAGGCATAGTGACAAGGGGAGAGGTGTGGGACTGTGATCAGGAAGGGTTGAGAGCTTGGTTCTGGTATGATGATGGAGATGGACCATCTGCTCAGCTCTGGACCTGATTTGTTCTTCTTTGCTTAATGGAGCAATCTGTTGAGGCAAGCCAGGCAACTTGGCCTGATGACAGTGGCCTTTGGTAGGGACCTAGGGCAGAATGGTGATGAAGAAGATGACTGTGTGAAAGAGACTAAGATACAACATGGATGGGAAAGACAACTGTAGAATAGGGAATGACAGGAGTAAGGAAGGGTTACAGGACTTTGAGAATAGTAATATTTATATAAGAATCTAGTTTTCAAAACACTTTCACAAAACATTATTAGCTTATATGATCTCTCCAACAACCTCAGGAGGGTACTACTACTATGTTATCTGTCAGTCTTAATTAAACATAAAGTTAGCAAGTGATTTGCTGAAGCATATATTCAAATGATTACTCAAAAAACAGAAGTTGAGAAAATGTGAAATGATTTACAAAGTTCCAGCATTAAAGTCAGAGCTGAAACCCATGTATCATTACCAAGAACAGCACTCCTTCAACTACCTCATATAATCTTTGAAGGCCTACAAAACTACAAAGGCCTCAAACAAACAAAAAGGAACCGTAGCTTGTAGGAGGAATACTTAGTGACTCCAGAAAGATGGGATGGGAGCTTTTTGAATGCCTAAAAACTAAATGCCTCACCTTTTGGAAAACGTCTTTGTTTTTTCTCCATATTTCTCCTGAAGGTTGTCCTTGAGAACATGTTAACAAACAAATGAAGAATTAAAATTGCCCAACTGTAATCAAATGACTGATTCATCATAGTTACAGCTAGTCTTGTCCTCCCCTGGTTGGAGGATTTCCTAATTCCCTAAGGCCTCCAATTCATAATTGGGATTGAGTAATATAAATTTAAAGTCTTCTCTTTATAATTAATCATTGTCTTGAGGTTCTTCTTTGCTTGTCTTTATTATAATATATTCTATCCAGGTAATCAACAACTTCATTCTCATGAAGGTTTAAGAATAGAATAGAGAAAAAATAGTTACCTACCTAAGTCATTTTAGTGGTAATTTAAAACTTTATTTAGCTAAAAACTTTCCTGCTGAGAGTGGAATTTTAAAAATCTGTCAGTGATTTCAGGTGATTACTTTCTTAAGTGGGGTGAATTCAATCTCCCAAAATCATAAATAAGCTTTATCTAATAATGTTTGATTTTCATGAACCCCATTCCCCTTCAGGTACATACAACTCCTAATTCTGCTTCCTCAAAGAAATGTCCAGAAATTTGAACCTGTAGCCATAGTTTAAGTGTGATTGAATGAATTTAATTTTAAGATGATTTTTGAAGAATTTTGAACTACTCTCTTAGACAATGTAAAAACAAACTGAATCACCATAAAATCAGATCTGAGAAACACTAGTCTAAATCTCTTCAAAATCCAACTTTGTCAAAATATACATAGCAAAGTCATCCTGGCTAACAGCTCCTTCCCCTCACCTGTTGCCTCCTATTTCCCAATCCCAAAGTGATCTCTCACCAAAAGGAAAGGCAGGAAAAATATTCCCAAGAAAAGGAACCAATAAAGGTTCAAGTGTTGTTTATAAGTATTTTGGTTAGAGAATTGGTTGGAGATTAATAATTCTCCAGTGGAAAGGAAGCAACTGAAAAAATAATGTATATTCAGAAAACTTGTTCTTCTCTCTTTCAGGAACCAGTTGTGTCCTAGAATGCAGAAAAAAGATTTGTACATCTTAACAAGACTAAATCTCTGGCTACTCATCCCAAATAGAAGGCTTGAAGTTGCCCTGAGATTATAGCTGTCTTTTGTTCCCCAGTAATCATCTCTAGGAGATCAGTCAGGATTACAGCAAGGAACTCAGAGTTAGAGCTATATAATGCTTGACTCCCTGTAGTCAGTATTTGATTTAAATCTCTTGTGTAATGTGAGCCAGCCACTTCACTTCCTTGATGTCTTCATCTGTAAAATAAGGAGATTGAATCAAATGTTCTCTGTGATCCCTTCAAACCCTCCCTCTCTATGATCCTATGAGGTCCTTTCTCCTATGGGCTATGTTAATGCTCTGAACTAAAGCCCAGGACTGACGCTCTATTAAGCATCATCTGATAGTTCTCACCAGTTATATATCCATTCCCTTCAAACTCTTTCTCCTTCTTTCATTTTTGGCCTCAAAAGAATGCCTTTCATCACATTTGTCCCCAGATGTCCCTGAAGCTGATTCCTTTATTTACTAGGGATAATTTCAAGAGGATCAGGAAGTGAAATTTTTTCAAATGCTCCTAAGAAACGAAATTAACTTAATCAGTGGAATTCTAGTTTCTGACCTAAGTGACTGCAAGGTTCCCTAATACATAAAAGCTAAGGTCCCAAAAAATAAGCTATTAAGAGTAAAATCAGCTAATTCAGAAAAATATCAGTATCTCCCAAGAGGACTATATCCTTGCAGGGAAAAAAAAAACTGATTTGTTTCCTCTGATGCTTAGTAGGATTAGACTTTTGATTAAATTCTGTAGACAAAAACTCTAAGGATGTCATGACATCATAAAGCACTAGTTATCCTTTGAGTGACTACAGGCAATTTCTTAGACATTAGGACTAGGTAGGAAGATGATAAAAGGGGAATAGGGAGAAGACCAAAGGAGAGTTGGGGAAGGGACTCAAAAATAGAGGATGATGTCTTCCTGGCACTGTGCTGATAGAGTGAACACAAGAAACCTTGCACTGAAACCTGCACTGAGGCAATAAGATTGGAAAAAAACACAGGCTAGAATCAAAGGATCTGTGTTCAAATTCTATCTCTGACACTATGTGTCAGAGATATCTGTTGGACATATTTTTTAATAGCCATGAACCTCAGTTTCTCTCTGAAATGAAAGTGTTCAGTTAGGTAGTTTCTAAGGTCCTTCTAACTCGAGATTTGTAAGCTTGCTTATAAGATAGATGTTACTTCTCAGCTATCCAATGTCTCCTTTTTTAGATACATTTGTATTTAAGTCATGGGAAAATTAGGATAATTTTATTGCCATCTCCCTGGAGCTTTTAAGTAAGAAGTAGAAAGCAACTGATCCAAGGATGAATATGGTTTTCCTTCTTGGAAGATGTTGAAACCATGTATCCATCTAGGCATCTCGGGAAATGGGACACAAAGAATTTTTACACAAAAACAAATTTAGGCTTGATATCAGAAGGTGGAGGAGAGCTTCCTAACCATTAGAGAGCTGTCTTTGTATCCCTAGTTATCCTTTTTTTATCCCTAGTCTAAAAGAGGAATGAGCTGTATCATCATGAACTATCTACCAGTTTCAAATGATCGAAATACATCTTCAATAGACTATTACTGCAAAGCAGCATAATTGATAAGAGTATTGGAGCTGTATTCAGAAATAGCTGCATTCTAATCACTATACTTGTTTTCTGTGTCACAATATTCTCTCAGGCAATTGAAAGTCAACTAAACTGCCATAAAACCCAGTACTGAGAAGAACTGGCCTAGTTCATTTAAATCTCTTCAAAATCTACCTCAATTTCCCAATACAGACACAGAGGAGAGTTGTCCAAAGTCATGGATCTTATTATCCTCAACATTTTCCTTCCCAACCCTGAATCCAAATGACCTCATTTGTCACAATGCACTTTGAAATTTTTAAAGTCTTTATATAAATGCCAATTGTTCAGTTCAATTCAATAAGCATTTATTAAATGTTTACTATATGCCAGGCATCCACTAGGAATCAGGGATACAAAGACAAATAGACCCCAACTTCAGTGTGCTTCAAATCTGTTGAGGAAAATGACATATATGTAGAAAATTAAATTATTGAGAAAATAAATGTCAAAGGAAACTAGAGATCCCTTGAGCTAGAGGTAAAAAGAGTAAAAAAAAAAAAAGTCCATTCTGGGCTTGGAAATGAGATGTTACATTCATGAGGAACTAACAAGATGCCAGTTGGGCTAGAAAGCCATGCATAAAAGAGAGTAATGTAAAATATGCCTTAAAAAGTAAACTGTGAGGGGCTTTCAAAGTTAAATGAAATATTGCATTCTTTAGAAGTCAATAAGAATCACTGGAGTTTATTGAGCCAGGGTGATGTCATGATCAGATCTTTGTATTTTAGAATTATTGGTTTAGCAGCTATGCAGAGAATGGATGGGAGAGGAAAGAAGTCTAAGGCTAAGGAGTCAAATAGGAAGCTCTTACTATAGTCCAGATGTAAAGTGGACTTGAACTAAAATGGTGGCTCTTTGAGTAGAAAAGAAGGCAGGTTCAAAACATACTTTGGAGATAGAATCAATAATATATGATAATTGATTATTCAGATGAAGGGAGAGTCACATTATCTTTAGGTTTCAAACTTGGGGTAACTGGAAAGGCACTAATACTCTCAAGAGGAATAAAGGATTTAAGAAGAGAAATTTTGAGGGAAAAGACAATGAATTCTGTTGAGTTTGAGTTGCCTAGATGAAAATGCTTATAGATAGTTGGTAATGTAGGAACGCAGTTCAGAAAAAATATTGAGGATGATTTTAGAGATGTGATAGTTATATCTACATAGATGTGATGGATGAATACACAAAAGCTAATGAGAGCACTAAGAGATAATGTAAAGAAAAGACAAAAGTCTAAGACAGAGACCTGGGGTACATCCATGCATTTGAGTGGGGGAAGGATAATGATCATATAAAGGAGACTAGGGACTAAGTGAAAACTATCATCAATATCAAATAACATAAAGTCTCTTTGATTCAGCTTGTTCTCAGTGAGCAACTTCCAGTGTCTATTTATTTAGCTTATTTCTTCTTGGGTCTTAGCTGTCCCATAGAGCCCTCTGGTTCTTAGAAACATTCTCACTTGAAAATAGATCTCATTCTTAGGGCAGCTCTGGAATGAGTTTCTTCTAAAATACCTGCTTCCCTGCTTCCAAGTCAATTGCAGAGGTTCCACAATGACATATATATGTCATATATACCCGAGACACTTTTCTCTTCAATATTTGTTCTGACTGTACACTGATATGCACAACAGGCTGCCTATCTAACAACAGAGCATATCATTGTCAGAACAGTAGAAAATATTCATCTATTTTTTAGATTTTCTTTTTCCTGTGTGAAATATTAAGCTAATCTCTTGAATAAATATAAATGAAGATGACTATGATAATAATGCCTTCCAATTGTTATATGTTTGATTATATATCATATATATTAAATCCAGGGTGGTTTAAAATTTGAGGGAAGAAAGGACCAAGATATGATCTCTGCTCTATCCAGTTCTAATATATTCCTTTGAGGTTCCTATTTTTGCTTTGTGTTTCTTCAGTCATTTTTTTTAAAGTCATGCCTGACTATTTATAACCCATTTGGGATTTTCTTGGCAAAGATACTAGAGAGGTTTGTCATTAGTAAATGACAATGGAGTCATGACAATGGAGTAAATGACAAATGGAGTACTACTCCAGCTCATTTTACAGAGGAAGAATGGAGGCAAAAGAGGATGAAGTGGCTTGCCCTGAATCAAATAGCTAAGAACAACCTGAGGTTGGATTTGAACTCAGGAAGAAGAGTCTTCTTGACTCCAGGCCCAGCACTCCAGCCACTGCACTATCTGGCTGCACCCATCTCTGTTACCACAATATATATTTTTTAATGACTAGTTATAGTCTTGGGGCCAGCACTTATTTCTCCAGCTCTACTCTGAAATCCATTCCGTATGTGAAAGTGATGTTAGGGGTGGTTAGCAGAGGAATGGAGTCCTGAAGCAGGCAGGGCAAAGGCAGTGATTGAGATCAGTTTAGCTCCATTGGTCCCACCCTCTGGTGCGGTCTTCCAGTCTGAAATCCAAGTTACATTAAACCCCTCAAACCCACTCTCTATAGAGGTATAGAGTAATCTCACTTTACCATGCCCTGTCAGAAATCCTAGTCATGTTTTTGAAGACAAATTTTCCCTATAAAATATGCTTATGGGCCATCCCATGATTGCTGACTTCCTTTGGGTCAGTCCAACACAGCACTACTTCATGGTGTCTTTCCCTTTCTCTTTCCTCCACGCCACGTGGTCTCTCTCCTAACTTCACTATGCATCCCAACCCCACTTCTCCTCATAACAAAGTAACTCTTTTGGAGTGCTGTGTCCCTTGTGTTTAATATTTTTTCCCAACTCTTTCATATTTCCCATTTTTATATTTCATATTTCCCATTCCCAGTGTCTATTGTATCCCTTCATTTTGTCTATAACCTATTCTCCTAAATAAATCTATATTTTGCCAAAGAGAATTCAAAGAGAATTTGCCACTGTGAATTCTTCACCTGACCAAACCCCAACTTTTGTTGGCTACCCTCATCTGGTGATGTCTACATCATCTCCATCATTTTGATCCTCAAACAACATCATTTGGGGCTAAACCTTACATCAAAGATCACATCAAAGGAGTCAATCTGAAACAATGAAGACTATCAAAAAAGCAATTAAGGTTATTTAGAAGCACATAGGTAGCATGGAGAGGGTACTAGGCATGGAGTCAATTTTTTTTTAAAGAATCCATTTCTTTTTTTAATAATTCAAGGCAATTCCAATAGACTTGTGATGTAAAGTACCATTCACATCTAGAAAGAGAATTATAGAGATTGAATGTGGATCAAACATAGTATTTTTCACCTTTTGCTGCTTTTTATTTGCTTGTTTTTTTTCCTTTCTCTTGTTTTTTTTTTCTTTTTGACCTGATTTTTTTGTGTAAGACAAAGATGGAAATATCTTTAGAAGAACTGCATATTTTTAACCTATATCAGATTACTTGCTGTCTTGAGGAAGGGAGAGGAAGGAGGAGAGGGAGAAAAATATGAAACAAAAGGTTTCGTAAAAGTGAAAATCGAACACTATCTTTGCATGTATTTGAAAAAATAAAATACTATTAAAATTAAAAAAGAAAAAAAATTAAGTTTTTTAAAGTAAAACTAAAGAGTACATGCCAACCAAGTCCTTAAATCTCTTCAGTTAGGGATTGCTTCCTTCTCCTTTTAGTTAGGAAAAAAGTAAACAACTTGAGGGCAGGGACTGTGTTTCTATTGGGCAGAATTTGCATTCCTAGTACTTACTTAGCACAATACATTTAGTAAATGTTTAATATATTTGCTTGTTGACTTGAATTGACTCAAAATAATTTAAGTGAAGCACTTTGCAAACTTTCAGCCACCAGGTAAATCTTAGCTATTATTATTACCATACAAAAGCTCCAAAATCTTTTTATAGCAACCATCTATTCTGGGGGTTCAATCTTACCATGGAGACTAAATGATATTTATATGGTACTATACACACACACACACATATACACACTCATATATTTCTTGAACTTCAGGACTATCCTGGGAGGTAATAAAGAGATAATAGCTAAATTAGCAGATGATGAAAGAGAAGCTTAAGTCTTGCTCAGAATTACATAATTGTCTACCACTGATATATTCAACCACTGCTCTACTTTCCTGACTATAATAAGTTCAGTGCTCTGTCCATATTATTATCATTCCTTCAAATATTAATTTTCCCTCAAGAAACTTCTCAGCCTCTCTCACTAAGATCCAATGAGCAATATCTGAAGAGAGGCAGCATGGTGTAGCGGTTACCCTGGGTTCAAATCCTCTTACCAATTTACCAGCAAGGCAAGTGTGACACTGGGCACGTCACTTCACCAATCAGAATCTCATTTCCACATCTGTAAAACTGAAGTATTAAATTCGGTGACTTTGAACATCCTTCCTGACTTTCAAACTATAGTCCTATAAATTTAGTTGCTTTCTTGTATTCCTTTCCATCACTTACTTAAAAAACCATAAAATTTATAACTGAAAAACACCTCAGGTGCTTTACAAAATTCATGTGCTCTTCATTGTCAAAAGCACTGATAACATGACTATTCTAAAGGTATTCTTAAGAGAGCCGTTGCTGTAAAATAAGGCTTCCTACAGTAGAATATGTAGTTGGAAAGATTATCACTGAGCTAATAGAATTATGGTTGTACACAGGAAACTAATACCTACTCATCCATTCAGCATAAGAGCCAGTTAGCATTGAAATAGCATTTTAAGGTTTACAAAGCACTTTGCATATGCTATCTCATTTGATTCTTACAACCAAGGGCTGCAGATGTGATATTACCCTCATTTTACAGATCAAGAAATTGAGGCTGAGGAGTTAAAGGACTTTCCCATTGGTTATACAGCTTATTAAGTAACTGAGACAGAATTTGAACTCTGATGTTCCTGACTTCAAATGCAGATCCCTAACCTCTATGCTACTTAACAACACCAGGCAAAAACCACAGTGGTCAGAGTTATTGAGAGCAAAATTGTAAAGTGAGCAAATTTGAGGGAGATGAAATCAACAAGACTTAGAATCCAGTTGGATATGAGGGAGAAGCAAGGGAAGAATTTGGCATGATTATGAGGTCATGAATCTGGGAAATTTGGAAAGTTGATGGTATCCTTAACAGAAATAGGGAAGTGAAGGAGGAGTGAGATGAGGAGTGGTAGATAGAGTATTATCCTGAACCTGCTGAGCTTGAGATGACTACAAATATCCAATAAGTAGATAATGATACAGGAATTGATGCACATAAGAGAAAGTAAGGCTGGATTATATTGCTGGGAAGAATCCATGTAAAGATGATTGATTAAACTTATACTTGAGGAAGCAGAGGTCACTAAGAAAGTGCCCAGGACATGAGTAATTATCCAGACAAAGGAAAATGAGAAAGAATGGCTAGCCAGGTAGAAGAGGAATTAAAAGATGCATAAACCCAGGGAAGAAGAAGCTTCCAGTAGAGAGGGTAATCAACCATGTCATGATATAGAAAAAAGTTGAAGACTAAATAAAAAGGCTGTTGCATTTGACAGTGAAGACATCATTATTGATAACGTTATTGAAAACAGATGAGTGATAAGGTCAGAAACTAAAAAGGAAAGAAATGTGAGAAAATGAATGAGAGGAGGAAATGGAGGTACCTAAAGGTAGACAGCTTTTTCTAGATTAGTGGAGAAGACATAGCCCACTATTTCGGCTGATGCTAAGGGCAACTAAAGGGTTTTAAAGGATCAGAGTGATGTGAGCATCTTTATTCACAACAAATTTCACCCGAGTCATACAATAACCTAGATGTTATTTGGGGCTCTCAACAAGGAAACTTATTTTATCTATAAAGAACTTCATAGTTGTAGTTATTCCTTTATATTTTCCATCTCTCATAAAACAATAACTATACTAAGGTGGTGATGGGCAAGTGATAAGATAGCAGAAGCCAATACACTGGAAACTATAGTTACAACCCTGTATACAGGCTGTCCAAGCCATAGAGTCATCTTCTCACTGGAAGCAGTAAGATTCAACTGCCTCCTGAATGTCTGAGCAACCTTTTAAGGAATACACTGCTCACCTCCATGTGTGATGAAAGGGCTTGAAAAAGTACCCTAAAAATTGACTGCTTACCCAATCCCACCTTGCAGTTGAAACACTTAACTCTGAGGGTACATCATGACCATAGGTTCTCAAACCTTTTGTATTGAGCCTATACCAAACTGACAAGTCTCAAAGCACTCATTATCTTGCTATATTTTGGAAAGGTTCATCACAAAAGTGTTTACAACATGATGATAGCATTTTTTAGGTTAAATATGTGTAATTCTTTTAAACATATTTCCATATTTCTCATGTTGTGCAAGAAAAATCAGATCAAAAGGGAAAAAAAACACAAGAAAGAAAAAAAACAAGTAAATAAACAACAACAAAAGATGGGAATACTATGGTTTGATCCACATTCAGTCTCCATAGTTCTTTCTCTGGATGTAGAAGGCATTTTCCATTCCAAGTCTATTGGAATTGCCTTAAATCACCCCATTGTTGAAAAGAGCGACATCCATCACAGTTGATCATTACATAATCTTGTTACTGTATACAATGTTCTCCTGATTCTGCTCATTTCACTCAGCATCAGTTCATGTAAGTCTTTCCAGGATTTTATGAAATCAGCCTGCTCACATGATGGAATTTTTAAACTTTAATAGAAATGAACATCTATTTTGCTTCAGCAAGATATATTGGTGTGTGTTGAAGAAATTTTGAAAGACAAATATGAAGTATCAAAATATGAGCATAATTTCCTTTGAAAATAAGAAAGGAAGAAAGAACAAATAGGTTTTGGGGATGCCATGGGTTTCATTTGCCAAGGTCATTTGCTGTGACACTCATTGAATTATCATTAAACACAATAATGTAAGAGAGAAAGGAAATAACACTTATCTGTTTGATGGAGAGTCCCATCCAGTCTGTATCACAGAATGACAGAATTTCAGTCAGAAAGGATCTCAGAGGCCCATACATGAAGACTAATTCCCCTCTATAATGTACCTGGCAGCACTCATCCAGCTTCTCCCCATCCCCCACTTCCCTGCTTCAAGATCTCAAGTGAAGAGGAATCCACTACTTCCTGAAGCAGCTCATTCTATTTTGGGACAGATCTAATTCACAAAAAGTTCTACCTTATATCAAGTTTAAATCTGCCTCTCAATAGCTTCCACAAATTATTCCCAGGTTCTATCCTCAGGAATAGCAGAATATGTTTAATCCCTCAACAATGACAACTCTTTAAAAGCTTGAAGATAGAATATTGTCCCTCCCCACAATCTTCTATTTTTCAAGTTAACTAAACTGTCCTTTAAACAGTCCCCATACATTATGAACTAAAAGACCTTTATTCTGGTTGCTCTTCTTTTAACACTCACCAGTTTATCATGGTCTTTAAAAAACATGATGTTTAGCTCTGAACACACTATTCCAGGTGTAGTCTAATGAGGACAAAATGCATAGCAGAGTGAGGAGAAGGGATTAGGGATGGAGAACTAATGAACTCCTTATTCCTTGATGTGATGTCTCTTTTAAAGCAGTCAAAGCTCACTCTAACTCTAAAAGTATGATACTCAACTCTTAATGAGCTTGAAGTATACTAAATTTTTTTTTCAGATGAACTGCTCACTGGTGAAGTTGATTTTGGGGCCCAAATATATAGTTACATAATAATAGTAACATAATAGCAACAATCTAAAAAGTCATAATAAAATAATAATGGTAAATAATAGACATTTATGTAGCACCTACTATTGTGTGCCAAGCTCTGTGCTAAGCACTTTATAAATATTATCTCATTTGCTCTTCACAGCAAACCTGTTAGATAGATGCTATTATCCCTATCTTACAGATGAAGAAAGTGAAGCGGACAAAAGGTTAAATTACTTGCTCAGAATCGCAGGACTAGTACTGTGATTCTACTATCACTACAAACACTGCTGCAAGAGGAAAAGTGAAGGGGATTCCAATGGGGTTAAAAATTCTAGGTGTACTTTGACCCAGCAGTGTCCATACTGGGCTTGTATTCCAAAAAGTTCATAAAAAAAGGGAAAAGGACCCACATGTTCAAAAATGTTTATAACAGCCCTTTTGTAGTGGCAAGAAATTAGAAATTGAGTAAATGCCTATTGGTTGGGGAATGGCTGAATAAGTTGTGATATATGAATGTTATGGAATTTATTGTTCTATAAGAAATAATCAGTTGGTTGGTTTTAAAAAGGTCTGGAGAGATTTATATGAACTGAAGCAACATGAAGTGAGTTGAACAAGAAGAACATTGTACACAGCAGCAACAAGATTATATAATGATGAACTCTGATGAACATAGCTCTTTTCAGCAGTGAGGTAATTCAGGCCAGTTCCAATGGTCTTGTGATGGGGAGAGCCATTTGCACCCAGAAAGAGGACTATAGGACTATAGGATCACAATATAGTATTTTTACTTTTTGTTATTTTTTGGGTGCATTTTTTTCTTTCTTACATTTTCCCCTTTTTTTGGTCTGATTTTTCTTGTGCAGCATGATAATTATGGAAATAAGTGTGAAGGAATTGCACATATTTGACATGTATTGGATTACTTGCCATCTGAGGGAGGGATTGGAGAGAAGGAAGAGAGAAAGAAAAGAGAAAACACAGGGTTTTGCAGGGGTGAATGTTGAAAGCTATCTATGTATATGTTTTGAAAATAAAAAATTTAAATGAAGAAAAAAAAGATATTCTGGATATAGAAATTTCTTCATTGATAAAGACCAGCAATTCATCTGTGAATTAGTCTTTGGTTTTCCTGAGACACTATGAGATTAAATGATTTAGATGCTCATGACCATACAACTAGTAGATAACTCAGGCAGAACTTGAATTCACATTTTTTCCCTAGATTTATGCATATCTCTATTTAATTTCAACTTAATAACTTTGGTGAAATATTCTTGACTGTCAATATAGTTTTTAGTCTTTTTTATGTGTCATTTTATGTGTCAGTTATTCCCTCCCAGCTTTGTGTCACTGGCAAATTTAATAAGATATTTATGACTTTTATTAAAACTATGGTCTGAGTAAAATCTGTAATTCATATGAATATGAGATAACAGGAAAACATGCAGGTTTTTCTCCCTTACCACATAAACCATATGACGGATTCACAACTGGCTATCTCACATTTTCCATCAGCAGTTCTCCATTTTGATTCCAGATAAAATCATACCTCCTTCAGGATAAGCTCAAATATTACCATTATGCAAATTGACTAAGTTTTTGATACTTAACCACGTCTACTCCCTTTAGTTACTTCTAATAGGAGAGTGGAAGGGGTGGAACAATAAGTTCTTCCCAAAGCTTTCCTATACAGAGGACTTAGAATTTCCCTGATAACTCATCTTCCATCAGAGGCTCTGCTTGATTCCAACTTGACTATTCTCTTTTCTGCTTCCTTTTGTGTATTGCCATCATCCTTTACATTGGAATCTTGAGGACAGGGACTGTCTTTTTTATTATTATTATTTTTATTGAAGCTTTTTATTTTCAAAATATATGCAAGGATAATTTTTCAACATTGATCCTTGCAAAAACTTGTGTTCCAAATTTTCCACTCCTTCCCCCATCTCCTTTCCTCAATGGCAAGTAATCCAAAATATGTTAAGCCTGGTTTAAAAAAATGTGTAAATCCAATATAGGTATATATATTTATACAGTTATCTTGCTGCACAAGAAAAATCAGATCAAAAAGGAAAAAAAAGAGAAAGAAAATAAAATTCAAGCAAACAACAAAAGAAGTGAAAATGCCATGTTGTTGATCCACACTCAGTTCCCACAGTCCTCTAGGTGTAGATGGCTCTCTTCATCACAAGGTCTTTGGAATTGGCCTGAATCATCTCATTATTGAAAAGAGCCAAAATTGATTATCATATAATCTTGCTGTTGCCATGTGTAATGATATCCTCATTCTATTTGTTTCACTTAGCATCAGTTCATGAAAGTCTCTTCAGGTCCCTCTGAAATCATCCTCCTGATCATTTCTTATAGAACAATAATATTCCATAACATTCCTGTTCTGTAACTTATTCAGCCATTCTCCAACTGATGGGAATACATTCAGTTTCCAGTTTCTGCACTGGAGCTGCCACAAACGTTTTTGCACATGTGGATCCCTTTCCCTCCTTTAAGATCTCTTTGAAATATAAACCCAGTAGAAATACTGCTGGATCAGAGGGTATGCAGAGTTTGATAACTCTTTGAACATCATTCCAAATTGCTTTCCAAAATGGTTGGTTAGTTCACAATTCCATCAATATATTAGTGAGGAACTGTCTTTTTTCTTATTGTATCCTTAGCACATAACACAACACAGTGCCTGACACATAGCAGGTGTTTAATATTTCTGAACTGAATTGAATGAGTAGGTTCCATGTATCCTTATTTAACTACATAAAATAATATGCAAATAATGATAAAAAATGGTCATCACTTAATTTCTATTTCTTTAGGAGAGATCTGAAATATGGAATCCCATCTCATGCTCTTTTGTACCCATCCCCAAACACATATACTTCCTGAGGGCTTCCATTCTTTTGTTTTTCATGGGTCTTTTGCCTGTGGATGGTAATGTTTAGAGCTTTTCTCTCCATGACTAACAGTTATCCCTGTACTTTGGTATGATATCCATTCAAGTAACTCTTACAGATATAGAGTCTATGATATCTGAGTTCAAGGATGATAGGTTAAGAGATTGGTGGGAAGACTTGAGCATACTATAATGGGAGCATGGGTAACTAAAAATGAAGGTCTTTATCTGGGAAGTTTGGAGAAAACGCTATCCCTATATCTTCCTCAGAGATGGGCAAAGGGATTAGTATGGCAGTAATTATTCTTTACAAGGATATTTCATTACCTGAACATGGAAACATACAACCTAAACAGGCTATCAAAATCAATTCTATGCATTAACTAGACTGATGGGTACCACATTCCCTCATCTTGACATAAGAGAATTTGCTTCTTAAGATTTTTTTTCCTTTCCTAGAGGATGGAATTGATATCACTAACAGTTAACAGAAATACTTCAACACCATACCCTTAACCACCACCCCTCTCCCTGTCATATGAGATATAAATGCAATTCCAAAAATATAAGTCCAATGTCAAAAATTAAGGTAAAACATCTCAGTGGTCAGAATTCAATGAAGACTCAGCTTGGTTATAACAGTCTGTTAGAACTTCAATCTGGTGGCTGAACATGTTAGAAGTTGGGCTCTCCAAAGCTTTTGCCCAATCATCAAAACCTGTTGTAGTCAATTGACTTTGATGCAATATGTCTTTCGGGGTTTGGATAAAGTATTGAGGAGTCTGATCCAGGACCCATTGAAATGCCTTTCCAATCATCTATTTCAGGTTCATGGTCTGAACACTAAAAACTAATATAGCATCTTGGGACTGGGTAAAGTCATGTAACCAATGATCTATAACCCAAAGTAGCACTATCCAGTGATTTTGGGAGCTTGTGGATCTAAGTCAGAGCCTTATTATATATCTTAGTGGTTTAGAACTGGCTAAGATGTAATCCATACAATAGGATTCCAAGATATCCATAGTTTGGGGATCAAGACTAGGTGAATGTGTGGAATGAGAAGCAACATGGTAGACCTGAAATGTCACTTGATGATTCACACTTAGGATTGGATCTCTTCAATGGGTTGTTTGGATGTGATATAAGGAGACAAGAATTTGAAGAGATAGGGTGTCAGGGAATAGAATTGAATGTTGTGGTATCGTGTAGAACTGGTAGCATTGTTTCCTAGTCACACAGGCATGTTAGAAGTGTGGCCTAGGCATTAAAACACATATCAGGGCAGGCTCAAGATATTCTAGTATCTGGGTTGAACAGAGGTGTGATCAAGAAATCTTGGGTTTGGTGGCAATTTCCCCCAGTGTAGAAACCTTAAAATCATGCACTAGGGGCAGCTAGGTGGTGCAGTGGATAGAGCACCAGCCCTGAAGTCAGGAGGATCTGAGTCCAAATCTGATCTCAAACACTTAACACTTCTAGCTGTGTGACCCTGGGCAAGTCACTTAACCCCAATTACCTCAGCCCAAAAAAAAAAAAAATGCACTAGTTTAGGACCATAAAAGGTATTTCCTGTTGATGTCAAAACAATTCAACCTCATACTCAAGACCTATTAAATATCTTGGTGATTCAGGAAATGTGAACTAGAGTACATCTAAGCCTGGAGAAATATCTGTCAGCTGTGCAGAACACTTTGTGGTAGGCATGGTCTTTATTTAAATCTTGGCCTGGGAAGGGCAGAGCTTTGTGGCCTGAATGACCCTATGCAGCCTTGTTCCAGTAATCCAGGTCCAGTGAATCTGCATTCTGGGAATTGGTAGTTCAAAGGACTCTTTAACTTGATGCTCAGGATCTAGTGGAGGCAACATCCAGAAGACAGAATCCTGAGTACTCTCAGCTTGCTGGCCTAATTCTGGTGGCAATTTGTCCAAATATTTAGGACCTAGTAAAGGTGTGTGGCATGGCAGTGCTGGCACTGTATCACTGTACCCTGGCAATTGGGACTCTATATAGCCTCTCCAGTTCATCCAGGTCTCATAGAGATATGGCCTGAGTCACTGTCCCAATCAGTCTGAATCTAATGTGGGGGACTCAATGAAAGGACAGTTCCAGTCACCAAAACAAAAGGGATTTTTTTGCCCCACTTCCCAGCCCCATTTTTTATATGGTCTCAATTTTTAGTGTCCAGAGCAAGCTCAGTTTTTTGGCCTATGTCCAAATGAGTTATGTTGATAAAATTAATAGAGTAATATCAAATTATCGGGTCCCTTGACCTGTTATCTAGATTCAGCAAAGCCTTGCATTACTCAAAATCCTATTTAGACTCGGTTAATGTTATGGCTTGGGCTTTTGAGACTGCAATTGCTTCTAGCCAAATGCCCGAGTCTATTGATATTATTAGGGTTTGGTGGTTGAACTCCATGAAAACTTCAGTTCAATGGCCAGGACTAGTTGAGGTACAACTTGGTGATCAGGGTATTGTTATGGCTCAGTTTCATAGCTGGCATTATAATCAGGCCATAATGGAGCCTTAACCATTACGAGTTGAAACTATGAAAAGTGTCAAGTTAACCTTGGCCCCATATTCCAGGCATGGATACTAATAATTAAAGGTTCCATGGTTCAGTCTGGTGATGGTATAGCTGCTGCTCTAGCCTGATGGTAAGATGATTAGATGACCTGTGCCTATCTAGAACACAGTAGATGGAGTATGGTGCACATGCATTTGTGACCCTGGTAGAGTATTTGTGAAGTAACGAAGATGCAGTGATGAAGCATGAAGCGGTTGCTCTTCTATGCATCTTTGTCACTTGTGTCTGATTTTGAAGCCCATGAGTATGGTCTAAGAATCCTAACATTGTAGCTGTATCCTCAGGAAAAGGGTCAGGATGTTATGCCTTGGAAGTTTTGTTCTTGGACAAGTTGGTTGTTTTCAAAGCTTTGAGCCTAGAATGATGTTCAGGTGAAGGTGACAAAATCCTGCCTTTATGTTGTAGGTGGAGACATCCTACAAGGGCAGAAGTCTTCGTTTGATGCCCTTGAAGTGGTGGGGTTTTAGCTTGATTATTAGGGTGGCTTCCTCTCACAACTGAGGCACTTTGGGGACAAACTGGGCGCAATGCGGTTATTAAAGATGCTGTCTTGGCCCTACGTTCTACATGAGCAGGAAGTTTAGCCTGTTTCTTGATCCTCCGATCAGTGAAAGATGGAGGTGGCTTTGAAGGTACAGGTTGAGGCAAAGGTAAATGAAAACATAAAGGTGGAGACTGAGGTTGGGGCTGAAGCCGAGACTGAGACTGCTTTGGGGGGGATGATGGTTGTAGTGGTGGAGAAGATTTAGGTGGTGAAGACATAGATGATGATGATGGACATAGGTGTAAGGGGAGAGACAGAAATGAAGGTGGAAGCTGATGGCTGAAGTATGATAGCCCTGAATGGCCATGGCTGTTTAAAATCTTGGGAATGTAGCCAATGACTGAAGGAGTCTGTGCCCAAAAACAAGGGTTCAGTGAATCCTTAGGATTGTGATCAGGGTCCAGAAGAGTTTCAGAATCAGAAGATTTAGCAGCTATGGCATCTGACCTTGCCTTGAAATAAGAGCAAGGTAAATGTGATACTGAGGCACTAGAATTTTGTTTAGGGCATGAAGATGGTTTGTAATTCTTTAAATCAGATAATGGTATTGCTGTTGATCTGTGGTAAAGGTGGTGGTGGAGGTGGCACTGGTGTTCACTGGGGCAGGCTAACTGTGCAGATGCAGCTCTCCGGTAAGGTAGGGGTGATGATCTGGTGGTTGGGGCCTGTTGTTTGAGTAATCCCTGCTCAGCCCTGGATGGGTGACCTTGATCCCACAATGGTGCTATCCTATGAGGAGGACATGGTAACAGCACAAACTTGGATTGTTGACAAAAATCTTTTGGAGGCAACTGGACCAGGGATGCTGATAAAAAAGAGACCATGTGAGTGAGGTTAAGGAAATACACGTATGTTGTAGGTATGGGAAGGGAATTGTGGAATAGGGGACAGAGGGAAGAGGGATGGTCAGGACAGGATGCTAACAGTAGAGCCTTCAGACTTTACAAGTATTCAAAGTGTTTTTACATATATTGCCTCATTTAGTCTATTTAGTAAATTCATTTAGTTATTATCATCCCTATTGGATAGATAAGGAAATAGGACACATTTATATTATGGTGCTGTTTGACATTTTGCCAAGCACCAGACAGTGCAGATACAGTAGATATTGCCATTTTATAAATGATAAAAGCTGAGGCAAAAGGAAAGAGAAATGGCTTGCCCAAGGCCAAAGTGAACAAGACTAGAACCCAGGTGTCCTGATTCTCAGATCCTGCTCAGAGATGTGAAGCTGAAAAGTAGTTCAGAGGCCATCTAGTCCAACTCCTATCATCTTACACATGATAAAACTGAGGCCATGGAAGGAGATTCAGTGATTACTGAGATCATGCAGGTGGGTCAAAAGCCAAATTTGAACCCAAGATTTTCCATTAAACCATATCAGTTTTGCAAATTCCCAGATTGGAATGAGAACTACTAATCAAGAAACAGGTAATGGGGGGCCCATTTAAGAAAACCAAAGTTCTCACCTTCTGGAAATAGCTTGTATTTTCTCACCATTCTTCCACTGAAGGATTTCCTTGATAAAATGATATATTAATACACATAAAAAAATGAGGAAGTCTGGTTCCAGTTATTCCCATATATGTTATTAATCAATAATTAAATTCTCTTTTAGCTTTCTTGTCTTTTTAATCATTTCTTATTGTCCTCATTCTGAATCATTGTTATGTAATACACACACACACACATATATATATATATACACACACATATGTATGTATGTATGCACATATAATATTTATCCTTAACCCAAGACTAACCTCAATAGAATCTGATCAATAAATAGAGCAAATTATTCCTTTCCAGTTTTGGTCACACCATCCATCTTATAGTCTCCTCAATGCCTTTATTAAACCTTAGTCAAAGATAATGACAAACTCATTTCAATAAAGATATGAAATGAGAATATAAAGAACTACCTTATCCCAATTGAAGCCTAAAAATATAAAAGAATTAAATTCTATAGGGGTGAAATTTCAACAATCATTCATTGATTTCAGTGAAATTTCCTTGACAAAACATTTTTTCTCAGCTCCCATAACTTACAAGTTGCCCAAAACCAGGTCTAAAACACTTGACTTTGCAAAAGACTCCTTCAAACTCAAGTTATACCAATAGTATTCCTTCCCTCCTCCTAAAAGAGTCTTCTAATATGCTTTTGAATTTTAATAGCTAATTCAAAATATTTTGAATGGAATATTTTGTGATACTACTTAAGAAATTGGAAACAAACTGGATTATCATAAACTTGGGCAGAGAAATGATAATTTATGTCAGCCAGCCCAGTCTTTTTTTTTTTTCTTTTTTTTTTTTTGGCAAGGCAGTCAGAGTTAACTGACTTGGCCAGGGTCACATAACTAGTTAAGTGTCAAACGTCTGAGGCCAGATTTGAACTCAAGTCCTCTTGACTCCAAACTGGTATTCTATCCACTAGTTCACTTAGCTACCCCAATTCACTTCTCTAAATCCTGCTTTTCTCCCTTTCTACCCTCTACAGGGTCATATTGGTGATCCCACATATCACAGTTCACCCCACAGCAAAGTGTGTCTCACTGATAGGAATTCTAAGAACAGAAAAAAGGGATTTCAAATGTCCTAAAGTCAGGACATGGTTTTAGTCTAATTTCCAATGACCTTGGTGGCTTAGAAATTTCTCTGACTAGTGGAGACAAGAGATTAAGTTCACAGTAGAAACTAACCAAATTAAAAAAAAATAAATCAATCTCTTCTAACAATGGCTCCCCCTTAGAGGACTACATCCCAAGGACATTTCAACCATATGACTGCTTGAATAGAACCACGAGTGCTGAAGTCATCTTGACATCACAGAGCACCAAATGTCTACTATACACCTGAAGCCACTTGGTAAGGGAAAAAGTTTAAAAATTACCCTTTATCTTATTTTCTTTCTCCTTTTAGAGTCACAAAAAAGACATGAATCTAATTAAACATAACCTTTTTGTTTATCCTTTCCAAATAATTACATCACCTTATACATTTCAACATGACATTTCTCTTGACAATCACAAAACATGACATCCTGTTACTTGAACTTCTTTCTACCTAATAATGTTTGTCAAGGCACTATCTTTTTTTTTTTTTTTTAAGCATTTATCTGCTACAGAACCAAACAACTTACTCTTGTCATATTTTTTAAAAGAAAAAGTTTTAGAAAATCTGGTTCAATTTGCATTCAAAAGTAGGTCCTCAATAATTTTTATACAAATAGACAAACTTATAACCAAATTTCCATTTGAATAAGGAAAAAATGCTGTAGCACTTGCAGGTCTGCAGAAAAATAAATCCTGTAGGAACAGCCCAAAATGAAATTTCCCCATTATGATCTTATCTGGAAAGTACTCAATATATAAAATTTACCCAGCTGGAACACAGATTATAATTATAAAAGTGTTTCAAGAAAGGAAACAATACACAAAATGACTACCACAATGCAAAAGAACAACCACTATCCCCCCTAAAAATAGACTATCAAAATTATGATTAAAAAGCATGAAAAATAAAAAAGAGATGAGAGCAAGCCCAAACCACTCCTTCAAATGCCACAAGTGGTGGCCATTTGTGGGGTTTCAGATTTTTTTTCAAATGTATTTAATCAATTATATGATTCTTTCCCTCGTTTTCTTATCTTACTTTTTTTGATGACTTGCTGCGAAGGAGAGGATAAGAAATATTGGGGGAAACTATGATGCTATAAAAAACAAAAGATAACTATTAAAATTTTTAAAATGCTTAGAAAGCAATAGAAAAGCAGTAATGACACTGATAGATGATCCCATTCTATATTCATCTTGTATTTGTGAGAGTCTGTGGGACCAAGAGTCAATCAATCACCAAGCATTTATTAAGTGTTTACAAAATGCCAGGCACTATACTGAGCACTGAGGATACAAAAGACAGACAAAAAAAATTGTCCTTGTCCTCAAGGATCTTACACACTAATTGGGAATAAAGCATGTAAATAAGTAAATAGGTTATATCCAAGAAACATACAGGGTAAAAGGACAAAGTAAAAAGACAAAGTCTTCCACCAACTCTTTAGTCAAAATACTTGCAATAAGGGCTTCATAATTTTTTATGTGTCATGAATTCCTTTGTCAGTCTGGTGAAATATTAGGACTTTTTCTCAGAATAATGTTTCTTTTTTTAGAATTGAAAACTTTCATAGTATTTTATTTTTCCAAATTCATGCAAAGATAGTTTTCAACATCCACTTTTGCAAAACCTTGTTTTCCAAATGTTTCTCCCTATCCCCCCTAGACAGTAAGTGATCTAAGTTAAACATGTGCAAGAATAATGTTTTTCAATATATAAAATACATAGGAAGGAAATCAAGTATATTGAAATAGTTATCAAAATATTTCATAAAACACAAGTCCATGTACCATGGATTATAAACCCCTGTTCTAATAGAAAGTCCTCTATGAATAAATTATGACAAAAATGATTTCTGCTACTTCTGCTACTGCTTAACAGTAATCAAGGATACAATTCCTGGATAATGTAGCTAATACCCAAGATTATGAAAATCAAACATAGGCTCCAAAACCAATTTTTCATATACTTTCTGCTTTGCAGTTTTCAAGAAATGTTTGTCAAACTTGATGAATTTACTATAAGTATTGAAATTATAATACTTATTAATTGTAAATGAATTACAATTACTAATTGTAATGGACAACAGCAGTAAGGGACAACTCTTCTAATTTGGATTGCCTTATCCTTGTTTCATTTTGTGACCCAGTCTAAGTCAATTCCTCAAATCCTCCTCAAGGTACATAAAGCTACATGTGCTTTTTAATGAGTTGTTGAAAAATGTCTTGGGCAGTTTCTCAAGTTAACCTGAAGCCAATTAAGAACATCACAACTATGTTTAGCAGTCATTGGTCTAGAGCACATAGCCCTTTTTTCTCTTTAAAACCTCCCAAGCTTTCTTTCCACTTTCCTTCCAGTAAAGAGATCCAACTTAGACTCCCTGAGCCTGACTTGCAGAAGAAATCAAAAAGGATCTGATTTGCAGCTCTAAGAACTGGCACTCAAGGGTTGAATGACAACTGTGTCTTTCTGAGGACTGCACATGCTTTTAGCTCTTTGCCTTTCCCAGTCTTGTCCCCTTAACTGTCCCTAACCACCCTGATTTTTCCCACATGTTGGAGAGATGCTACCATGCCCATACTAGACCACACACCAATAAGAACCCTGAGAAGATAAAAATTTTTTGTTCAAATGCTCTAAGATCAAGAAACAGACTGTTCAATTCTAACTTGTGGTCTTGATTACTACAAATTTCTCCCATAGTGGAAGACTATGAGACCAAGTCTCCAAAAACCCCAAAATAATCAGGGGTAAAATAGTACAGAGAAACAGATTCTCTCCTCAGAGAACTATGTTTTGCGATACAGAGAAAACAGATAAGCTTCTATAGATGTCTATAGAAGAACTGGATTTTTCTGTCCCTGAAAGAGAATCTAAGGATGCCCTGACATCATAAAGCACAAGTTGATCTTTGTCTTCTTACATTCAGAACCATACAACTTGTCTCTAGGGAAGCACCAAGAAACTCAAGAGATAAAAGATAACTTTTGAGACTGTGTTAATTTAAGCAACAGTCTTCTTTTAAGCTGTATCAAATGCTATTTGTTCCCTGTTACTTTTCTACTCATTAGATTCTACCATAAACTCTTTCTACAGAGAATTCAGTATTTGTTTTTACATGAAACTGTAAATTTCTAGTATGTATTTTTCTAATGTAATTTTCCTTGTAAAAAATACATTATATATGATTGGGTGTAAAAACAAACTCACATGCAAATTTCAAAGCTGTCCTGTTTATGTTTCATTCTGACTTTCCCTTTTTTTTCTATGCATTTAAAAAATGCTTCAATAATTCTTTTCCTTTCTTTTTTCTTTTTTTCCCTTATTCTTTGGCAACCTTATTGGTTGGGAGAGTCATTTAACCTTTCTGAGTCATGTGCTTGTACAAAGTGAGGCTGGTCTAAGATGATTACCTATAAAATCCCTTCTGAATCTAAATCTGTTATGATGTAATTCACAGATTCTGGAAGCAACTCACAAAGCCATTAGGACTTCAGGCTTCTACATAACAATACCCTCCCAAACATGTCTTCTCTGTGGGACACTAAGGAATTTGAGCCCATTGGAGTCCAACCCTAGCAAGACACATATGTAGCAGGCTGTTTGACTGGAGTGCTCCTCAAAGACATCCTAAAACTCTCAGTCTAAATGGCATCTTGTTAATTTCTACTCCATAAGAAACAAGTGGAATAAGAAGGGAATGTGGAAAGAGGAGAAAGATGAGGGAGAAATTCAAGCAGCCTGACTGTGCTAACCACAGAGACCACAGCAGCAGAGATATGGACGGTCAGAGGCCCAGGTAACTATGACTGCCCAGATAAATGTTCAGGGAATGTCATCTTATCTAGTTAAGATTGTTCCTGCTTCATCACTTTATCCAGAACTTGTATTTCCAGCATCTGATAAAGGCTTCTCACTACCTTTTGAATCTTTCCTGATAAAGGATAATATTCCATCTATTAATGAAAGCTCTCCATGCTTGAAATTAATCCATATAATTAAACTTACATCTCATAGGCCTCTCTTGACATTATGTATTTACCATTTCTTGGTGGCTGCGTATATAGTTAATCATCTCTCCTTTCTTAGATTAGAAAACAAAAAAGACATATGGAAGTTATAATAATGATTCTGTTGCCATATCTGAATAGTAAATCTGTCTAAAGTAGATATATAGGAAGAAATAGAGAATACTACTCCACAAAAGGATATGGGTCAAGCTTTTATGGGAGGGGGACAACAAAAACAAAACAGTTTTTCCTCTTTTGAAAGGAGTAGTGCCCACCATTACCCCAACACCAACTTGACTAGTCATTGAGCTATGCATGACTCTGCTTGATTAGTGTAAAGACATAGAATATGAATTGACAATTCTTGAACCAAACTTTATCCAGCATTAAATAAATATTAAGATGTTCCAAAAAAAAAAAAAAAAAAAAAAAAAAAAGCAATGCAGAATAATTCTGTGATTCACAGGCCAAAACTCAGCAGAATACCATCTATAGTAAATCAATTTCCTAAGGTACCATCTTACTCCCTGACCTTCTATAGTGAATGATACAGGCCCTTGAAGAGGAAGTGTTGAGTGTCTGAAGTAAGATTTGAACTCAGGTCTTCCTGATTCCAGGCCCAGTTCTCTATCACTACCATCTAGCTACTCCAAGGGAAGTTTCTTCATAGAAAGTTTCCTACACCAATGAAATCACAAGTCCAGTGTCTATCCCATGCTGGAGGAAAGAATACTACTATATAAATCCCTTTCATTGCAGATTAAGTAGTGGTCGTGAAATATATATGTTCTTCCATTTCAGAAACAGACCCAGAGATACAAATAGATTCCAGAAGACCAGTGATGGAGTCTTCTACCCACTTCCTAACAGAGAAATATAGACTCAAAATGCAAATTAGGTATACACATTTTAACACAAAGCCACTGAGGGAATTTGTTTTGCTTAATGAGGCCTATTTGTTGCAAGGGTTATTTTTCCTCCTCATTTTCAAAAGTGATATGAAAGAATACTGGTTAAGTTAAAAAAAGAAAAGGAGACATTATATATGTATAAATATATGGGATAGGGTTTTTTCCCATTTTCTCTCCTTAGCTATTGCTGCATCTTGCTTTCTTAAAGGCAATTTCCTAAGTCATTTTTTCTTTGCTTTCCTTAGAGAGGAATTCAAAAAATACTTAATCCATGCTCCTTGAGTGCCTGGAGCAATTTCATTTTTTCTTCTGAGTGCTGAGATACTCAGAAACTTTCTTGTTTCTTTCCTTCTCATTAGGAGTGCCCAGACATAATTGAGGCAGAATAGACCCATGGCATGACTTTCTTATTCCTCTGTCCCATCTTCCCTGAAGTACTTTCCCTACAAACTACCCCCAAAACATCTGACACCAACATTCTATTTGTGGGTGTGTCTCCTTCCTCTCATGAACCTTAACCTTATTCCTCTCCCTTCTGCACAAGTATTCTCCATTCAACTATAGTATGTATGACTTAATTTTAGAAATTATTAAAGCTAAATTGTTATTGCCAAGCAGATATCTGATTATGCTAATTCCCTTCTGATTAAAATTACGAATATTTGGCTTTGAGCTACAATTTCCCCAATCAGAGGCAGCCAAAGGCAACATAGTGGATAGAGTCAGCTTTGAGTCAGGATGAGAACTGAATTACTTGAAGTCATGCTTCTGAAACCCACTTTCTCCCCAAGCAGGCCATTTAAATACCTCAGTGTCCCAAGCAACTTACTAAAACTCTAAATTACAAAGCAGGTGCTGAATTACTTTGGTTAAGATGGTCCTTCCATTGGAAAGCCCATTCTATGCCAATGAAATCAGAGGTCCAAAAAAAATCAAAATATGATTCTATATGCTTAATAAATGTTTACTGCTAAAAAAAACCCTATACTTCTGTTAAAAAAATAAATAAATTTTGCAGAATGGGCTATAATCTGCTAGCATATTTAACTGCCAAAGCTAAAAGATTCCAAATTCATGAGATTCTTGAAATATATATATAAAAGCAGCATGCATCCATGAAGGAAACTCTCCAACAAATGATTCCACCTGCTTCTGGACATTCCATTCATTCATCTGTTTCTTCAGTTATTCATTTGCAAAGAATTCATTTCAAAGGTTCTGCACAGCTGATGGAAGTCAATCAATCCTTTGTCTCAGGGAACAGCTTCAGTCAATCCACTTTTGAAATGGATCCAAGAGATCTCTCCTTTGGGATGGCTCAGTGTCAGCACCTCTGACAATTCTTCCATCTCTCTGAGTCTTCCAGAGTCACACCCTAGTCTGTTTTGTCTCAACCCTAATTCACCTGAGAGCAGAAAATAACAACACAAAGAAGTAAATAATCAGTGGTATATCTTATGTTCATCGGGGCACATTAGACATTCCCCACACTTGTAGGATCATCTTGAGTCCTATGGGAGAAAGGAAAAAAAATTTTTTTTTTCTACTAAACTATTCTGTATGTCAAAACAAGTCCATCTCTGCAGCTAATTAAGGGGTTTTTTTTCTTCCCAGAACATTAAATCTATGGGAAACAGTCACAGAACACCTTTGAATGCTGAGAGTCTAGGATGGGAACAGAAGAAATGGAAGGAAGGAAAGGAGAGGAGAGGGGAGGGGAGAAAAAGGGAAAGGATGGAAAGATTTAGGAGGAGGAAGAGAGATAGGAAATGAGGAAGGAAGGAGGGAAGGAAAGAAGGAAGGAGGGAAGGAGAGAGGGAAGAAAAGGAGAGAGGAAGTGAAGGGAGAGAGGAAGGGAAGGGAGAGAGGAAGAGAGGGAAAGAAAGAAGGAAGGAAGGAAGGGAGGAAGGAAGGAATTCCTGGGAGGAAGAAGTGAATACAAAGGCATTTCTTAAATTCTTAGCACAAAACACTGTGCCAAGCACTGCAGATACAAATAGAAAAGATACTCCCTGTTTTCAAGAAACTGGGAAGAGAATGTGTATAGAAAATTTTAGTTGGAAAACAGAAAGAGTGCTGTACCAAAGCAAACGGTGATACCTCTTCTGTAATGCCATTTCTACTGGGGGTGGGAAGAAAATCACATTTATTTCTGATGCTATTGGCCTGGAGGGTGACACCCTTGGCAGGACATTAGAGCTTACCTGGCAGTTGGTGGCAGTTAGCTAATGGTTATTGGTGGTGGTGAGGAATGTAGGCCCCTTCCCTAAAGTGATTGAGCCCCTCCAAGATGGCCATGAGACCCCACGCTGAAAGCAGAGCTGATTCTCTTGGGGGAAGGAAGAGAGACAACTATTCCAGAGCAACTGGGTTCAGGGTCTTTCATCTTCATTGAAGTCTGAAGAGAGCTGGTGCTGCCTTGACTTCCCTGGGCAATGTTACCCCCTCCCTCTCAGCAATCTTGTCACTCACTTATCTGTCTCCAGGTGACAGTTGGTGGCAGTTGGTGGACATGGTTAGCCCCTTCTCCATAAGGGATATTTCTTCCGATAATGCGTAATCTAATTCACCTAGCCCAAAATATTACAGAGGAGTTATTGAACATCAATAACATCAATCAAAAGATTATAAGTAATAATTATTACTTATAATAATACCTAAAGAACTGAAATATGAGGGGGTGCCCATAAATTGGAGAATGGATTAACAAGATATGGAATATAGATATGTAGGAATACTATTGTACTGAACTATTACCAGTATGATGACTCTTCAGCATTCCAAAAGATTAATGATGAAACATGTCACCTACTTCCAGATAGAGAAGGGAAGGTCTCGGAATGCAGAACGAGAACAATTATTGTGTACAACATAGTTGATGTGGAAATTTGTTTTGATTGACTATACATGTGTATGATGGGCTTTGGGTTTGTGTGTGTGTGTGTGTGTGTGTGTGTGTGTGTGTATTCTTAGTGGGAAAAGGGAGAGTGGAGTGGGAGGGACAGAAAGAAGACTTTGACTGATTAAAAAAAAGTGTCTGTATAATATATATGTATATCTTTATGTATGTATATGTGCATATATTCACACACACACATGCACACCCATAAAAGAAAACTTGAAAGCTCCAACACAATAGCCAATGATAATTCCTAAGGACTTGTGATAAAGTGGCACAAGTTTTCACTTGGGTGATCCAAGGAATCCAATTTGATCAAACAATCACAAAGCGGACTCTCAGCTCACTTGGCTTCCCAGAATCTCATCTTTGTTTTCTCTAGCACCATTTTAAAATCTTTTCAAGCAGCATATTGGAAGAATATAATCTTTAGGTTCTAATGTCATGAGCTCTTTGTTATAAATGGCAAAAAGGTTTTGATAAATTCCTTATGAAAGTTTTTTTTTCATTTTTAATAATTGCTTTTTTCTTTTTAAAATGTATCCATAGCACCAAGTGCTACATATAAGACACTTAATAAACTTTCTATAATAAACATTTTCTAGTATTCAACCAGTGTTACCCTGATGGTTTCATCCTTAAATACTTCAAGGAATGATTTGATTCAATGTATTCTCTTTCTAGTTGAGAAGAAGAAAGAGTCGGATAGTCTGAATATGAAGGATTGTTGTGAGGATCAAATTAGATAATATTTTAAAGCACTTAACACCTTACCTAACATAAGTAGGGTCTCTAAGAAATGCTTGTTCCATTGCCTTTCCTTGTTATGTAGAAAGAAATAATCAGACAGCTCAAGTGCTCCATTAGTATTCATGTAACATCAAGTATCCATGTAAGACCCTGAGAAGATTCACAGGTCCCCTGGCGGGGCAGAAGTACCTTACAGAATGGAAAGGTGTAGGTTAATTATGGTTTACAATTATTATAATTAGGGGAATACACAAAGCATGTGCATGTAAGTAATGAACATAAGTAAAATGTTAAGTTTCACAAGAGTGGGGACTGTTTGCTTTTCTGGTCATGTATCACTCACTTAGTACAGTGGTTTCAACACAGAAATTCATAGATTTGGAGACAGAAGGCTACCACACAATCATCCTGCCCAACACGCTCATTTTACAGTTGAAAGAACTGAGGCCCTGTAATGCTAAGTGATTTTCCCAAGGTCACAATAAATTGTAACTGGAAGACCCAGAATTTGAACTCAAGTCCTTTAAATCCAGATGTAGCATTTTTTCTACTTTACCTCTGTTTTTGAATAAATGCTGTTGTCTATTAATGAAATCAATAGGGGAAGGGGGAGAGAGGGAGAGAGGGAGAGGAGGAGGAAGTGGAATAAAAAGAAGAGGAAGAGTAAAAGGAAGAGGAGGAGAAGGAAGAGGAAGAAGAGGAGAGGAGTAAGAGAAAAAGAAGAGAAGAGAAGAGAAGGAGGAAGAGGAGGAAGAAGAAGAGGAGGAGGAAAAGAAGGAGGAGGAGGAGGAAGAGAAAGAAGAGGAGAAAGAGGAGAAGGAAGAGGAGGAAAAAGAGAAGGAAGAGGAGGAGGAAGAGGAGGAAGAGGAGAAGGAAGAAGAAGAGGAAGAAGAGAAAGAGCAGAAAGAGGAGGAGGAGAGGAAGAATGAGAACAAGAACAAGCACAAAAACAAGAACAAGAAGAAAGGAAAGAAAGAAGAAAGAAAGAAAAGAAAGAAAAAAGAAAAGAAGGAAGGAAGGAAAGGAAAGGAAAGAAGAAAGGAAAGAGGAAAGGAAAGGAAAGAGGAACAGAAAGGAAAAAGGAAAGGAAAGGGGAAAGGGAAAGGAAAAGGAAAAGGGAAAGGGAAAAAGGAAGGAAGGAAGGAAGGAAGAACAGTGAATGGCAGATAACAACACAATCAAAGGTCTGTAATGTTACCCTCCTACTCAATAAACTCCTATGGCTCTCTATCACATCCAGAATCAAATAAAAAAAAGCAATTTAGCATCCAAAGCACTTCATAATATGGTTGATCCTGTCTTTCCAGTCTTCTTGCATTTTCTACTCTCCATTCTACCAGATACTCTGATATCCAATGACCCTGGCTATTCCTCAGATAAACACTCTTATCTCCTGACCCACTTTCTTTTTTTTATTAATTTTTCTTATTCTTTACTTTCTTTTTTTATTATTATAGTTTTTTATTTACAAGATATATGCATGGGTAATTTTTCAACATTGACAGTTGCAAAACCTTTTGTTCCAATTTTTCCCTCCTTCCCCCCACTCCCTCCCCCAGATGGCAAGTTGACCAATACATGTAAAATATGTTAAAATATAAGTTAAATACAATATATGTATACACGTCCAGACAGTTATTTTGCTGTACAAAAAGAATCGGACTTTGAAATAGTGTACAATTAGCCTGTGAAGGAAACCAAAAATGCAGGTGGAGAAAAATGGAGGGGATTGGGAATTCTATGTAGTGTTTCATAGTCATCTCCCAGAGTTCTTTCCCTGGGTGTAGCTGGTTCAGTTCATTATTGCTCTATTGGAACCGACTTGGTTCATCTCATTGTTGGAGATGGCCATGTCCATCAGAATTGATCATCATATAGTATTGTTGTTGAAGTATATAATGATCTCCTGGTCCTGCTCATTTCACTCAGCATCAGTTCGTGTAAGTCTCTCCAGGACTTTCTGAAATCATCCTGCTGGTCATTCCTTACAGAACAATAATATTCTATAACATTCATATACCACAATTTACCCAGCCATTCTCCAATTGATAGGCATCCACTCAGTTCCAGTTTCTGGCCACTATAAGAAGGGCTGCCATAAATGTTCTTACACATGCAGGTCCTTTTCCCTTCTTTAAGGTCTCTTTGGGATATAAGCCCAGTAGAAACACTGTTGGGTATGCATAGTTTGATAACTTTTTGAGTATAGTTCCAAATCATTCTCCAGAATAGTTGGATGTGTTCACAATTCCACCAACAATGTATCCTGACCCACTTTCACTGGAATGTTCTCCTATACCTGAAATGTTCTCCCTCTTCATTCTGCCTACTGGTTTCCATGGCTTCTTTCAAACTTTGTCAAAAATCCTACCTTTTACAAAGTCTTTTCTGACCCCTCTTAATGCTAGTATGTTCTCTTTGTTGATTGTTTCCAATTTATTCTGTGGATAGCACATAGTAATTGTTTGCATGTTGTCTCTTGCCATTAACTTGTGATATTCTTGTGGGCAGGGACTGTAATGGCTCAAGCCTCAGCCCATTACAGCGACTATCTTAGTTTTCTTTGTATCCTCAGTACTAAGCACAGTATCTGACATATAGTATATTCTTCTGTTTGAGAGACAGAGACAGAGATACAGATAGATTTCAGAATCATTGCATCCTCAGTACTTAGCACAGTATCTGATTCATAGAAGGCCCTTAATTAGTGTTTATTGATTAGTTAGTATCCTTGACATATTTCACCAATGCCTATCAGACTCAAAGAGATGTAAGACATTATGGAAAATAACTCAGTTCTACAAATAGTTAAATAATAAATGCTTACAGTGTATAAGGAACCTTGCTTATTGTTGAAAAGACATCTTCCCTATCAACAAAAGAAAAGAAAAGAAAAAGATTGGGGCAGAGCATGATCTGACTTTAAAAAGCAAAACTGTCAAGGAAAAGGTAAAAATAGAAATTATGCTATATGAATGAGGTGTAGAGGAACTGACACAGAGGTATTAGAGAGGGGAAAGGATTGATGGTTCTGAATACTTAAATCAGGGATAGATAGATAGATATAGATGATATCATGAAGAATATAGTATCTTCTAAAATCTATAAAAAAAATAAGGGATATAGGAGGATGTAGATTTATGGCAGTGGAATAAGGTGTATGGATTAATGGGAAAGAGATAAAGAGGAAGGGAAAAGTTGGAGGAGAGAAGATAAGAGAGGAATCCATGGGTGAATAGCAACATAAGTTAAGGAGTAGAACTAAAGTAGAAGAGTTAGCAGGGATAGGAAATAAGGGATCTACACAAATATAGTAAGGATCTGGAGAAGAATTTATTAGGAAAAAATTATGTCTAGTAATCAATGATCTCAGACTAAGTAAAGCAAAGATTCAATCAAGAGAGAAATTGACATATGCCAGCCATATTAATATTGTTTTAGATGCTTATCAACATATATGGAAATGTGTATGTGTGCACATATGTGTGGGCATGTGTGTGCACATGTAGGTGTGTGTATATATATATTTATGTCTCTGTATGTGTGTACATACAGAATAACCTACAAAGACGCAAAGAAAAGATGGAAAAGTCATGACTATAATGTCTATTATTATATATTATTATATATGCTTTCTTTAAATGGAAATTTGTTGTTACATATTTTGAATATTTTTTGTTTTCCTTTTCTGTCTATTTTTTCTTACAAACATTTTCTTGCAAACATTTAGTCTTAAATTTTAAAAAAGAAATTATAGAAAACAACTCAATTCTATGGTTAAATAAAAAGGCTTATAGTGAAAAAACAAATATCTCCCCATTACAAAAAACAATTTTTAAAAAACAATCCCTGCCACTTAGGAGCCTACAAAACTAATGGGATAAAATCTCTCTTCACCAAGTTCCTCTCAAGCCACAAGGGGGAGATAACTACCCATGCAATGCGAGCAATGCAGTTTCCCCATGTAACCAGTATTTATATCTTTCCATGTTTTGCTGCCCTAAGGGAGCATAATGTAAGAATAGATCATAATATGAATATCAGCAGGGGCCTCCAACTATTTATTCTAGACCACCACCAAAGAAGCTCCCCTACATAGCACAAGCCTTCTATTATTATGCTCACAGTAACAACAAGATTAGGTGATGATCAACTGTGATTGATTTGGCTCTTTTCAACAATGAGGTGATTCAAAACAATTTTAATGGACTTGTGATGGAAAGTGCCATCCCCATCCAGAGAGAGAGCTATGGAGACTGAATGTGGATCAAAGAATAACATTTTCACCTTTGTTGTTGTTTACTTGTTTTTTTTCCTTGTGTTTTGTACCTTTTTGATCTTTTTTTTTTTTTTTGCATAGCATGACAAATATGGAAATATGTTCAGAAGAAGTGCACATGTTTAACCTAGATTGGATTACTTGCTGTCTTGAGTAGGGGGGAGGGGAGGAGAGAGGGAGAAAAATTTGGAATACAAGATTTTGCAAAGGTGAATGTTGAAAACTATCTTTTCATGTATTTGGAAAAATATAATACTATTAAAATGGGGAGGGGCAGGGAGAAGAAAAGAGAAGCAATTGAAGAAAAAAAGTGAGGCCAGAGTGACGGAAGCTACAAAGAGGAGGACATGGAACCTGAAGAATGGGCTTGGCAAAAAAGAAGGCATTCATAATTCTTATAATGTTTCAATAGATTAGAAGGGACAAAAATTAAATTAGAAGGTTTCAAGGAATGAAAGACTGATAAGAAAAGTTCAAAGATATTTACTGTGAACTACTTTTTTGATAAAAATATTTGGATATCTACCTGCCAAGACAAACCCAGGAACTATATAAACACAATTACAAAACACTTCACACAAATAAAATCAGTTCTAAACAAATGGAAAAATATCAATTACTCATGAGTAGGCTGAACTAACATAATAAAAATGAAAATTCTACATAAATTAGTCTACTTGTTCAGTGTCATACCAATAAAACTGTGAAAAAATATTTTATAGACTTAGAAAAAAACGGCAAAATTCATCTGGAAGAACAAAAATCAAGAATATCAAGAAAATGAATGGGGGAAAAATATAAAGGATGGTAGCCTAGCAATACCAGACCTAAAACTTTATTACAAAGCAGCAATCGTCAAAACCATATGGTACTGGATAAGAAATAGAGTGATAGAACAGTGAAATAGATTAGATACACATGACAAGAAGACTGTATGATAATCAACTATGACAGACTTGTTTCTTCTCAGTGGTTCAGTGATCCAAGGCAATCCCAATAAAATTTATAATCACCCCCACTCCCCAAAAAAAAGAGAAAAATTGACTTAATGAAGGATTAGAGAAAAGCTTTTTTAGAAAATTGGGGAAAATCGAGGATGTCTGTGAGGAAGTAGGAAAAGCCATGAGAGACAAGTACTAGTGGGAGTCAGGAAGACCTAAGATTCCAATCCTACCTCAGACACAAAGTAATTGTGTGACTTTGGGCAAGTTATTAACCTTCCTAGGCCTCAGTTTCCTCATCTGGGAAATAAGAAGTTGGATTTGATGACTTCTGAAATCTTCCAGCTCTACTTCTCTGAACCTATGCAATGGGAAGGAACAGAATTCAAGATACTGGCAGGAACACTCCCTTGGACAAGGATACATTACTTAATGCAGGAGGGAAGTAGAGAATGGTTAAAGACACTGGGATCATCTTGGATATGGCAGAAAGTCAGTCAAAGGAGCTCCGGATAGGGTAGCTTCAATTTCATTTTGTCCATATTCTTATTTTTTTAAATTTCTTTCGTTTTTATATCAATTCATTTCTGAATTTATCCCTATTCTTCAAAGCCCAGAGCATTTTGATTTTTTCAGTGAAGTAGGGCCTCTTTTCCTAGCTGCTGATTGATTTCTTTGTAAATTAAAAGCTTTAGGCTTTTAGTTATGAATAAAACATGTATTTAGACTGAGCAGAATAACAGCTTCCCACTTATTGAAAGCTCTCTTTTTCAGATAATAATAATAAAACATTTACATAGCACTTTAAGATTACAAAATACTTTACTATATTTGATAGATAGTATTCATATAGAACTTTACTTTTACAAAACTTTATTTTTTTCTTTGCACATTTTACTCAACACTCTTGGATTTCTTCTTTCTCCCTCTGACCCTTCACTTTTCTACTGTGAACAAACATATATTTTGTTTGTTTTCACTAAAACAGCCAACAGTCCATCAAAAGCTTCTACTCCAAAACAGCATTGGTAACCCATGACTTCCCACAACTCCATGTAAATCAATGACTAAAGCTAAGGTTTGAAAACATCTAGTCCTAATGGACCCCATTCTACAGATGTCTTGTAATAAGTAAAAATGATGCTATAGGGATATTGATGAATATACAGCATCTCCCTTTCCTTGCCAAACACGCACACACACTGTAAGACGAGGGCATTACAAGAAAGAACACTCAAAAGCATAGTTCACTCACCCCCACCAAGGCATCTGTTTTTTCCTGGTCAATGAAAAGACACATTAATTCAGATCAAAAGAAGTTTAATGAAACAGAATTGCAAAATAAGAAACAAAAAAGTATCCTCTCTCTTTCCCATAAACATAGTTGTATATTCTGCCACAGGTAACCACGCCACCAATGAAAAAGTCATAAACAAGGAATAAGAGCAGAGAAATACATGTGAAGGGATATAAATAGGGTATATACGTATCCAGGAAACACATATCACCGAAGTAACTCATGCTTCCTAAGCTCCAAAGCCATTGGTGTCTTCTGGTGACATTGTGTGGCTCTTTTCTTATAGGCATTTCCAATATGTACTGCTTCTGCCACTGCATTATGCTATCATCATCTTTTCTTCAATTGGAAATTAGCTTCTTTTTTTTTTAATTTTATAATAACTTTTTATTGATAGAACCCATGACAGGGTAATTTTTTACATTATCCCTTGCACTCGCTTCTGTTCCGATTTTTCCCCTCCCTCCCTCCACCCCCTCCCCTAGATGGCAAGCAGTCCTATATATGTTAAATATGTCACAATATATCCTAGATAAAATATATGTGTGCAGAACTGAACAGTTTTCTTGTTGCACAAGGAGAATTGGATTCAGAAGGTATAAATAACCCGGGAAGAAAAACAAAAATGCAAATAGTTTACATTCATTTCCCAGAGTTCTTTCTTCGGGTATAGCTGCTTCTGAACATCCTTGATCAATTGAAACTCAGTTAGATCTCTTTGTCAAAGAAATCCACTTCCATCAGAATACATTCTCATACAGTATCGTTGTTGCGGTATATAATGATCTCCTGGTTCTGCTCATTTCACTCAGCATCAGTTCATGTAAGCCTCGCCAGTCCTCTCTGTATTCATCCTGCTGGTCATTTCTTACAGAACAATAATATTCCATAACATTCACATACCACAATTTACCCAACCATTCTCCAATTGATAGACATTCATTCAAGGAAATTAGCTTCTTCAAAAGGAATCTCTTTTTTCTTCAGCTGCTGTTGCTAGAATTCTCCAAACCTTTATCTCTGAGTTATGGTCTGGAACTTTGAACTGCCATCATACCAGAGTCACTAGCTTGAGGTCTCCAAGTGACTTAATAAAAATATAAAGGAGCTGTGTGAAGCTAGGGATGGGAAATACTTTTCATGTTCTACAATGGCCCAAGTTACAAAGGAAATCAGTTTTACAACAAGGCTTTGGAAAAGGGTTAAACAGAAGTGGTTACTTGTAACTTCCTAACAAAATCACTATACATCTTAAAGAAATTAGAACAGGTCCCCTGACCTCGCTCCCATTTTCACTCCCACAATGAAAAAGAGGAAAATGATTAAGAGGAAGAATATCCCTCTAATATCATCTCTACTTTATAGTTGTTTGCAACCATTGTGCCCCACTCCCACTAGACTGTGAGTCTCCTGAGAGCAAGGATGGGGGTTGAGATTTTATTTTGTTCTAGACTTTCTTTGGATCCCCAGAGTTTAGCATATTGCCTGGCTCATAGCAGATAGATGCTTATTGACATGACCACCGAATTGGGGGGGGGGGAAGGGAGAGAATGAGAAAAGAATATTTTTCCCTTCTTTTCCCAATAAGGTCAGTCAGTCAATCGTCAAATAAGCATTTATTAAACTCTTATTTTGTTCCCCCAATGAGCCACTGAACTTCACAATCCATATCATCTCCCTGACTTTTTCATCATAATTGAACAGCTTTAGACTCTTAAGACATTTAAGTTGAAGAGAAGGTACCAACTTTTATGGGTAAAGGAACATTCTTCATCTGGGAGTTTCCTAAGAAAATGAAATCACAAGTTTAGTCCCTTTCTCTATCATCTACCTTACAAGACTTTATAAAAGAAAAACACTTCATAAAACTTAAAGAACCAATAAATAAAAGTTACCATTAGCACTGATAAATCCTCAAGCGCTAGCATTCAAGATAATACACCACTTTCTGACACAATTTTATTGTTTTTCTATTTTGTTCAATTACTAATATTGTAACATTATTTCCTATTGTTTTTCATTCAAAATTGTAATATTTTAGCAACAATATGTTATCCATATAACTATCATTTATGGCATTTTTAGACAGAAGGCATTAAGTTCCAAACAACAGATGTCCGAATGAGCTTTCCAAATAAAACCTGCTCCAATTCCAATAGACATGTGATGGAAAGTGCCATCTGCATCCAGAGAGAATGGAGACCGAATGTAGATCAAAGCATAGTATTTTCACCTTTGCTGCTGTTTGTTTTTTCTTTCTTGAGGTTTTTTTCTTTTGATCCGATTTTTCTTGCAGAGCATGATGAATATGGAAATATGTTTAAAAGAATTGCACATGTTTAACCTATTTAAAAAATAGAGCCTGCTCTAAAGTTGAGCACAATCTGTATCTCATTCATTTCACATAACTGAGTGAGTAATGGCAAGCTCAATAAATCCAACACCAAACATTTGGGGTACACAGGAACTTCAGATATTTTCCTCACTACATGATGCTGAAAGAACACCAGATTTGAAATCAAATGATCTTGGTCATAACCCAGATCTATCATTTGCTACTTATGTGAATTTAAATGCAACACAGATACTCTGAACCTCAGTTTCCTCATCTGTAAAATAGGGATAGCACCAGCCTATTTTTCACCCATTGTTGCTGTGAGGCTAAAATGAGAGCACCACATAAATGTAAGAGATCACGGTTCCTGCTTTCAAAAAGCTAAAATGTAAATAGATGGCAAAAGAATGTCTTCACCAATAAATGAAGGCGACTGGACCTCCAACTCTTAGAAATCCTTTCAGATCTTACCTGAATCTTATCATCGTATGATGATCAAAGGACCATCATAAATGACCTCTTAATAATACATGTTTAACCTATATTGTATAGCTTGCTGTCTCTGGAGGTGGAGGAAGAGAGAAAAAAGTTTGGAACACAAGATTTTGCAAAGGTTAATGTTGAAGACTCTTTGCATATATTTGGAAAAATAAAATGTTATTTTAAGAAGTGACTTCTTCCCCTATTGATTTCAAAAAACATATATATTTAAAAAATACAAATATATTACTAAGGAAAATATTACCTATATTGTTTTAGCTCAAGTCTGTAGTGTTTTTTTCATCATTATTTCATTAAATAGTCTCTTTAAAAAGCTAGCCAACTATCACAAAACTATTGCAGCAGAGTTTGAATTTATTATTTGATTAGAACTTAGAGTCCACAGCACAAGGATCCCCCCCTAGTTCTGGGCTTCAGAAGTACATCTCAGCTCCCTCCACCAGGAAATTTTCAGGAAGTCTCACAGCACTGAATATTCTTGAATGTTCTTCAAGGCCCATTCTTGAATTTATAAAAACTGCTTGTCCATCCTTAATTATCTTATTGTACAATCCCTTGATGCCACATTATGCCACATGGAAAGAACACTGGTCTTGGAATCAGAAAACCTGCCACTTACTAGACATGGTACAAGTCACTTAATCAGTGCCTCAGTTTCTTCTCTATAAAAATAGAAATTGTAATATTTTCAGGATTACTTCAGAAGACTGCTGAGGGGTAAATGGATAATGATGAGAAACTCTATAAGTGAGTCATCATGATGCTTCTAATTCTTGGGATCAACAAAATTGCAGTCGAACTCCTAACAGCTTCATTTGAGACCCCATTTACTTGTCTAAATATGCCAAAATCATGGGAATTGACTGATCCAAAAAAACCCATATCCCAGTAACACACCACAAGAGTAGCACCACTCTGACTAGATTCTCTAAATGTCCTAATGAGCGCCGGCATGATTTTTTATTTTTTTGTAATTTGTGCACTCAACTGTTCCTTAGACCAATTCTTTTGGTACAACTCTCAAGATGATTGCACAGATATAGATTTATGCCTATTATTTTCAAATCCTCAATAATAAAATGTCTTATGAGCTTGACAGTAAGTCTGATCCTCTGGCCTGAATCATCTCATCTCCATTTTCCAACATCAAGTTGATATAGTTATGACTTCTGAGCCTGTTGGGAGTTCTGAAACTCAAAAACCAATACTATGAAATGCCTTCCTTCTCTTGGGATTGTTCATAAGCCTCCTTTCTTTTCTCCACAATCTGCTGGAATGATCCCTAAATCCCTCATCCCCAGCCTTGTTCACTACAGAGTTCTTCAAGTAAAGCTAAGAACCCCAATAATCTGTGCACCCCACCCCAACCCTGATTACCTACACCTCTCTAGTCTCCTTATACCTTGCATGCTTCCCCATCTCTCAACACTCTCTGAGATCCAGTGGCACAGCTGCCACCCAGGCCTGGAATGCTCTCCTTCCTCATCACTGCCTCCTGGCTTCCTTGACTTTCTTCAGGTCCCAGCTGAAATCCCACCTTCTATTGGTATTCTTTCTGAATCCCGCCTAATTCAAGGGCCTTCCTACCTGCTCATTCTTTCCTATTTATTTGGTATATACCTTATTTTGTACATAGTTGTTTGCATGTTGTCTTTCCTATACAATTGTGAGCTCCTTAAGAATAAGGACTGTCTTTTATCTTTGTATCCCCAGCACTTAGCACCGTGCCTAGAACATAGTAAACACTTAATAAATGTTGACTGATTAACTCAAGTATGAGAACACTACAGAACAGTCAGGAATAATTCCTGAGAACACCACATGCTTCAATCAGTTCTGAAGCCGGAAGGAAGCTTAGAGAGCATTAGTCCAAAGGTATCAAACAATGAAGAGCACAGCTTGAATCAGATTAAAATCTAACTGGAATTATTTCACAAAAATAAAAATATAATAGAACATAATGCTAATATGTGGTGTTCTAAATCAACATGTAGTCTACAGAAATCCTTATGTATGGTCCTGTGGCCCTCATTTCTATAGGAGTCTGACACCCTTGGTCTGTTCACCCTCCGTTCTCTGGAGCAGAGACTTGAGGCTCAGAAAGGAATCACCCAACTATGGCACCACAGCTGGGATCAGAATCCAGGACCCTGAAGTCATTGCTCGTTCTGATCATCAATCTGCCTTTCAGATTGGTTCAAGGTCCGGGCTCACATCTTCAAGGTGCTCCATGGGATTTTTCCTCTTGTCCATAATGGATTTCTGAGCCTATCATCAATCTAACCAGAAAGAAAACCTGAATCAGAGAACATCTCCATGGCAAGGTGATGCTTTGGGGAGTGGCGTGAAGTGTAAAGGTTCCATTTCTTGAATATCATGGCAATGTGAAGATTAAATAAAAGTAAAATCTCTCCTTCATTAACATGCTTACCTAACCCTTCACAAGTTAATACAGTCCAGCTCTAGCACTAGACTGACTAAGGAAGGTTTATCCACCCTCAGATTGCTTTCAGACCACTCTTCTGATGCAACTGGTTTAAAGATAAAGACTACTAAGAAAAGAGATAAAAATAGAGACCATGTAGGCTAAATATTTTTAATCACATATATAAATTTAAACAAATCAGCCTGTACAGTTGTTATTTGGAAATGTCATATTATCTTTGCTGAGTCTGGGCTACCACCAACAGATGTCCAGATCAAGTGCTACTCCAGATAAGAAATTGGGAGGATCACTAGCAAGAAAGATGCAAAGCCTCTACTCTGAAACACATTTACCCCATTTGCATGAAGGCATATTAATTGTGAGTTTAAGAACAGCATATTGTGCCTGGACCACCTGTGATTTCATTTGTATAGGACACTATCAGGTAAGGAAGCTCCCTCTACCAAGCACTATCTATCACAGCCTTAGAGAATTTCCTATGGCACCCAGGGGTTAAGTGACTTTGTTCAAAGTTATAAGGCCAGTACATAACCCACTATACCATTTTTCCTCTAAATCCTATATTTAATAAGTTACAAATATTTAAAAGTTATAATTCAGATAATCTAAGCCCATGTCAAGGAAAAATAACTTGCATCTTTTTTTCACGTACAATATCAAACATTAGGGAAATCCACTCAATCCTCTAATTCCATGATTAAAGTGCAAAGTGAACCATTCTCCAAATGTACACCTGGGCTTAAAAATATCACATGTAGATTCTTTAGCAAGGTGAGAGAATATAGCACGATGGATGAAGATGATGAGACCCTTACAGGATCAGTTGTATAAAAGGACAAGATAAACTATCTTGGAGATTGCCCTTTACAAGGCTAGTCACATAAGGAAGAACAAGAAAAATAGCACAAACATAGATAAACTATGTCTGTGGATATCAATCTAAGGGTAAGAAGTCTAACTGTAAAAGTAGGGATACCTAACGAAATTATATTTCTTCTTCTGATTCTTGGTCTCGTTCAACATTTTTCAGCAATCTCATGTCAGAAGGAAAGGTCTTCTTAATTTTTGATCTAATTAACCTGAGAAGAAAAAATAGTTCATTATTAGACATAGCTAAACAAGTTTGAATTAGGGGAATTATGAATCATATCAAGGGAAATGAGAATTAAATACACAGTAAAATCTTAACTTTGCAAATTGAAAGAGTAAAATAGCATACAGTTGAAAAATCATTTTTATTTTTCCACCTCCTCCTTTGTGGTAGCTTTTCCCTCCCTGGCCTTTCTAGTCATTTCATTACCTATCTTTCTAATTCTGGGTCTTCCTGGCTTACTCCTCATCCTCTTCCCCTTTTCATTAAAAATGGTCTGTAATCGATCATCTCTTGATTTTCTATGCTGTCTCCTCAGGTGATCACATTTTTCCCATAACTTCAATTATTATTTCTATATAAATGCTTCACCTGGCCTCTCTAGGTAGAAGCTATTCTTGGAACTACTTCAAGCCCTTTTCTTTTCCTGATCTCCTGAATAACTACACATACATAAATAACATACAGATACATAAAGATTGGTAGAGCTAGAAGAGACTTTGGGCATCATTATGCTCAGCCTCCTCCTATTACAATATCAAGAAAATGAGGCTCAGAGACACTAGATGTGATCCAAATATAATATGGTGCTCCTAAAATCATACAATAATATTGGAAGATGGGAGGTATCATCAATGGGAGATCTGAGCCACAAACTCAATTTTTCTGACATCTAGTAAAGTTTTCTTTGCACCTTACCATATTATGGTCTGTTCTTGTATACAAGTAGCTTTGTTAAAATTCTTATAATTGGCTTTTATTTACATTTATAATAGCAAATAGTTTCTTTCCAATTTAATAACACAAAACATATATTAGCTTTTATGAAATAAGGCCAACAATAGTCAATTTTTGTGTAATTTTTTATTTGTGTAATTTTTCAATTCAATTCAATAAACAAATAATTAAGTACCTACTATGTGCTAGGCAGGGCAGCTAGATGATGCAATGGAGAAAACACCTAACCTGGAATTCTGAGTTCAAATCCCATACTTACTAGCTGTGTGATCCTAGACAAGTCACTTAACTCTATTTGCCTCAGTTTTCTCATCTGTAAAATGAGCTGGAAAAAGAAGTGGTAAATCACTCCAGTACTTTTACCCCAAAAGGAATTATAAAGAGAAGGATATGCCTGTAACTACTGAACAAAAACAAAAGTGCGTTAAGCACTTTACTAATAAAGTACTTTACTAAATATAAATTAATCTCACCTAATATAAAGTTCTCTAATTCTTCAAGACCTTATGATCATAAGCAAATTATTTAATCTCTCTGAGGTTCAATTTTCCCATTATAAAATGAGAATAGTAAAATTTGTATTAATTCATAGAAATGAGTAGAGATCAACTGAAATCATGTGCCAGAGAATTTTGTGCAAACACTAACTTTTGCCTTTTTTTTTTATCTCCAGTGCCTGACACACAGTCAGTACTTAATAAAAGTTTATTGATTGATTGATTGTTAACTGATAGCTCAGCCAAGTAATAATATTTAAAGGAAAAAGGAGTAGGAATGACCTCTTCTCCTTATGATTTTGTGTACCTGATAAATATTTCTGGGTTCCATATAACTGTGGTCTTTCTTAGCTCCCTATTGCCTACCAAAAAGTCTAAACTCCTTAGCATGGCATCCAGAGGCTTACTTCCATGAGTCCTTTCTACCTTTTCTAACCAGCAATGTTATTGTCTGCAAAAAAATATTGGGTCAGCTTTCCTTTTCCTTGACTTTTATTTTAAATGCCAAAAGCCCTCTAAATGAATTAGAATTCAGTACCATTAAGCTTCTATATACCTCAGAATCTATAGAACTGATCCCTAATGATCAATTAGGGATTCACTTACCAGGTGATAAAAGCATAATTCACACCCAGGATGAAAAAGGTGAATGCATAATGCCAGCAAAAGCACATGGTCAGAAACAGCATATTGCCATGATCCGCTTCATTCCATTCAGGGCTTCCATTAGGAGGATACAATACAAAGCCAATCTGTAATGGAAAACAGTAATCATCACAAAAGCCATAAGATCCACAATAAGGATGGTGGAGTTTTAAGTATAGTTTCAGGCTTAATGGCAAGCCAACCATTCTAGAACCCTGATAGCTACAGTTTTACAAAAAGGAGCCTTTTATTCTTCCCAATAACTTGGCATACAAGCTTCCTAAAGCACATAAATAAAGGCTGGTGCTGTAAGGGAGCAGCACCATGATACCTCTCACACTTCCCAGGATTTACAGCCACAATGAAGAAGAAATCACCTACAAATTTCTTTTTACATATAAAGAAACTGCAGCTCATAAAGTCTGTAGGTCAGTCAGCAAGCATTTTTATTTAAATTTTGAGTTCCATATTCTCTTATTTTCTCCAGTCTCTGACCCAAACATATAGAAGGCAAAAAATATAACATCCATTATACATGTGGAATCCTAGGAAACATATTTCCCTATTAGCCATATTGAGAAAAAAAAAAGGACAAGAAAAATAAAAGAGAAAATATGCTTCAATCTGTACTCCAAATTTATCAGTTCTCTCTCTGGAGGTGGATAGCATTTTTCAAAATGAGTCCTTTGGAATTTTCTTGGATCACTGCACTGATCAGGGTTGCTAAGACTTTCACAGTTGATTGTCATTACAATATTATTTCAACAAGCACTTGAAAAGTATATACTATATTCCAGGCACTGTGCCAAGTACTGGGAATACAAAAAAAAAAAAAAAGCAAAAACATTGTCTCTGCCCTCAAGAAGCTTATTTTTTTGAGGGGGAGACAACCACCATCAAAAAAATGTACATACACGATGCCTACAGTAAATATGGAAGGTATTCAAAGAGGAAAGCACTGGGAAGAAGGGAGGAGAAGGCCTGAGAAAGGTCTTCTGCCAAGGGCAGGATTTGAGATAAGTCTTGAAGGAAGCTGGGGAAACTTAGAGGAAAAAGGTAAAAGGGGGAAAGCATTCAGGAGCATCAAGTACAGACAATGCAAAGAAATGGAGTCAGGCCAAAGAAGAAAGCCAGATGGTACAGTATGTGGAAGGGGGTGAGAGATAAGACTGCAAAAGTAATAAGTAACTGGATTAAGAAGGACTTGAAATGCCAAATGGAAGACTCGATATTTTATCCTGTAGATATAGGGAACTACTAGAGTTGTTTTGGAAAGGGATAACATAGTCGGGGGCAGCTAGATGACACAGTGGATAGAGCATTACTACTTACTAGCTGTGTGATCCTGTGTGACCCTTAATCCCTAATAATTCAGTTTCCTCATCTGAAAAATGAGCTGGAGAAGGAAATAGCAAACTCCTCTAGTTGCCACGAAAACCCCAAATGGGGACATAGAAAGTCAGACAAGACTGAATAACAATAATTAATCAGATCTGTTCTTTAGGAAAATCATTTTGGCAGTAGAGTGGAGGAAGTTTTGGAGCATGTAGAGAATTGAGGCAGAGAGATCAGTGAGAAGACTGCTGTAATAGTTCAAGTGAGGAGTAATAAGGGCCTTTATTAGGTGGTAGCTATATAAATGAGAAAGGAAGGAAACAAGCATTAACAAGTGCTTCCTATATGCCACATACAAGGTGCTTCATGCTTTACAAATATGATTCCATTTGATCTCATAATAACCTTGGGAAATAGGTACCATTATTATCTCTATTTTACAGCTAAGGAGACTGAGACAGAGTAGTTACATGAGGGTCACAGAGCTAGGAAGTTTCTGAGGCTGGATTTGAATTCAGTTTTCCCTGATTCCAGGCCCAACTGCTTCTAGGCTACTTACAGATATTGGGAAAATGGAAATAATATGATTTGACCACAGATTGTGTAAATACCCTCAAAGATGTAAATACCCTCAAGTAACAGGAAAGTTAAAAGTTTAGAAGGAAACTTTAAAATATTATCATAAAATTATAGTAATTTTAAAAATAAGAAAAAAGAAAGCTCAAAAATGTATTTTCTTATTTTTAAACATTCAAACTATTTACAGAAACATTCTTAATCAGAAATAAAATGATGACTAATCTATTGCTGAATGTAAGGTTTTGTTATTTCTATTTCATCTTTCAAAAAGTGGCTACAAATCTGACAAAATCTTTTTTAAATATCTTGTTTGTCTCCCTGTATGATTCTGAATATCTTTTCTATTTTTTCTAAATAAATTATTTTTAAAAAACTAAAAAAATTATAGCAATGAGTTTAATAAAGGCCTAGTGTTTAATGTATTACTGGTTTGTCTCATTCTCTTGGGAAAGCCTCCTGAGAAAACTGAAATAGGAAAAATGGGGGAAGAATCAATTGGATGACTCTAAAGTTTAAGTCTGTGCTTAACACATAACAGGAAATTAGCAAGGTGAGTCAACTGAGGGAGGAAATAAATTCATTTTTATATAATGTGATATAGACAGCCATGATGGAGGAAAGAAAAAGAACCCTTACCCTGGAATCAGAGGACCCAATCAAAGCACATGCTTGAAGCCTTGGATTTGTGACACTGGATAATCATTTAACTCCCCTAGACCTCAATTTCCTTCTCTATAAAATGAGAGGAGAATATAGATGGTCTTTGATGTCTTTTCCATAAAAGAGATCTATATTCCTAGGATCCTAAACTGAGTCTGAGTTGAAAATGGGAAAAATCAAATGAAGATGACCTATCAAGAGCTGAAAATGCAAGACCAGCTTGAAGGAAGAGAGGCATGGGTGGACCTGGGAATTTGGGGTTTCAGCCACACAGACAAGCTAAATTACAGATGAGGTTTCTAAGGAAAATAATGAATGGAGAGAAGAGTCAGAGCCCAGGGACACTAAGGGGGTTAAACTGAATGATCTAAAAATAAACAGCCACAAAAAAATCATTGTCTAGATAATTAATGAGCAAACCTCCCAGTGTACTGATCAGATCTTTTAAGTTAGCTTTTTTGCCCCCTTTATCCTTTTTTAACTTTAATTTTTTTAAATTTTTAAATCAATTTTTATGTCACCTTTATTTTCTAATTTGTCCTTCCACCCTCCTGAACCCAGAGAACCATTCCATATCACAAGGAATAAATAAGAAAGAGAAAAAGAGAAATTCAGGAAACACCCCTAAATTGTTAGAACACGTTTGACAGGAGATGCAGCATTCTTTTTTTTTTTTTTCATTCTGACCACTGGTGATTTATTCTTTTTTAAAAAATATCTTTTTATTTACAAGATATATCATGGGTAATTTTTCAGCATTGACAATTGCCAAACCTTTTGTTACAATTTTTCTCCTCCTTCCCCCCACCCCCTCCCCTAGATGGCAGGATGACCAATACGTGTTATATATGTTAAAGTATAAATTAAATACAAAATAAGTATACATGACCAAACCATTATTTTGCTGTACAAAAAGAATTGGACTCTGAAATAGTGTACAATTAGCCTGTGAAGGAAATAAAAAATGCAGGTGGACAAAAATAGAGGGATTGGGAATTCTATGTAGTAGTTCATAGTCATCTCCCAGAGTTCTTTCCCTGGGTATAACTAGTTCAATTCATTACTGCTCTATTGGAACTGATTTGGTTCATCTCATTGCTGAAGAGGGCCACGTCCATCAGAATTGACCATTATATAGTACTGTTGAAGTATATAATGTGAGATGCAGCATTCTTTACCCACAGGTGCCCATTTCTGCCAAGGAGGAAGGAAGGTTCTTTTTTCCTCATCTCTTCTCTGTGACCACCTTTCTTAGTCCTTATAACTACATAGCACTCAATTTAGTTTTGCTATCATTGTTTCCATTTACATTGTTCGCTATTGCATCCATTATTTGTGCTCTCTTTTTACCTACACAATTCATCCAGTTGTTCTCCAAGAATTCTAATTAAGCTGGTTAAGTCAGAGTAAAGGGTGCTCTCCCTTGTATTACCTAAACAATTTTCTCTGTGACTTACATGACTTACATGAAGACATGGATATCCAAAGACTTCAGTAAGGCAGCTGGATAATGTAAGGAATAGAGTGCCAGCCTATGAGTCAGGAGGGCTAAGTTCAAATCCAGCCTCAGATACTTAACATTTACTAGCTGTGTGACCCTGAGCAAGTCACTTAATCCCAATTGCCACACACACACACACACACACACACACACACACACACACACACAAGAGCCCAGCACTATAAATAGAATTTAAGACTGCAGTCTCAAAGATTGCTTATGTATGGCAGTTCTGAGAGGGTGACTGCTATGGTGAACAACACTGACCTTTTGAGTTGCATCATGAACCAATTCACTAGATTCATATAGACATAGTCATATGTTAGCCTTTGGCCTTCTTTCTACTCAGAAACTCCTTCTTACTAAGTGCAAAAAGGGATGGAGAAGCAGGTCTTTTGAGACTATAATTAATCACATTTATGTGGTTCTTTAACAGTTTGGGGGGGAAGAAAAAGAAAAAGTACATTCCTTAGAATCCTGTAAGGTGGGTATTACGAATAAGATTATCCACCATTTAAAAAAAAAAGAGATTCAGGAAGAATAGTTGACTTGCCCAGAATTAGCTAGCAGGTGCTAGAATGTGAATCCAAGTCTTATAAACCATATTCATTATTGTTCCATCACACCATAACTGTTTTTTGGTTTGTGTCTATGTCACCAACAACTAATCACTTCAGTGGGAAAAAAACAAAAACAAACAAAAAACCCTCAACCATGCAGTTATTTGGGATCATGGAGATAAAATAATCAGCAAATTATTTAAATTTTTCATTTGTCAATTGATAATATAGAAACCACACTTTTAAAAAGGAATAAAATATCAGAAATATTTTCTGGTTTTACAGAGGGCATTATGTCCATTGATTCTGTGTTTCTCAATAATGCTAGGAAGGAAAAGACCTTTGTGTCAGAGGTAGGGAGTTAACAGAGAGATCTAAGGGCCTCATCCTTCTAATTCCAATTAGTAACAGAGATGACATCAAGTATCTGCTTAGGAAAGGCAGAGAAACTCAACTCTGATGAAGCAATACATCAACCTAAGCCACCAAGCAGAACAGCTGGAAGGCTTCAATCCCATGATTCAACACACCCATCATTAAAAAGGAGATGCAGGTCTCTTAATAATAGGAACTCACATAAGACAAGTGATTTCAGTTCCCATGACTCCATATAAGAAGTTGGGAAATCTGATTTCAGAGGACTGATGATAAAGAATACAATTTCCATGACAGAGAGATGATGAACTAATAAACAGAATGAGAAACACTTTTTTCAATGTGACCACTGTGGGAACTTGTTTAACCCGAGTATGCCTATATGATGCAAGGTTATGTATTCCTTTTCCTTTCTTTCCTTTTTTAATTCACTGGTTAAGGGAAAAATGAAAGGGAAAGAAATAAATATTCAATAATTGAAAAGGAATTAAATTTTAAAAAGAAAAGTCATCTGATGGACAATAATCTACATCTCCCATCTCAAAAGCACCAACTGTTTGGTCTTTGGTATCTGGAAAATGAGAATTTGCCTCCTAATACTACCTTCTATGAAAGGAGGAAGGAGGACAACAAGAAGGAATGTGATATAGCATCTCAGGTTTATGTTATAAAGAAAATCAGATAGACATCAATCTGCCACCGACTTCTTTCCCAAACCTATCCATTTATATAATGTATGATGGAGACCTATTGAAGTATTTTGTGGAGGATGATGGATATTATCAAATGGTAGGAAGAAAAAAGAAGGAAGAGCTCATAGAAGATCTCCACCTCCTGTTAACATCTTCCCCCACTCTCTCTCTTTCTCCCCCCCTCTGTCTCTGTCTCTGTCTCTGTCTCTGTCTCTCTCTGTCTCTGTCTCTCTCTCTCTCTCTCTCTCTCTCTCTCTCTCACACACACACACACACACACACACACACACACACACACACACACACACTCACTCACACAATACCTCTGCCCAGAGGCCCAGTTTCCTGATTCATAAATCCCTTTGTGGTCCTATATATACATATGTGTGTGTGTGTGTGTGTGTGTGTGTGTGTGTGTGTGTATACACTTGATTTTAAAATTTTATTGTGAAAAAGGATCACTAACCATCACTATATCTTTACAGTAGGAGCAGAGGTAGATGGGATGATTCAAGGGAGGCAGGGAATTGGAACATGCAAAAAGGTTAAAAATATCTGGTCTAGATAATCTCTAAACCTCTGAGTCCTATGTGTGTGAATGTACCATTGTCTGTAAAGATTGCAAGTATAGCCATGAACTCCCTAGACACTGCGGCATCTTAAAAAGAATCTTGAAAAACAGAGATGCTAAGGCAAGCACATGATGAAGATAAAGCTTCTGGTATAGAGTATTCATATACAAGAGAAAGTGTACCAACTAAGCAACAACAAATTTTCCAGAACTGAACATTTTTCTCACAGGTGGATTTTCAGAAAAGCTGCAGCTGAGGCCTTCATTTTCTGATAATGTGCATGCTTCCTTTAGTCCTGGTTATGCAATGCATTTTTTAAGACCTCAAATATTTCAAAGTTATTATTTGATATGGTCATCAGGTAAAAAAAGAAACCAGTCTAGACATTTGTAGAGGAAAGGAAAATATTAAAAGATTACAACATGAATGCTTGAAAACAATCTCAGATTTCCTCTTTGGTCCAAGAGCAGAATTTCAGGAAATATGGACTCATCAACAAATATAATCTTAATACTGTTTTGAGGGAGGAGCTTTTTCATTTTCATCTTTGTAATTCCATTGTGGCTCTTGGATGGTCAATGTTCACAGAATTAAATTAAATGCATCCTTTATATGTCAAAGGAGAGTATGTATGGGTCACCTGTGCTTTTCTAAGTCTGTTAATAGAACCAATGGTCTTATAGATATTTCCTTCCCATTGGCGGTACTAATACAAAGCTACAATAAAAATGCTAAAAGAACTCCCTTTTCTTGTCTCTTTATTTTAAAGATGTCCATAAGTTTAAAGTCATGGAACTGTAGGAGGCAAAGTCATTACAATCAAAGATAAGGTACAGTTTAGCAAGTGTCTTACATCTTTGTCCCTGTGCTATTCTACAAAATTCAGATGACATGTTCTCTATAGGAAAGCAGAATACAAGTTCTTTTTTTTTCCTTTAGGAAAACACAATTGAATTGTATTCTTCCTGCCAACATAGACATAAATCTATTCTCCAAAATCAATTCCCAATTATTTACAAGTGGAATAATAATAGCTAGCATTTATATAGCACTTTAAGATTTATAAGCTTTGTTTTTAGTATTCTCTGCTGCCTTGCTTCACAGAGAGGTCTTACTCCAAAAGATCATTTCAAATGTATATGCTTGAAATATAATATATTCAGGGAGTTGTTAGAACTTAGCTTATAATATGGAAATTTTTATAATATGGAAAAAGCTGAGGAAATAGAGGATGAGGAAAGAAGTGGAGTTATCCTGAAGAAGCATTTTAATCAATTAGTAAGCATAACAGAGCATAACAAGAATATGACAATCATAACAATCAACAGAAATACTGTATTAGATGCTGATACTTCTAAATGTAAGAAAGAAAGAAAAAAGAAAGAAAGAAAGAAAGAAAGAAAGAAAGAAAGAAAGAAAGAAAGAAAGAAAGAAAGAAAGAAAGAAAGAAAGAAAGAAAGAAAGAAAGAAAGAAAGAAAGAAAGAAAGAAAGAAAAAGAAAGAAAGAGAAAAGGAAGGAAGAAAAGAAGAGGAAAGGAAGGAAGAAAAGAAGAGGAAAGGAAGGAAGAAAAAAAGAAAAGAAAAGGAAGGAAGAGAAAAAAGAAAGAGAGGGAGGGAGAAAGAAAAGAAGGAATGAAGGAACGAAGGAATGAAGGAACAAAGGAAGGAAGGAAGGAAGGGAAAGAAAAGAGAAGGAAGGAGAGGAGAAGAGGAAAAAAGGAAGAAAAAAGAATCATCCTTTCTAGGGAACCAGTGCTGTAATGGAGAATGTCTATATTTTTACTACTAATGAAAACAAAATTTCTGTAATCCATATGTGGGAGAGGAAAGGGCAGCCTTGTGGCTTCATTGGCAGAGGGAACTCTGGATGAGAAAACTCTCTCTACCAATACAGAAATACACTTGCATTGCTATTTATAGCCAACAAACTTTTCTACCACATGCCTGAGAGGGGCAGAAGCTCCAGGACACTTCTGGATTGGGCAGAGGAACAAAGGGACAGTGTTTATATCTATTTTGGCAGGAAGATGAGACTATGACTCAATAAAAGTATTTGTTTTTAAAGTTAATAAAAATCACTGAAAGAAATGAAGAATAGCATAAGGAAAGTGAATACATCCATAATAAACCTGAAAAAATTTCCTGTTGCATCGGAAAGTCAAACAACTTTTTACTAATAATAAACATCAAAAGGATACAGTCTGCCTTTGCTGATTGGCAGAAGACTTAAAATTAGTCCAGTATTCACTCTTTTCCAAACTTAATCATTTAGTTGATACAATATTTGTTTACATTATATTCCATCTCTAAAATTCCTGTATTTAAGTTTCCTGGCGAAAACACACTGCCAATTAAGCTGAAAAAATTCACCAACACTCAATTATCTGAGGGAGGGAAAAGAGTAAGCATTTATTAAGCACCTAGTATGTACGAGGTGCTGTGCTAAACTCTTTACAAATATTGTTTCATTTGATCCTCACAGGGAGGTAAGTGCTATTACTACCCCTATAATAATAATCCTCTTCCTTCTCCTCCTCTAATTATTATAGCTAACTTTTATATAATGTTTACCATATACCTGGTTCTATGGTAAGTGCTTTATAATTATTATTTCATTTGATCTTCATATCAACTCTGGGACATAGGTGATATTATGATCCCCATTTTACAATTGAAAAAACTGAGGGAGGCAAGATTTAAAATTTACTTGCCCCAAGATCACACAGCTTGTAAGTGTCTGAGGCCTGATTTGAATTAGGATCTCTCAAAAAGAACTGGTGCTCTATGACTACACTATCTAGTTGGGACAGCACTTCATTCCTGCCTTCTTCTTATCTTTTTCTCTCAAACTTCCTTCAAAGTCCAGCTCTATTGCTACCTCCCACACCCCTAAAAAATTATCCTATATTTATTTTGTATATGATTTATATGTAATTATACATGTACATTTCTCCACTGAGAAGAATGTAAATTCCTTGAGGGCAGGGATGGTTTTTGTTGGTTTTAATTAATAAATGCTTACTAGTGACAGATTTGAATGACTGATTTTTTTCCTTCAGAATAACACTAACTCTAGTATTTTTCTTCCCAGTCTCTACTTCCTCCACCTCTCAATCAACAGACTTTTCTGTCCAAATTGTCACATTCTTCTTGTTGACTTAACAGTACCATCTACCTGCTCCCAAAGTCTCCCATATTTGCTTATTATTTATCACTCGTAAAACTGAAACTCATAACTCAACCATAAAGTTTTCAGTGAATTGACTTTTGTCTGCATCTTTCGGCCCATATCAGTAATTTCTGTAAATTAAATGCAGTCCAGGAATTCTTCCCTTAATTAGTTCAGATTTATGTATCATTTTTCCACCTCCCTGTAATTATGTGTAGGTATGTTAGTCATTAATGTGTTCTTTATTATATATGCATATCTATATCATTTCTAATTTTGTCATTATGAGTACTTACTCTATACAAATCTCAATTCTGTTCCAACTTAGTATTCTATCTTCAAGAGGTCCTCTTTACAGAGGTGAGGAGTTTAAAGTATAGAATATTATATATACTAAGACTCAATTGCTTTTAAAAATACATGTTAATTCAGTTCCAATTGATCAATGATGGACAGAATCAGCTACACCCAGAGAAGGAACACTGGGAAATGATGTATTTCCCAACTGTTTGCGGTTTTGTTTTTCTTCCCAAATCATTTTTATCTTCTGAATCCAATTCTTCTTGTGCAATAAGAGAACTGTACAGATCTGCACACATATATTGCATCTAAGATATACTATAACATATTTAACATGTATAAGACTGCCTGCCATCTAGGGGAGGGGGTGGTGGGAGGGAAGGGAAAAATCAGAACAGGAGTGCAAGGGATAATACTGTAAAAAATTACCCATGATATGTACTCTCAATAAAAAGTTATAATTATTTTTTTAAAAATACATGTTATAAGAATATTTTGCTGAATAACAGAATAACAATATTCTGAAATGAAGATGACATGAAAACAACAAAAATCAATAATCTTTTTAAAAGTTTGTCTACCTGAAAAATTTGTCACCTAATGATCAGTCTGATGAGGAACTTTTTCTGAAGTTAGTTAAATTGGTTTTCAGAATACAAAGAAATAATCACCTGGACTTTTTCATTCTTCTATTAAATTGTAAATTCCTTATAAATAGGAACTGCTTTCTTTTTATTTTTTTTAAATTTCAACAGAATTTTATTTTTCCAATTACATGTATTGATATTTTCAACATTCATTTTTGTAAGATTTTGAGTTTCAACTTTTTTTCTCCTCCTCCCCAAGACAGCAAGTTATATATATATATATAATTCATTTCCCATATCAGTCATATTGTGAAAGAAAAATCAGACAAAAGGAAAAAACTATGAGAAAAAAATGCAAACAAACAAACAAAAAAGGTGAAAATAGTATGCTTCCATCAGCATTCAGTCTCCATAATTCTCTTTCTGCATGTGGATGGCATTTTCTACCTCAACTCTATTAGAATGGTCTTGAATTGGAGATTTCTAGGAAGATGGCAGATTAAAATCAGCAAATTTCAAGCTCTCCAGATTTCTCCCACAAACAGAACAAATTTGTGCTTCAGGAAGAATGCAGACTGGTGAAAATCAAAGACTTTAGGCAGAACAGAGTCCTTCAGATTTCTCCCACAAACAGAACAAATCTGTGCCTCAGGAAGAATGCAGACTGGTGAAAATCAAAGACTTTAGGCAGAACAGTGCACTCCAGGCACAACCTAAAAGATCCCAAGAAAGTCTCCAGGCCAGGGATTCACTAGTATAAAGTGCAAAAATTTCAGGCTAGCTCCACACAAACACCAAGTGAGGACCTCTGGGGATAACTGGGTTTGGTTGAAGCCTCAGCAGGAACCAGAGAAACTTTCACCTCTCTGAGACTGTCGGCAGATTTAGGAGTCTTGGAAGCCTGAGGGAATCTCTACTGATTAGAAATGCCAGACCTAGTCGTGATACTGAGATGTATCCCTGGACAAGAAGGCACCAGCACATTTGGTGAGTGCAGAAGCAGAGGAAAAATGAAGTATTTGCAGGAGGAGGAAGCTCTTCGTTTGGGGTTCCCAAGGCAGTGGGGAGAGCTGAAATGAAGCTAGAAGTACTATCCTCCCACTCCACAATTAGAGGAGCTTATTCTAATACTTCTTGTTTTTTAAAAAAATGAACTGGCAGGGCAGCTAGGTGGTGTGGTGGATAGAGTACCAGCCCTGAAGTCGGGAGAACCAGAGTTCAAATTTGGTCTTAGACACTTAACACTTCCTGGTTGTGTGACCTGGGCAAGTCACTTAAGCCCAACTGCCTTAGCCAAAAAAAAAAAAAAAAAAAAAAATGAAATGGCTCCCTGCCCAGAGAGAATTTATAGAACTCAAAAAAGAATTTAAAAGTGAAATGAGAATCATTAAGGAAAAACTAAAAAAATAAAAATAAAAAACAACCAAGAAAAACAAAGTTATGGGGGGGGGGGAGTTAACAACTAAAAAAGGAGATACAGAGTCTTAAAGATGAAAATAACTCTTTGAAAATTAGAATTGGGCAAGGAAAAGCCAGTGAAGCTATAAAAGACAAAGAAATAACAAAACAGATTATAAAGAATGAAAAAAATAGAAGAACGTAAAACATTTTATAAGAAAAACAACAGATATGGAGAACAGATTAAGGAAAGAAAATATAAAAATAATAAACTGTCTGAAAGTTGTGACCAAAAAAAATAAGAATCAGTAATGCAAGAAATAATCCAATAAAACTGTCCTAGAATGATAGATCAAAAGGGAAAAGCAGAAACAGAAAAAATTCAGCAATCACCATCTCAAAGAGATCCTTTGTGGAAAACACATAGGAATACTGTTGCCAAATTTCAAAACCTCCAGATCAAAGAGAAAATTTTGAAATTAACTAGAAAAAAAATTCAAATATGTTGGAGCTACAATTAGAATTGTACACTGCTTAGCAGCAACCACAATAAAAGAGCACAGATCCTGGAATCATAAATACCAGTAAGCAAAATAACTGGGCCTGCAACCAAAAATATCGTATCCAACAAAATTATCCACAATGTTGAATGAAAAAAAATGGACATCCAACAAACTTTCAGATTTCAGGACTTTCAACAAAATTTGAACTCAATAGAAAATTAAGTATATAAGAGCCAATATCAATTTCAAGAAACTTAAAACAGATAAATTGTGGGGTTTTTTTAACATGGAAATGGAAATGTTTAAGATTGACATGAACAACTAGGTAGCTTAAAAGAAAGATTGAGGCAAGGTTGAGTATGATCTGATTCTAAAAAGCAAAACTACCTAGTCAAAAAGGTAAAAATAGGATTCATGTTATACAAATGAGATGAAGAGGAAGAATAGACACAGAGGCATTAATGGGGGGAAGAGGACTCATGGTTCTGAAAACGCACTCACATCAGGAATAGCTTAAATAGGCAACATTACATATATATATCATAAAGGGTATAACACCCCCAAAATTTATTAAGAAATAATGGAATTTGTTCAATAATGAATAGAACCAGCTATACCCAATGAAAGAACTCTGGGAAATGAGTGTGAACCACTACATAGCATTTCCAATCCCTCTGTTTTTGTCTGCTTGCATTTTTATTTTCCTTCACAGATTAATTGTACATTATTTTAAAGTCCGATTCTTCTTGTGCAGCAAAATAACTGCATGGACATATATACATATATTGTATTTAACATATACTTTAATATATTTAACATGTATTAGTCTATCTGCCATTTGGAGGAGGGGTGGGGGGAGGAAGAGAAAAATTGGAACAAAAGGTTTTGCAAGGGTCAATGCTGAAAAATTACCCATGCATATAACTTGTAAATAAAAGGCTATACTTTAAAAAAAAAAAACCATTTTCTCAAATAAAAAAAAAAAAAGAAATAATGGAAGAGAGAGATGGATGGAGGGGGAAGCAGAAATTAAAGGAAGAAAACAAGGGAGGGATTCCTGGTAGGGGGAGATTAAGTAATAGCAAGGCAAGTTAAGGAACAGAATTAAAGCAGAAGAGTTAGCAGGGAGAAGAAAGAAGAGACACACACAGACACTACAACAGGGATCAGGAGAAGAATTTATTAGGAAAAAACTGTATTTAGCAATCATTGATCTTAAAGTCAAAATAAAAAGTTTTAATCAAGAGATGTTATGCCACAATTCCCTTTTATTGTCCTGACTCAATTTCCCTGAATTGTTCTGCCTCAATCCCCTTAGTTGCAACCCCCCACCTCTGGCTCATTAAGATTGATATATACCTCAGGGCTAGTTACTCTAAGGTTATAAATTGTCAATATGTAAACTCAAGATAAGGGGGAGTTCAGACTTTCCGGCTCCTAACTCCTCCTAAGTCATCAAGAATTTATGGTTTTACCGCCCACCCACTCAGAACTGGATTGATGGTCCCTTCCTGCTCTTAGTGCTCTGACTCTGCCCTTGCCTCAGACTACCTCCTGGTAGCTTGGAGCCACGTGCAAATATACTTCATGGGAAGCACCCATTAGCTGCTGGATGCTTTGGACATCAGCCCTCGGGGCAGCATGCCCCCAGAACAATCTCTCCCTCGCAAATAAAATATTACAAACTCTCTAATCTCTTTTTTTGCCTCAGTTTCTCTGGCATTACAGAGACAAATCTACATTATATGTCAATCACACTAATATTGTTTTAGATGAATGTTTACATATGGATAAATGTGTATATATAAATATGTATACATGTTACTCTATGTATTTATACAAATAGATGTGTTTTATATGTGTGTAGGTCTATGGATGGGTGTGAAATGTATATGTATATGTATATATAAATATATTTGTAGTTAACTCTAACTTGCTTGAGAGAGGGGAATGACAGGTAAAAAAGAATAAAGTAAAAAAAGTTCATAGCAGAGAACAAAATAACAACCTATAAAGAAGTAAAGAAGAGATGGACACACATGAATATAATTTTTTCTACCATTATATATCCTTTCTTGAATGGATAATTTATTGTTATATATTTTGAATCCTTCCTGATGTTTTGCTGGGCATATAACAATGTTTTACTTTGTTTTGTTTTCCTTTTCTGTTTTTCTTTTCTCTATTCTGTTTTTCATCACATAATCTTGCTGTTACAGTGTGCAATATTCTCTTGGTTCTGCTTACTTCACTCAGTATCAATTCATGTAAGTCTTTCCAGGCTTTTCTGAAATCAGCCTGCTCATTGTTTCTTACAGAACAGTAATATTCCATTATATTCAAATATTTTAACTTATTCAGCCATTCCTCAATTGATATATATCCACTCAACAATTCCTTGCCACAAAAAAAAGATCTGCTAAAAATCAGATTTTTGTACATGAGGGTGCTTTTCCCTCTCTTATGCTCTTTTTGGGACACAGACCCAGTAGTGACACTGCTGGTTCAAAGAGTATACACAGTTTTATAGCTCTTTGGGCATACCAACTGAAACCCTGTAAATCCCCAGGAAGGGGTTTCTTCCTGACCTGGCAAGGTTCCCTAAGGGGTTTGTTTCTCTCTGCATTAAGGACATCCTTTTCCATATGCAAATATTGCCTCTGGCAAATAAAAGCACTGGCTTACCTGCCAAAACCAGCTTCCTTGAAGCAAGACAAAGCTTGATCGGAGGAGCTCTAGAACTATGTTGCTCCGGAAGAAGAATTCCATGAATATACAGATTGCTGCACCAATGACGGACAGGAAAAGCAGCTGATGGATGTATATGTCTAGCATGGCCCGGCCATGCGTGTGGAAATAGAAGATAAAACCTGATGAATGAAAGAAAGACATTTCTCATTTGAATTGAAGCCAAAACTCATGTTAATGCTTTACCACCAAAGGGGTTTGTGTGTGAGACAGAGACAGAGACAAAGAAAAATAGAGACAGAGAGAGCTTACCTCACAGGATTGTTGTGACAATTAAGTCACATGTGTAAAGTACTTTGCAGACCTCAAAGTGCAATATAAATGCCAGTTATTATTACCATCATTATCATTCTTGCCACTATTATGTATGTCTGTATCTTTCTGTCTCTTATAAATACTCACACACACACTTACTCAACCCTTATGTAAATTTATACACATTTAACCAGTTTTGGATATTGTCAAATGGCAGAAACAGAACAGCCCTGAAATATGATGAACCTGAATTAGGAGTTGCCAGGGGTAATCCCTAAGTATTTTTGAAGCTTGACTTCACATATGCACCATCCAACCTTCGTGTGCTATATTTCCAGTCCACTGCCATATACATTCATACTGGATTTTTAAAATCTAATGATGCTTTCTTTTTATTCCTTTTTTTTCCGTCTTGTCTCATCAAGAAATAGTTCATTGACCACACTTTGACTTCACTGATGCTGACTCTGACTCCCTATACTTAAAAAAAAATCCTATCTAGAAAAGAAAATTCTTTACCTTTTCAATTATATGATAATGGAAGAAAATTCTAGTTCCAAAAATTAAGATAAAAGAAAATCTCCAAAGCTCAGTAGACTAAGAGACTAGTAAAAGGTCCCTTGTAACTTTGATGCTATGAGTAGTAACTATTGATTAGTTCTTTTCATCTTCATGTTATCTCTAAAAATAGATATAATAATAATAATATCAGGGCAAAACTAAAGTGCTATAGTTAGCAAACAAGTCACAAGTACATGCAAAGAACTAAGTTTGGTGATTGAGGGAGATTCCAAGATAAATGAGACTAATTTCCCCGCCTTCCAGACACATTCATTTCAGGTGTTTCTCAAAGAGATGGAAAAAAGGCATGTGGAACACCACTGATTTTTTATGGTTCTACTAAAGGCTGAAATGCTTCATTACTTTCAGCGAGGTAGAAAAAGAGGAGGAAGAGAAGGAGAAGGGGGAGGAAAAAGAAAAAGAGGAGGAAGAAGAGAAGGGAAAGAGAAGAAGAAAGATGTACAAAACTATTATCAGTGTTTTTATTTTTGTTTGATTTTTTGGTTTGGGGTTTGGGTTTAGGTTTTTTGTGGGTTTGGGGTGTTTTTGTTTGTTTTTTAAGGTAGTCAAAATTGGAGATAAAGTGAGTATCTGTCAACGAGGGAATGGAAAAAAAAAAGATGACATCAATGCAAGGGAATATTCTTGTCTTATAGACAATAATGAATTAAGGAGAACCTGGGAAGGCTTGCATGAATCTGAAAGATAGCACAATTCAATGAAAACAATGGCACTGGATTTGCCCCACCAAAAAATAGAAGAAAGATAGTCCCTATCCTCCAAGAGCTTACAATGTGATAGGAAGACAACATGCAAACAAATATATGCAACGCAAGCTAAATCCAGTATAAATGTTGTTGTTCAGTCATATCAGTTATGTCCAATTCTTTGTGACTCCATTTGGGATTTTCTCGGCAAAAATACTAAAGCAGTTTACCATTTCCTTTTCCAGCTCATTTTATAGAAAAGAAACTGAGGTAAACAGGGTTAAGTGACTTGCCCAGAATCACATAGGGAGCAAATACTTGAAGGGGGGATTTGAACTCACAAAGATGAGTCTTTCTAATTCCAGGCTCATTACTCTAGCCACTGGTACTACCAACTGATCATCCAAGATAAATAGAAAGTAATGAAACAGACTGAAGAAACTGGAATTGAGGACTTGAGGAAGGTTTCCTGAAGAAGATGGGATTTTAGTTGAAACTTAAATTTGGTACTATGCTCAAAAAGCTATCAAACTGTGCATACCCTTTGATCCAGCAGTGTTTCTACTGGGCTTATACCCCAAAGAGATACTAACGAAGGGAAAGGGACCTGTATGTGCCAAAATGTTTGTGGCAGCCCTGTTTGTAGTGGCTAGAAATTGGAAAATGAATGGATGCCCATCAATTGGAGAATGGCTGGGTAAATTGTGGTATATGAATGTTATGGAATATTATTGTTCTGTAAGAAATGACCAGCAGGATGAATCCAGAGAGAACTGGCGAGACTTACATGAAGTGATGCTAAGTGAAATGAGCAGGACCAGGAGATCATTATATACCTCAACAATGATACTGTTTGAGGATGTATTCTGATGGAAGTGGATCTCTTCGATAAAGAGACCTAACTCAGTTTCAATTGATCAAGGATGGACAGAAGCAGCTACACCCAAAGAAAGAACACTGGGAAATGAATATAAACTGCTTGCATTTTTGTTTTTCTTCCCAGGTTATTTATACCTTCTGAATCCAATTCTTCCTGTGTAACAAGAGAACTGTTTGGTTCTGCACACGTATATTGTATCTAGGATATACTGTAACCTATTCAACATGTAAAGGACTGCTTGCCATCTGGGGGAGGGGGTGGAGGGAGGGAGGAGAAAAATAGGAACAGAAGTGAATGCAAGGGATAATGCTGTAAAAATTTACCCTGGCATGGGTTCTGTCAATAAAAAGTTATTAATAAAAAATAGTTGAAGCTTAAAGGAAGCCAGGAAAGCTGGTAGACAGAGAAGAGGAGAGAAAGTATTTAAGGCAATCGAAACAACCAAGAGGTCAATTCCACTGGATCAGAGATCATGATAGAGGAAAGTGTAAGAAAACTGGAAAGATAGAAGGATGCCGGGTTATGAAAGCTTTGAATACCAAGTAGAGCAGTCTAAAAGAATAATGCAATAATGTAATGTAACAAGGGCAATAATGTAAATGAAAATGTTACTGAGAAAGGCATCTGCTGATGAACTTCAATGTTCTAATACTAGTCTAGGATAACATGTAATTTTTTTTAAAAACCACTTTTCTCCCCTTTGTAGAAAGTTGGAGCTCTATGGGTACAGAATGGTTCCCACGGCATCACATGTGCTAAATGGATTAACTGATTCAATTTAACTGTCATAGTTACTAAGAAGGATTGACACTGGACTTCTATTGCATACACAGCATTCTTGGTTCAGATTGCCTAGTCTCCACCCTCCCTTCAAGCTTGTACGTATCTCCCTCCTTACCTGGACTTCTTAGAATCACTAACTCCCAGCCAAAGGAGTTAGCTCAAGGGCTGCCTAGTAGACAAAGCATTTTCCTAATTTTCCTTCATTCACATTCCTCCTCCTCCTCCTTACCAGAAATGTGTTCAGTGTATAAATATTTCTTGTTCACTTATATGTGTACATGTTTGGTTTTTTTTTTCCATCCTGATAGAACAGAAGCTCTTCCAGGATTAGAAAAGTTTGATTTTTAATCTTTTTTCTACAGCACAAAGTTGTTGTTTAATAGATGTTTGCTAGTGGATGACTGAATAGATATGTGCCTATCAGGAAATAACTGATACAAAAAAGGTAACATTAGCACTTCAAAAAAAATAATAAAAATGAAAAAGAAGCAATAGCAATTAATATGGAAATATATAAAAGAATTACACATGTTTAACATATATTGGATTACTTGTGGTCTAGGGAAGGGGGGAAGGGAAGGAAAGGAAAAAATTTGGAACACAAGGTTTTTCAGGGGTAAATATTGAAAACTATATTTGCATATATTTTGAAAATCAAAAGCTATTATTAAGAAGCAATAGCAATTAAAAGAAAGTTAAATGTGGAATCAGGACACATGAGTTCAAATCCTGATTTGATTATTTCCTCCCTATGTGCCCTTGGACAAGTAACCTCTGAGCCAGTTTTCTCATAAATAAAAAGAGAGAATTAGACCAAAATATGGTCCCTTTCTAGCTCTAAAGGTAGGACTGAATAATGCCATCCTATCTCATAGGACTGCACTGAGAAATCAACTATAACTCTCCTTGAGGGCAAAGTATTTCCTCATCTATAAAATTAAGAAGTTAGAGAGCTCTTCCAGTTTTAATATATGATTGTATATAAGTGTATATACTCACATATACATATGTGTGTGTGTATAATATACATATACACACACACATATGTGTATATAATTCCTAATAATGAGTTTGGATGAAGGAAAAAACCCTCTCAGGCTTACCTTCCACAAAAAAGGCATTTGAGAGCATCATCTTGCTTAAGGAAACTGGCAGTGCATGGGTGGTAAAGCACAAGATGTCAACCAATCCCGAGAGTCCAAAGAAGAAATACATGGTTGAGTGTTGCCAACCCATGAGGTGATCCCAGTGTTTCTCTTCATAATTGTATAGGTTCAGGTGGGGTCCATCAGGAACAAACTGTTCTGCTGTCATGCCTACATGGGAGCAAACAAACAAACAAAAATTAAAGGTCCTTTCTTTGACCTTGCCTATAATAAGGCAATACCAATTCATAAGTCCCACACCTTGTCTTTATCAATTCTGCCTTTTGAGATGGACAAGGCAATAGTTCTTCACTGGTATTTCCCCTTCTAGGAATCTCATTACTATGCAAGGAAGGAAAGGATTTAAAATTGATTTCTAAAAACCAAGAGTGTGGATCCAGGCTCTCTTGATTACAAAGTATGATGAGGATGACTCCATCCAGCAAATAATAATGCTCCAACATGAAAGAGAGCATACCTTGCTGACTTTGGATAAGGCATTTAGTCTCTCACAATTTCCTCATCTTTACAATGCTAAACTAGAAATGTCAAATAAGCAGACTCTCTCATTGAAGTCAGAAAAAGAAGTTATTAATTTCCACTATGTACACTTTGGCATTTAGTGTAGATTTCAAATTTAACATAGTTCAAACACTGTCCAGTATTCCCATCTGAACTTCAGCTTTTCTCTAGTTTTTTTTAAATAATTCATCCACAGGCTTTCTTTTCTTCCTTTCTTTTTTAGCATTACTATCACTGACCTTTATTGCACCCCAACTCTCTCCCACAAAAAGTCCTTCTTAACAAGAAGTAAGTATAGTCACACAAAACTAGACTATATCTTGGCCAGATATGGAAATGTCCCTTTTTGTTGTTAATTTTTTTCATTTAACAAGCACTTTTTTTTTCTTTTTTCCATCCTATGTTCTCTTCCCTTACTGATATAAAAGATAATATTTTTTTCTCCTTGTTCTTCTAATTTGTTTATGATGTGATCTTTGAATCTAGATTATATATCTATTTGAAGCTTATCTTAGTACATTAAGTGAAATGTTGGTTTAAAACTATTATCTGCCAGGTCACTTCTGGACTACTTTCTAACAGTTTTGATCAAAGGATGTGTGGCTTGTATCTTTGGGTTTATTTAATTCTGAACCAATAGATTTTGTTTGCTTCAGTATATGTGTAACTAATCTATTCCTCTGATAAAAAGCTCTATTTTCTAAGCAGTTCCAAATAGTTTTGATGATTACAAATTTAGTCATCAAATAGTCAGCTCATAGCTTGAAATCTGATACTGGTAAGTCCCCCTCCTTCTCACATTTTTTCATTATTCCCCTGAAGATTATTGATTTTTTTCTCCAAATGAATTTTGGTATATTTTCTACTATGGTAAAAATAACCTTTTGGTCATTTGATGTGGCAATGAATCTTTAAATTAACTTAGATACTATTATCATTTTTATTATATTAATATATCCTCAACCATGAAAATTAATGCCTCTCATAATTTAGATATATATTTCTATTAAAAAGAATTTTATAATTGGAATTCATATGATTCCCATGAGAATCTTTATATGTGTACTCAAAGATATTTCATACTATATTATACAGATTTTTTATCTTTTTTTGAGTTATGTTGGTAATACAGAGAAAAGCTGATAGGGTTTATTTCATATCCTATACTTATCTAAAAGTATTAATTGTTTCAATTAATTTTAGTTGAATTTCTATGGCTTTCTAAGTAAAGAAGCAAGTCATCTATAAAAAGTAATCATTTTGTTTCTTCTGATCTATTTTTATTATCTCAATTTCTTTTTCTTGTCTTAGTCATATAACTTGCATTTCTAGAATTTTATCAAATAATACTGTTAATAATAGACATCATGGCTTTACTCTGATCTTACAGGAAAAGCTTCTAGTAGAAACCAGTGAAAACTTGTATGAACTGATAGACTGAAGTGAGAAGAGCCAGGAGAACAGTTTATATATAAAGTTAAATAACTTTAAAAGATTTAAGAACACTGATCTAAGAACACTGACTAAATAAGCAGCCTGCTAAGGACCTCCTGACCAAGAAATGAAGGAGTTGGGGTGTAGAATAAGAAATATATCTTTTGGACACAGTTGATATAGGAATTTATTTTACTTGACTATGCATCTGCCATAAGAATTTTGTTTTCCTTTTTTTTCAATGGGGACAAAGATGAAAAATAAGACAAAAGATAAGCTAAAGGTAGAAAAAAAGATTTTTGTTTGTTGAAAAAAAATCCATAATTTCATTTTTATAATATGTGTTTTAATATTTCTCCATTACAAATATGCTAGTTTTCCCTGTTTTAGGCAGATAATATTTACTGTTTTAAAATGGTTATTTTATTTCAATTCTTTTTTAATTTATGGATAAATGGCTATTACATTATATCAAAAGCCTTTTTTTAGTCCATTGATATAATCATGTAATTTGTTTTATCATTAATATGGTCTATGATGTTTATAGGGACTTGGATATTAAGAAGTTCTGTTGATTTCATTGTAAGTGAGGAAATTGTTTCTACTAATAAAAGTCAACACATTTCCTGCAATTTATAGTCTTAAGGAATTACCCGAAGCAATAAAGAGAACATATAACTTATCCAGATTTTTCTAGCTTCAAGGCCAGTTCTTTATCCACTAAGCCATTTTGTCTTTCATTTTCATGTTTATAGTTTTTTTTTTTAAACCAACTTTGCATTTCTGGAATAAATTCATCTGGATCACAGTGTTTAATATTTTTAATATGTTGTTATAGCCTCTTTGTTAATATTGTATTGAATTTTTTACCTTGGTATTCACTAGAGATAGTGATCTTTATTTTCTTTCTCTGATTTCTCTCTCCTTGGTTTAGGTATCAAGACCACACTTGTTTTAAAGAATAAGTTGACAAAATCTTCCCCCCATCATTTTTATAAATAATATATGTAATATTGGAATTATGGTTGATGAATATTTGATAAAATAACCTGCAAATGTTTCCAGTCCTAGAGTTTTTCCCTTTGAAAGTTTCTTTAGGGCTTTTTCCTCTTCTTTCTTTCTTTTTTTTTTTTTTGAGATTTGATTAATAAAATTTCTCTCTCTTGTTTTGTGTATCTGAGTATTTTATATTTGTAGAGAGTCATTCATTTCATTTATCAGTTTTGTAACAAATAATTGAACAAAATGATTTTTAATGATTTTTTTTACTTTCTTTTCATTCATGAATTTACCCTTTTCATTTATGATATCAGCAATTTGGTTTTTCGTTCTTTAAAAAAATCAAATTAACTAATGGTCTAATCTATGTTATTGGTTTGATTTTTTTTTTAATAAGCTAATTTTATGGATCATTTTGACAATTTGTTTGGGGTCTGATTTGCTTTTTATGGGATTAAAAACTACTAATATTACAATTGAGCAGGTCACTTCTCTGGGCTTTAGCTTCTTCATCTTCAAACTGAGTACAGTAAAAAATCTGTTCTGCTTCTCTCATAATATTACTGTGATAATTTCAGATGGTACTTCAGTCAGAGCACAATAAATCTGTGGAAAAGTAATATGAGGTCCCAAAAAAAGAGTATCACAGAATTTGTGTATTAGAAATGTTATCCACTAAAGGCATTATGTTGTGCCACAGTTCTCTTTTATTGTCCTGCCTCAGTTTCCCTAAATTGTTCTGCCTCAATACCCCTGTTTGCAACCCTCCTGATCATTAGGACTGATATAACTTAGGGCTGGCTACTCTAAGGTTATAAATTGTAAATGTATAAACTCAATATAAGGGGGAGTTCAGACTTCCTGGCTCCTAACTCCTTCTAAGTTATCAAGAATTTATGGTCCTACCCCCCAACGAGTCAGAAATGGATTGATGGTCCCCTTCTTGGAAATTCCCGCTCACCAGAATTTGGACTCCACCCCTACCCCACCCCCGCCTTTATCTACTCGAGCTTAGAGCCATGTGTATATATATTTCATGGAAACTTCATGTTGGCTGATGGATTCTTTGAGACAAAAGTCTGATTCAGTCCTGAGACCAAAAAAGATCCTTTTGGTCCCAGAAATCCCTGTCAGAAATCCAAATAAAATATTAAAAACTTTCTAATCTCTATCTTGCCTCAGTTTCTCTGGCATTACAATGAAAACTAAACAAGAATCAACAGAAAATAGATTAAACTATCAGTATCAGAAGTCTCCTTCCTGTCCCTACACCTAATTACAAATTTATCAGTGTTGGGAGCTCTAACATAAGGACAATCCATCCTCCAATACAAATCAGCCCCTTTTCCTTAACTTATAAGTTGACTTGTCTAGTTTGTGAATGTATCAATTATGGGACTGGAGGGAACAGGATGGGAGGGGGGGGAGGGAAGAGGGGTCAGAGTGGAAGATCTCACAGCTGAAGGGATGATCTGAACTTTCATACTCAAACTGTAACAATTAAAAACTATAAGTTGCCATTCAAAGTTTGTTTCAACAATGCTAAGAATGAGCAATTAAAAGAAAATGCTAATCCTTTTACAATAATAATAATAACAATAACATATCCACATTCTCTTGAATCCAATCCAGAATCTGGCCACCTAAATGGAAAAAAATGGGAATCTAAGAAATAACCAATTTACCAATTAAAGACATGGAGACTTTGATCAGGCCCTCAATAATTTCCAAACGTTGAAATCCTGCTCTGGATCCAAGGAAACAGGTCCTCTTGTTTTTTTTGCAGACATATTTCATTATGTACTTCACACTCCACCAAAAGCCAAAGAAAAGGAAAAAGCTCCCAGGGACGGCATGACCTCTGAAACTTCCCATTGTATTCTAGTACAGCAGAACCTAGGAGAAAAAGAAAAACAACATTTATGCCATTTCTAGAAGGATTTCAGGTATCATCCATTACTGTAAAAGATGAGTGAATTGGATCATGTGGCTCATGAAAATCCAGGAGTTTCCCTGTCAGAAGAATATTTTGCTACCATGGAACTCTTGTGAGCCATTAGTTATTGTTGTTTTTAAGATTTAAGTACACATTTTTATTAATACTTTTTGTGACTACATCACATACAGTTCAAGGGTAATGGCACTTAGCACAGTGCCTGATAGAATAGATGCTTAAACACTTGTTGACTGAGTAAACCACCTACTCTGAACAATGAGTTTTGAAATTGTGTCATAGGAATTTTGTAACTCTTACTCAGGGTGGAACTAAATCCACCTCATATTTACATAATACATTACAATTAACAAAACACTTTGCTCATCACAACCCATTGAGGTAAAATACGATCAAAGTCAAGCACTGGATTTGGGGACAGAAGACATAGATCCAAATCTTTTAACATTTCTACTATCTTTGCCATGAAAACCCCAAATGGGGTCACAGAGTCAGATATAACTGAAATGACTAAAGAACAAAGAGCCACTATGAGGTACATAGGAAGCCTTATATATGATTTTATGGTCCCCATTTCTACTTGAACTTGACACCACCAGACTAGATGACTTTAGGTTCCTTAAAGCTCTCAAATCCTCTGATACTAAAACCTTTCCTCAAAATATCTAACTTAAAAGTTTAATAATACCTTGAAAAAACTCTTCAGAAATTTAATTGTTTCTTCTTTTATATTAAGACATTGGACATTTGAAGGCAACAAAGATCAATAATAAATTTTCATCATTCTAATGTTATCAGGAACCACTGTGATTTCCCATCTGATTTGCAGCTGAAACTTCTATGTGTGCTATTGTTCAGTTGTCTAAGGTGTTTCCGACTCTTTGTGTCTCCATTTGGGGTTTTCTTGGCAAAGACACTGAAGTGATTTGCCATTTCCTTCTCCAGCATATTTTACAGATGAGGAAACTAAGGCAAACTGGGTTAAGTGACTTGCTCAGGGTCATACAACTTGTAAGTGTCTGAGGTCAGATTTGAACTCAAGAAGATGAGTCTTCCTGACTCGAGGTCAGGTGTTCTATCCCTATCTATTACAATATGCTCCCAACATTAGGACAAAAGCTTCTTAACTAAAATACTACCTTCCTTTTCTGTTTCTATTTGTATTCTATTTTTCTATTCCATTTGTATCACTTGCATACTTTGCAAAGTGTTCTGCATATAGTGATTTCTCTCCCATACCCACCAAAGAAAATGATTTTTTTATTCATTTATGTAACAATATCCATTAAACACCTAGCTACCAAATGTAAAACAACAACAACAAGAAGCTAGGCACAAAGACATGGTCCTTATTCTCAAGACATTAATAATCTAATAAAAGATAAGCTAAGGACAGAAATTCTAGACTTCAAATTAGAATGAAAAATAAATATAAGAAATATAATTGCTATTATCATATTACTTTCCTCCTCAAAAACCTTTAGTAACTTTCCATAAGATGAGTAAATTGAGGTCCAAAAAGGATGTGATTTGCAAAAAGTGACAAAGGTTTTAAGTGGAAGAAACAGAATTCAAACCCAGGCCATTTGATTCCAAATTCTGTGTTCTTTCAAAGAAATTCTAAGAATTTTTATCCTAATCAGATCATCAGATGTTCTTTCATCTCATTCAGTCCTCTTCTACCTCCTACCATTTGTGGACATCATTTCTCAAATCTGGAATGAACTCTTTCACATCTTTGTTGGATTCATTCTTTTCTTTTTTAGTTCTGATACCATATTTGATATGAAGATTTTCTGATTCCAACCAGTCATATACATAATTCCTTCTTCCTCCACTGGAAAGTATCTGGTTTCAACCTATGTGTGTTGTTGTTCAATTGTCAAAGTTGTATTTGAATCTTCATTTTTTTAAGAGAAAATAAAAATCCCCCACATATAGAAAGGAGAGATAAAAAGCTGAAACTTGATATTTCTCATGATTTAGGATATGACAAAAAGAGTGTACAGATGTATCTGAAAAGGATACAGGGAGGGGATGTCAGATGAACTTCTTGGGTTTTCTTGGTAAAGATTCTGGAATAGTTTACCATTTATTTCTAACTTGTATCACAATAAATCTATGGAAAAGCCGCATCCCCACAATTAAATTGTAAGTTCTGCAAAGGAAGATTCATTTTTCATCTTTGTATGCCCAATACTTTATAAATTATATTTTTTAAATATAGATACCAAAATAAACACCAAAAAGAGTATATAACATATATATGTATATGATATATAAAGTCACAAAAAGAGAATTACACATGAAACTGTGACCCTTCATTTCATACCACTAATTTTTAAGTCCAAAACAAATTCCATACATTATCTTCAAAATTATTTGGCTTGCCTGTACATCTTTCTGAGTTGCTTTTTGTTGTTTTGCTTATTTCTAGAAATGTTTCAATGGTCCTCTTTTTTTATATCACTTTTGCTAATGTTTGCCTCACTCTTCCTCTGAAACTTCTTAATAAAAACTTAAAAGAAAACACTCATTAAAAATAAACATAACCAAATAAAGTGAATCTATGCAATGGCCATGTCCAAAAATGTAGGTCTCTTTCTGAACCTTGAGTCCATCATTTCTCTGCTAGGAAGTGGGTAACATGCTTCATGGTAGGTCTTCTGGAATCCTGGTGAGCCATTGCACTGATCAATTCAGTCTTAAGTCCTTCAGAGTTATTTTTCATTGCAAAGCTATGCTAGTATAAATTTTTCTACTGGTTCTGCTCATTTCACTCTGCATCAGTTCATAATTCCCAGGATTGTCTGAAATCATCACTATCCTGATTTCATATGGTATCATAGCATTCCATTTTTCCCCTTTTAGAATCATGAAATTTGTTTTGCATCTGACCCATCTCTCCCCAATATTATTTTGCTCTTAACCTCCTCTTCTCTATTTCCATTTGTTTCCCTTTGAATAGGATGTATTTCTCCACTAAAATGTGTGTGTAGTCAATTATCTTTTATCCAGTTCAGATAAGAATGAAGTTCATGTGATGTCCCCTCTCTATATCCTTTTCTACATATTAGTACACTCTTCTTGTCATACCCTATAATCATGAGAAATAACAAGTTTCATCTTATCTCTCCTTTCTATATATGGTTTATTTTTTACTTTCTTTCCTCTTAAGATCTTTAGAACAGAATTATTCCTCTGCCCTTTCTTTATTTTATTTAACTCTCACCATATCCAATAGATATTAAAGTTCTAAAGAGACACTTTTTTTAATCTTATGACAATGCTAGAATGGCATTGTCATACATTTTCCAAATGCTCAAACAAATTTACCTTTCCAATTTTTTCTTGACTCCTGTGTTTGCATTTCAAAGTTTCTATTTAAATCTGGTCTTTTCCTCAGAAATCCTAGAACGTTCTCTCTCCATTAAAGGTCCACATTTTTTTCCCTAAAGGATTTTACTCAACTTTGAAAAAGCAAGTAAAATTGCCCTACAAGCCTATATCTTTTTTGTGTTATGGAGTACAGTATTGCTATATCTCTTTTTTGGTAGAAACTTCCCTGTTGTATGACCTGGTTAGAGTTTGTTAATATATGAACTCCTTTCTGGATATTAAGACTAATTTTTTCTTTGATGCAGAAAGTCTGGATTTTGGCTATGGGGTTCCTGGGACTTTTAAGATTCCTGTTAAAAGATGTCTGCTGCTACAGAGAGACAGAGAGAGAGAGACAGAGAGAGAGAGACAGAGAGAGAGAGAGAGAGAGAGAGAGAGAGAGAGAGAGAGAGAGAGAGAGAGAGAGAGAGAATATATGGGCAAGTCCCTTCACAGTCTGTCCCCAGCTTCTTCATCTTAAAATAAGAGAGTTGGGCTAGTCAGTTGTGTCTAACTTATCAAAGTTGTATTGTGTGTTTATTTTGTTAAATATTCCCCAATTCAACATTTTTTTTTTATATATAATTATAATTATATAATTACTCTCTTCTTCAAAGCCGTTTTGGGAAGGATCTCTGGATCTTTAATAATTTATTATACTACTTGAGATCTTCTTTGGCTTACTTATATCTCTACCTTTAGTTCCCTAATTGATACTTTATGCTAGGGCCAAGTCCCACCTTATTATGTGTTTTTGAGTAAGATGGTTAGTCCTGTTTGATTTCTATCTAGTTCACCCAGAATTACCTGCTGACCTCCTCCTGCACTCACATCCACATCTACAGGATCTTTGAGTTTTGTAGTGATTGGTCTTCAGGGCCCACTCTAGCTTCTCAGTACAGAGTGCTTGGGACCTTGAAGTCCTGTTCTGAATCTTGCCCAAATTAGTATTCCTCAAGCACTGGATGCGGGTGATTGGAGGTTGCCAATATCTCCAATTGTAAATAATAGACATAAGGAAGAGCTGGTCAGTTTGCTTCCTTTCAGACAGCCATCTGGTCTACCACAGACAATTAATAAACAGTTGCTGATTTGAATTGCATTTGAGTTTGCATCAGAGTGAACAAGAAGGAAAGGATAACTTGCAATGGCATTCATCAGGTAAGGCTTTGTTAGAAGATGAGATTTGAGCTGTTTTTTTGAAAAGTGTCTTTCCATAGTCAGAGGCAAAGAAGGAGTTAATAAAAGCATGGAGATGGGAAAATGTAGGACATGTTCAGTTGAGTAGTCTACTTTTGACTGAAGAACTAATTATATGAAGTGCTAGTAAAAAAAAAAAAAAAAGGTTTGCAAAGCACTATGCATATATTACCTAATTTGATCACATCTCAACAATCCCATGAGGTTGGCAGAGTTATGTAGGCAAAGAAAGTAAGTAACATATCCAATGTCTGTCAGGTAGTGAATATCTGAGGGAATATTTGAAATTAGTCTCTTGAGAAATAAGGTTGGAAAGAGGTTAGAACAAGATTGTAACAAAGTCTGAATGCTAACCTAAAGAATTTAAACTTTATCCACTTTAAAAAACCAACTAGAAACTCAGACAGTTTTTGAACTGTGATATAAGATTATCAGATCCATGTATTAAGAAGATAACATCTTTCAGCAAGATGTAAGACAGACTGGTACAAAAGAGAAATCACAAGATCCTACTGCAATAAACTAGGCCAGGGGTGACAAAGAACTTGACAAAGTTAGTAAGCTGGACAAAAAGAGGGAACATTTAGAAGAGTAGGCGATTGTTATTATATACACCTTCTTAAGATGTTATCTGACTCATCAACATCCCTGCTGAGTATCTAGAAGCAATTACATACTGATAAGATTCATTTCATAATCATTCATGATTTTCTCACATTTTATAGCCTACTGTCCTGAACTGCTAAAACCTATATTAAAAGAATGGTTTATAATACCTTCATTTCTTTTTTTTTTTTTGGACAGGTTTACAAGATCAGGGAAAATCCACACATAGCTTATCTTTAACAAAGTATTTGCTAAAAATTTTCATTTTTCTTATATACAAAATAAAAATGATATGGATTTTAAAAAAACAGCACCTATTGAATAATGAGAACCCAAATATGGTTATTAATGAATGGATTTGCCCCAATCTAGGTATATATTTTTAATAGAGTGCCATGGAGTTCTATTCTGGGATCCTATTCTGTTTCATATTTTTATTGATGACTTAGATGAAAGTGTAACAAAATTAAAAGGAAGGAGCATGATCCCTCCACAAACACATTACAGGTAGCAATGTAATATGGGTTCTGAAATGCCACTTCACATTATAAATCAACCAGCTTGCCATTTGATTGGTTTCTATGTATTTAATTTTTCTCCTGAGCCCTGTAGTGATCTAGGGATATGTTGTGATAATTTTGAACAAACAAGTTAATAGGTAATTATTCAGCTCAAATTTCCATTCCAGTTCATTAAATGTTAATAGATTAACAACTTAGAGATACCTTCTCTTTCCCAATAACAATAACTCATATCTATATTTAAATAAATATTAGAATTAGTAAATAGATATTATTTATTTACTAATGATATTGATAATAAACATGTCTAAATCATGAGCCCATTTTAATTCTTGGTATAGGGTGTTAGGTGTGGGTCAATTCCTAGTTTCTACCATACTAATTTCCAATTTCCCCAGCAATTTTTGTCAAATAGTGAATTCTTATCCCAGAATCTTTGGGTTTATCAAGCACTAAAATACTCTAGTCACTGACTATTGTGTCTTGTGAACCTAACCTGTTCCACTGAAGATCTGTGAATCTATGGAATATATAATTACTTACAATATTTCAGCTATAATCAAACCCTCAAGATAATGCCCATTGATTTCACTTCTCTGGAAAGTTTGATATCATTTAATTTTTCTCTCAAGATATCATTCTTACTGATAATAATAGTAGCAGCTAGCATTTATATGGTACGTTAAGGTTTTGCCAAGCTATTTAATTTGATTTTTCACAAAAAAAAAAAATTGGAAGGTCTATCATCCCCATTTGACAGATGAGAAAACTGAGGCTGAAAGAGATTAAGTGGCTCAACCAAAATCATTAAGCTAGTACTTGTAGATGATTTTGAATATAGTGTCTTCCTCCCTCCAATTCCAGAGCTCTACCCAAATGCCTCATAGTCAAATCTATTCTCAAAACTTTATTTGCAAAAAAAAAAAAAAAAAAAGTTGAAAACAGCTTCCTTAGAAAGAGAGATTTTTCCACCTCCTTTTTCTTGATGACAACAGTTTCTAATGCCATGTCCAAACTGTTCCCACATTTTATCTGCATCTTTGTCCATAAGGAGAGTAGAGAGGCTACTTTGAAATGAGTGGGAAAAGAAACTTATTAAATACAGAGGATGAGCTACCACATTTAATAAGCATCAAGATTAAAAAATCATTACAAATGCAAGCCTTAAAGGACCATATAAATAGTAGCTATCATCATCATCATTATGTTGTTTTGGGGTTTTTTTGTTTTGCTTTTTTTTTACTTTGGTCATAGATATAATTTAAGCTATTATAATTTGTACAATATTTAAGTTTCTAAAATCTCTTCTTAAACACTATTCTTGTCTGGACAAGTCCCTTCACAGTCTGTCCTCAGCTTCTTCATCTTAAAATAAGAGAGTTGGGCTAGTCAGTTGTGTCATACTTGTCAAAGTTGTATTGTGTGTTTGTTTTGTTAAATATTCCCCAATTCAACATTTTTTAATATTATTTTAAAATTAAATACAAAATAAGAAAATAAAGGAAAATAAAAATAAAACACTGTCATGTTCCCAGCTGAACATCAGGGAGAATTCAAAATATATAATAATTTATTTCCATTTCAAGATAGTCATATATAATCATAGAAGAAAATGTATTCATAAGTATCTATCTTTTCTTTGCTTCTTTGTAGATTATTCTTTTTTCTCTGCTGTGCAATTTTTACTTTATTCTTTTTCTCCCCTTTCATTTCCTCCCCACTTTCCCCAAGCAGGCTACAGTAAAGCACAGATATATGCATATATAAACATATATACCTTTACATATATATATTCATACATATCTATATACCCATGCATATGCATATATCTATATATACACATACATATACTTACATACATATATACCCACATATACCCAGACACACACACATATGTAAACATGCATCTAAAGCAATATAAATATGACTAACTCCCCAACTACATTTCATTTTGATTCTGACAACACTGGGAAGTTTTGCCTGCTGTGAAAAGGTGGCACTTTTCCAACTTCTACACAAAGGCACAGGAAAGACAGATGAAATTTGTGTGTAAAGAAGAGAAGGTCAGCTGAAGTGGGAGGCAAGCAGGTAACAGGAAAAAAAAAGCTTTAGGATGAGGGTTTTGGGTTTTTTTTAAATATAAAAAGTCTCATTTACAAACTCTATAAAGAACTGATATAAAGTTATAAGATTATAAGAATAAGACCATTGACCAAATGACTGATAGTCAAAAGATACAAACTTTATAAACCAGAATATAGATATGTACATACACATATATACGTACATCTATGTAAGTATACATTCCTAGCAGCAAGTAAGTTAAAATGCCAGCAATTAAGAGGAACTGTTTAGAATATATTGTACCTTGACTTCAAGTAATTAAAAATAACAGCAGTTAGTTCATCCACACAATACCTTTTTTAAATGTTAAAAAAAAAAAACTAGGATCATATGGGGCATAGGTTAAAGTCAATATATTGGGGATGAGGTTAATGATCAGTAAAAAGGGGCAGCTAGATGGCGAAGTAGGTAGGGTCCTGGCCCTGAAGTCAGAAGGACCTGAGTTCAGATATGATCTCAGACACTTAACATTTCCTAGCTTGTGTGACCCTGGGCAAGTCACTTAACATGCTTTGCAAAAATAAAAAATAAGAAAAGGTAAGTTAAGAGTTAGAGACCTATACCAATTCTTTGTTTCAGCTTTCACATTTTTTCTCATTGATATGACATCTAAAGAAATGTAACTTAAAATCTATATTAATTAAACAAGATCTTGGAGAAAACCATAAATTCTTACTCAAGTAAGAGAACTGATTTTTTACCTCTTACTAGTAAATGCATGGATAATGCCTGATTTTGAATACTGCTCCCTCTGCATAATCATAGATCATTTACTTCATCCCTCCGTTTCAATGGAAAAAAACAAGCATTTAAGTGCCTAATATATGCCAAGCATTTATCAAGGCAGGGATGAACTTAAACCATCTCAATGTTTCAGGGCCCATCTCTAGAGAAAAGAGATTCACAGAATTTCAGTTAAAAGAGATCCAAAAAATTAACTACTCTAGTCTCTCATTTAACAGAATTACCCTCTGGACCAGAAATGAGGAACATCTAGCCCACAGGACTTATAAGGTCAGCAAAATCATTTATTAAGGCAACTACAGGCTATGATGAGCTGAAAGCTAGGTATTTCAACCTCCCATTAATTGAGTTTTATAAGCTGACAATTTTGTTTGGCCCACAAATGATGTTATAACTATTCAAATGACTCTTGGCAGAAAAATTCTAGTCTAGAATCTAGATCATCTAAAAATTAGTCATTCAATCTCCGCATAAAAACTTTCTCTAGGAGAAAATCCACTACCTTTATAAGCACTCTACTCTGCTTTTAGACAGCTCTCATTCAAAAGTATTCTCTTAGGCTAAGCCAAAAAATTCCTCTCTACAATTTATACCCATTGCTTCCAACTATTTTCCTTGGTAACAAATTCAAATCTCTCAACCACAAGTTGTATTACAAAACAAATTCCATTATGACAAATGCTAAGTGATACAAGTTCCTTCTCTCCAACCTTCAACCTCCTCTCTCTCCCCACAACTTCACGATGGAAAAAAAAATAGAACTTTATCAACAAGTAGTATTCATTCAATGAACACTTGCAACAACAAAACACTTTGGACAGTTCCTTGTAATTCATTATCCTAATAGCATACAATTCAAAACCAAAATGAGACAAGCACATGCAATTTTAAATAAGTATTTTTGAGGGAGGAGATTGGGATTTGGGGATTTTTGGTGGGGAGGGAATTTCTGCTTCGCTTACTCACTTCATTCTTCCACACTTACTGCCCCTGGCCATTCTATCCTTTATGCCTTCACCATTTTTAAAGGTTAGCAGGATTCTTTTGTCAAATCTTACCTTCAATTTTCCTGCCAAGTGGATTTCAACTTGCTGCTTTTCTCCTTCGAAGAGCTGGAAATAGCATCAGTGATAAGAAGTGAAAACAAAAGATAACCAACACTAATTCTGAAATAACCAACTTTGATTTCTCTTTGGCTGAAATGAAGTCTATCTTTCAAACAAGAAGTTAACAGATAAATCTTTAGAATGTGTCCCAGTGCTGAGCTTATGAGCACAACCCTTGAAACATGTTCATTTATGTTTAAACTATCTGTGCCAAAACTCGGCTCTAAATCAAACCCATCCTTCTAATCATATTCAACCCTGTAAGACTCTGAGCAACAATCATTAATCCCGAAAATTAAGCCGAGAGTACAGACTGACCTGGAAAGTGTCTCTGCCAGGTGACTGATTGCATAAATATCAATGAATAGAGGCAATAAAAATAACAAAATAAAACAATTATAAATGATATTATGATTTAAAATAAATTCTTTCCTAAGAGAGAATCCAGCTTCACATAAAGGGCTAAACTATCCAGGTTTCGTGGATAGTAGATACTGAACCTGAGGAGTTAAGTTGTTGTTGTTCATTTGTTTCAGTCATGTCTGCTTCTTCATGACCTTATTTGAGGTTTTCTTGGCAAAGATAATGGAGTGGGTTGCCATTTCCTTTTCTGGTTTATTTTATGAATAAGGAAACTGAGACAAACAGAGTAAGTGATTTGGTCAGAGTCACAGAGCTTTTAAATCTCTAAAGTGGGATTTGAACTGAAGGTTTCCTGACTCCAGACCTAGTGCTCTATCCAGTGTAAAATCTAACTTCCCTAACTTGGGGACAGGATGTAAGGGAGTTTCAGGAAGCAAAAACAGACAGCAATGGATCCAACAATCAGACCCACCCACTCCAAGATGTCAGTTGCTCTGAGTAATGATACATATACTACTCAGAAAAAAAATCTAGGTTTCTGAGGATACTCGAGATTGAATAGCATCTGCTCTCCAGAACTTTACAATTTAAGTTAGAAGACGGAGCCACTGAAATGTATAAACATATTTGCAAGTGCAATGGTTCATCATTTTTTTTTTAATTTAGTGAGGAACTTATGAGATTGGCAAAACTGATCCCAAAAGAGATATGTTAAATGCTGGAGAAAATGTGAGTAAACAAATATATTAATGCACTATTGGAGGAATTATGAACTGATCTAGCCAGTCAAGAAAACAATTTGGAATTATGATCAAAAGACTATTTAATTGTGCATACTTTCTGACCCTTATTAGATCTTTGCCCACAAAGAGACCAAAGAAAGAGAAAAAGGTTCTATGTGTACAAAAAAGATTTATAACAACTCTTTTCATGGTGGAAAAGAATTGGATACCTATCAGTTGGAGAATGGCTAGACAAATTATACTATATGAAAGTGATACAATACTATAAGTATCTATAAGTGCCATAAGAAATGATGAAGGTAATGATATAAGAACAACCTAAGATGACTTGTGTAAGCTAAGTGAGCAGAACCAAAAGAACAATTACAATTTTGTAAATATGAATACTAACAATAATATTACATATACAGACAACTTGATGAAACAAGCTACTATTGTGTTTGTGGAGATAGGATTGAGTGCTATTATCCATTCACGAGGCAAAGATAATAATCTGAAATCGCTGAAAGACCATACAGTGATGCAATTTTCTTGCTGTAAAGAAAGTTGTAAAGAAAAGCATTGATTCACATACTATCATAGGATGGTAGATTTAAACCTATACAAGATCTTGGAGTTCATCTAGTCTAACCCTGTTATTTTACTATTGAAGAAACTGAAGCCCATGAGTTTAAATGACCCACCCAAAGTTGCAACCATAAAAAGTTACAATAAGATAACTAACATTGATATTAACACTAATATTAGTGACTGCATTCAATGCTAGGGAATGATAGTGTCACTCAGATTCTGAATTTTTCCTTTTTTAAAATGTATAATGGGATTAATCAATAAATTTAATCTCTATAAGCATGCACAAAATGCTACTGATACAACTTCTCATATGGAAGATGTTGAAGAGATTATGTCCAGATAATTCGTGAAGTAATAGAAGTACATTGGAAAGACTTTTGAACATGTGTAGATATTCTGTAGCTGGCTTCTGGTCTGTTAACTATGAGTAGACAATAGCTTCTTAAACTGGCTGCAGTTGCAGATCTGGAAATCAAGGTATCTTCAAAAGGTCTTAGTATCCCTCCACCTCTTCCTCTCTCTTTTGGCAAGATCTCTTCTCCAGAATAGAATCCTTCAAAATAATGCTACAAGGAGAGATGCAGTAACTCTCTCCACCCAAGTCCAACATGAGACCCTGGGCTTTGACTCTTTTGGCTTTAGAGTTCTTTTGTGCCAAACTAAAGATATTAGAGGTAACAAGCTTGGGTATATAAAAAGGAGGAGGAATGACTCCTCCCTGAGACAGGAATCCAAAATCCAAAAAGCCAAAAGTTTAGATTTATGGGCTAGCCAGCATCGATGGTCAGAGGATCAAGGATTGACTTCTAGACCCAGTCTAGGTGTATCTGAGACCAGGCTCCTCAAAGAAAGTGAGATAGGAAATCTTCACCAGTAAGAGATGAAACACGTGTTTGAAGTGTAACATCATATTGCAATAACTAGCTCACTTTACATGTAGGGGACAATATGATGGTCCCTAGGATTCACTTCATTTCCTTCTATTCAGCTTCAGGAAGTTTATTTTAAATCAAAAGTTTTAAGTTCAGTTACAATCATTCCAAAGCCTCAGGAAAAATTCCTAACATTTAGACAGAGGTTTGGTTCTCTGCCTAAAGTTTCTATCTTTTAGGTCATCACTGGTCTCTGAGGTTGGGTCAAAATTCAATTTTTTGGAAACATTAGGTAATAAAATAGCAGATTATAATGTTTGTGGATAGACAGATGGACAGAAGGGGAAGTTAGGGAGACAGATGAACTTTTCTTGTGACTTTCCTCAGCCTAGTTCTTCTTCATATCATCTTCTTCATCTTGGCCCACTGGTAGGCAATGCAAAATGGCCATATTAGTTTCCTAATAGCAATTTAAGCATAGTTAACAAATAATACAACACATGCATGATGCTGATACAAACCAAATGAAGGTACAAGAGAGAAAAGCAATATGAGTAGCAAGGGAGTAACTGTTTTCCCAGTTTTCTCTAGGACATCATAAAGTTAAGCTGCTCACCCATCCAGATGCCCTTGTTTTTTTTTTTTTTGTTTTGTTTTTTTTTTTTTTTTTTTTGGATCTACTAACTTACCTACCCTGTACTAAGTGCTAGGTACCAGCACCTATCAGTGCTAGTAGATCCTCAGTGTCCTGATTTATAATCCTGACATTTAAAATCTGAGATTATGGAGGATTCAGACAACCTAGTACTATATTTAGTTCTTGAGGTGCAGTATACAAAGTCTTCTTCCTTTGATATATCTGCTTCTGAACTGTTTGAATCAGACAGACTTTATATGAGTCACAAATGGTCTCTTTGGTTTAGAGTCCTCCAAGAAAAATATTCATCATCTCAATTTATCTCATGTGGAGTTTATAACTATTTTACCTATTAGCAATAAGTGATTGAGGCATCCCATCTTTACAGGGCAACTCATTCACTAAAAATGTTTGTTCTCTTGCTAAACTTCTGTCTCAAATGTTCCTTCCATTCCTCTGGTGCCAGGAAATCTCCCAAATCAAATTTCTTTTGATTTATATCAGAAGTTGAAAATCAAAAGCAGAAAGTCAGGAAAAAAAATTTTACAGCAAGCCTCTCTGATAAAGGCCTCATTTCTCAAATAAAGAGAGAAAACTGAGTCAAATTTATAAGAATACAAGTCGTTCCCCAATTGATAAATAGTTAAAGGATAGGAACATGCAGTTTTCAGACAAAGAAGTCAAAGCAATCTATAGACATATGAAAAATGTTCTAAATCATTATTGTTTAGAAAAATGTAACTTGAAACAACTCCAAAATACCACCTCATACCTATATAATATAATAGAATATTATAATATAATATAATAGAAAAGAAAATATAATATAATTAATAGAATATTATTCTAATATGGCTAATATAATAGAAAAGAAAAATGATAAAAGTTGGAGGAGATGTGGGAAAACTAGGACACTTAATTCATTGTTGATGGAGCTGTGAACTGATTCAGCCATTCTGGAGAAGAATTTGGAACTATGACCAAAGGGCTATAAACTGTGTATATCCTTTGTTCCAGCAATACCACTGCTGGTTGTATTCCACAGAAATAAGAAAGAAATGAGAGAGAGAGAGAGAGAGAGAGAGAGAGAGAGAGAAAGGTGTAGACACACAGAGACAGAGACAGAGAAAAGAACTTATTTGTACAAAAATATTTATAGTAGTTCTTTGTTTATGGTGGCTAAGAATTGGAATTTGAGGGGATGTCCATCAATTAGGGAAGCTGTGGTATATGAAAGTGATGGAATATTATTGTGCCATAAGAAATGATAAGCACAGGGCAGCTAGCTGGTTCAGTGGATAGAACACCAGCCCTGAAGTCAGAAGGACCTGAGTTCAAATCTGACCTCAGACACTTAACATTTTCTAGCTGTGTGACCCTGGGCAAGTCACTTAACCCCAATTGCCTCAGGGGGGAAAAAAAAGAAATGATAAGCAAGATAGTTTCAGAAAAACCTATACACACTTACATGAAATGATACTAAGTGAAGTAGAGAAGAATTAGGAGAATATCATACATAGCAACAACAATACTGTATGATGAAGAATTATGAACAGCTTAGCTCATCTCAACAATCCAGTGATGCAAGACAATCCCAAAGGACTCATGATGAAGTGCACTATCTCCTTTCAGAGAAAGAATTGATATTGTTTGAATACAGACTGCATTATACTATTTTTCATTTTCTTTCTTTTTTTTGTTCAAGTTTTCTCACAAAAATGACTAATATGGAAATATTTTACATAATGGCACATGTATAACAGATCAGATTGCTTACCATCTCAGGGAAAAGAAGAAGACAGAATTTGGAGCTCAAAACTTTTTTTTAATGTTTAAAATTGTTTTTATAAATAAGTGGGGAGAAAAAAATAATTTTTTAAAAATAAATTGAAATTCAAGGACTCAATGCTTTCCAAAGTGAATTTAACTTTCTCCTCCTATATACTTCTGCCCAAGATGAATGGATGATTCAAGAACTAAGGAAACTAAGGTTGTTAGTAGGTAAGTAACTCGCCTATGATCATACTACTAGTGAAGCTCAGAGGTAAGAAGTGAACCCAGAACTTCCTTCACTCTACCCAATGCATCTCAAGGTGTTAGGAATGTATGCACACTTAATGAATTCCTAACATCTAAGGTCACACTGATCATTTAACCAAAGATACAGTAAACTGCCCCCTCCCCAGAAAAAAAAAAAGAAAGAAAGAAAGATAACCAGTACCCAGACTTCAACAAAGGAAAACAAAAAAGGAATTTTCCTTTTAAATTTATTCTTGGTCTTGCACTCCTCAGTTTACTTACACAGCTCTGGCTATGGCAAGTATTCCCCATGTAACGTTGAAAAAATTTGAAAGACATAATTTCTAAGTAATTAATCACTTTATTACTATACTAGCATATTTTCAATAAAATGAACCAATGACACTCTGGAATTCCAAGGATGAATCATGGTAATGGACTTATAAGCCCCTCGAAGAGTGGGTATTCCTGAGGTTGGCAATCAACTCTGATTGGTTAACAATTAATGAGAGAATGAATATTACAATGAGAGAAGATCTGTTTTATTGAGAGGCTGGGAGAATGTGGCCAATAATGTCATTGACTTCTAAACTGCTCAGTCTTGAGCAATATAATCAAAGAACTTATTTCTACCCATACCTAGGTAGACCATAATGGTTTTCCTCTTTCTGGGAGGGTTCTGAACTTAATTAAGGAGAAAGTTCATTCAGTCTTATTTTAGCAATGTTCTTTGGAGACTGAACAACCTACAGCTTCTGAAAAAAAATCCTGGTCCTAATTCAATAATTGATTATTAATGAGAGAAAAATAATGACTTATCTCATCTGAAAGACATAATAACAGCGAGACTAATTTTTTTTGCCAGTAAGATTTTTTATTCAGTCATCCGCAACAAACTATGGCAGAAAAAGACCAAGGAATGGCTGGTGGACCAGTGACAGGATACTCAAACATTCTGCAAATTCCATCTAACACACTTCAGGGGAACAACCCATGATGTTCTAACTGAAGCCAACCATAGCAGAGTGGATCACGTATTGGCCCTGAGTCTAATAAAGAAAGCTTTTATTTAAACACTTGCCAGATTCCACACTAACCTTCTGAAATGCTAGCCAGTCCCCTGGGAACTTCCAGGAATGCAATAGAACTGTGAGTGTAATGTACTGTTGAGAAAAAAATAAAGACAGTGGAACTATGTCATAACTCCCCCACAGGAACGTGGTTGGATTACATATGAATTAAGAGATTCAGTTCTACTATAACAGTATGTTCATTTTAAGGCGTGTCATTGAAAAAGCAGACAGAGTAAGAGACCAAGATATGGAAAGGCTTGAAATCATATCAAATAAAACTTTAAAAAAAAAAAAGGGATGTTTAACTTGAAGAAGAAACTATTCAGGGGAAATATCATGAATGAATTAAACAGCTTTTTTAAAGCACAATGTGTTGAATACTGGGTTAAATGGTGACTGCAATTTTCAAGAATTTGAAGGCTGTCAGATGAGAGTTTTTTCTTCCCCCAAAAGGAAGTAGAACCAATGAAGTTGATGAGAAACAGATTTCAGCTCAGTATAAATAAAGGTCTGACAATAAGAACTATCAAGAAAGAGAATGGACTGCTTTATGAGACAGCGTATCTTGAAGCTAAAAATATATGAACAAAGACCTAGAGGTTGGCTTGATGTTTGCTGAATAGAGATGTTTTGCTGGCTAAGTAAAAGCGGGGGACTAGAAAATCTCCAAAGAATATTCCAACTCTCGATTGACATTGTCCCTAAGACTCAAAGAACAGTGAAGACAAAAAGTTATTATTAAAATGGTTGGTTTGTTATTCTTTGTGCTTGAAGAGAACTAGAAGACATCATTATATCAGGGAGGTGCAGTGTTTCTATGTTTGATCAGACCCAAATGAGCTCACAAGGTTCTATCACTTATCAGGTACAGAATAGTCCATATAAACATTTAGAGTGAAGAGTTTCTAAATTTGTGGATCTCACATTTCCTTTGATTGAGATTCTGCAATTTGATGTGGACATGCCATGCTGGGAGATTCTGTGCCAGTGTCTTCCATATCTCACAATGGATTCCAAAATTAGAAAGGGCAACATGAAAGGTGGGAGATATGCATAGAAAGCAGAAGGGCAGCCCTACCTACTTTGCCTTGCTGCTTCTGGTGGGACCTGGGCTATGATCACTATGGATCCCATTTTTTCTTTTCCATTCTTATTACTACCATCCCAATGAAAGCTTTGTTATCTCCCTTCTGGACTCCTATAATAGCCTACTCCCTCAGTCCATAACAGTTTCCCTGAAGTTTAAAAGGAATTTAATAGAATAGTCTGGCTAAAAGCAAAAAGCCCTTATTAGAAATACCTTAATTTGCACAAGGAAAAATGTGAGATTTAAGGGAAGAGATGGGGGAATGTCAGCCGTGGGCACACAGATAGGGAAGCAGGTATCACAAGGGAAGAATACAGCTAGGATGGTACCTCTCCCTCCCCCACACACAAAAAAACCCTAATGTCATTTCCAAAGCAGAGTGGGACAGAACAGAGCAGGGATACAATCAGAGATGCTATTAGAGCTTTGAGCAAAATGGTCTACAGGCTAAGGCAAGTGGAAGAAGTGCATAGATCTTTACAAGATCATTATCTGGGCTTGGAATTTCCAAGCAACTAAGCCTCCACAAACTCTTGAAAGTTCAACAAATAGAATGACAGTGTCTCATGTCACTCTAAGCATTAGAGCAATTCAGCAAAGAAGATTAAGAGGGTCTTGGGAACTTGAATGAGAAAGAAATATATGTTTTATTTTCTTTAACCTCTGACTGAAATTTGGTCTTTCCTTCAATTAAAATTATTCTGCAAAGGACTCTCCCAAATTGACAATGGAGTCCAAAAACAAACTGAAGAAATTATTATGACATTATGTTAGTTATTGATATATTAATTATAATTATTTAATATAAATAACCAATTGTTAATTAATGATTCACCCTTTCCCTTTTATTTTTGTTAAAACCCAAGTCTGACAAGCAGGCCTGAGTGATGAGATTACTAGCTCCCAGGCACATGCTAATTAACAGTTTGGACAAGACTTCACTCAACTCGGAATCTAATTTCTGTGGCAAGAATTTACTGGGGGAGGAAGCCCTGTCCTTGATCCTCTCCATCAGAGTTTAGAGCAACTCCAACTCATGAAGGAAAAAACTAGAGAAGTCCCAGATGGGAATGGCTTCCTCTGTCCAGGTGGAGTCTCATGATCAAGCCATATTCTCAGCAGGAAAAGATGAACTTTTAGTTCCTCTTCATCATTAAATGTTCACCAATCAGAGTTGAATTTCATTTCTCAGGGGGAGTACCCTTTCAGAAGAGATTTAAGAGAGACAGCTAGGTAGTGAAGTATATAGAGCACCAGCCCTGGAATCAGGAGGACCTGAAACAGTTGACACTTACTAGCAGTGTAACTCAGGGCAAATCACTTGACCTGAAGTGTCTTGCCAAAAAAAAGAAAGTAAAAGGATTTAAGATCTTCCAGAGTCTCCTTTGTCATCTTCGATTACTGAGAGAAATCACTCACCATCAATGTATTGACTATAGGTTGGCCTAATCAATAAATTGATTATTAATTATCTGCAAACTCTGTTTCTGATCTAGAAACACTCCACCTCTGATATCACTGAAAGAGGGTGTAGTGTGCTTTCCAGAGCCCCCATTCTGGGGTGCCAAAATATACCATCCGGACTAGCTCTCTGGAGGATCTTGGGACCAACCTTGGTCTTAGTGAAGGAGTTAAGAAGGCAGGAGACCCACGAGGATGGTCAAAGATGGAGTCCCTTATTTCAAGTCCTCTCAGCCCTTAAATACCTTAGTATGATTGCATCATTACAGCACAATGAATATGTGTCAACTAGAAAACCATTACATCACCACAGCACACCGAGCAAGTTCTAACTATAAGCACCCTGCTATTGATATGTAAATAATCTTACTCTAAGTATCCCTTGCTTCAAGTAGAACACAGGTGGTTACACCCTCCCTGACTTCTCAGGAAGGGTGAGGGCACCAAAGGGAGATGGGGAGCCAAACCAAATATTGTCAGCAGGTTCCCTCTAGGCTGAAGGGTCTTATACCTAACCCTGAGTTCCCTCACTCTCTGTGACCCTCTACAAGAGGGGATAATTACAAAAATTTTACGGGGCATTGAAGGTTCTAGGCACAGAAAATTAAAGAGAAGCAAGTTGGAGTGCTAGGCAGGAGAAAATAGAACAGATAGGCTGTCACAAGCAAGTATAGTCCTAGAAAACCAGCAATGTTTTCCAGATTACTTCATCTTTTAATTTCTCTATCCACTTTCAGGTACTTCTCCCATCTTACATTATCCATCCTACATATTACCACGCTAGGAAATATGTAATTAGCAGTAGATCCATGATTCAATTAATATAGGAAATTCCCAGATGAGGAAACTCACTCCACACCAATGCAAATAAGTACCTGTTCTATAACTTCAAGTGTTAGAGTTGTCTAGAATATTGAAAGATTAAATAACTTGCCCAGAAACACAAAACCAGTATTAATACTGAGATTAACCTTTGTTAATCATACCTCTAATTACTTTCTAACTCATAAACATTCTTTCTTTCCCTTCCCCATTCTCTTCCTATGTCCTTCTTTTCCTCTCTCCTTTTTCTCTCTCTCCCCCTCTCTCTTCCTCACTTTCTCCCTATTCCTTCATTATTTTCTTATTTTTTTTAATCAGTGAAAATACTTTTTTACTTTTCTACTTCCTTTGCTCAGTCAAAAAAGATGAAACCCCCTGTTACAAGCATGTATACTCAAATAAAATAATTTGTTGCACTGGTCAGGTCCAAATATACACATAGATACATGTATGTATTATGTATATATACAGACACACATATATGTGCATATATCCACGTATGTTACATAACATTTGTATAACATATACATTTATATAAAATAATGTAACCTATACATATATTATGTGATGTATGCATATATGTATCTATATCAATCTATATCATCCTTCCCCATTCAACCCTACTCCCTGTTTAATGTAATGTATTTCTGTATTCGGCTATATGTATTCTTCTTTCCTTTGACCAACTAAAATGAAAGTGGGGTTCAATTGTTGCCTGCTCTCCCCAATTCTTCCTCCTTGTTTGTATAGAATTCTACTAGCTCACTACAATTAAGATAATTTTTCCCATCCTTTCTCATTCTTTCTCCCTTCCCTCCAATGTGTTCTTCTTCCCTTCCCTTTACATTCTTCCTTTAAGTTCATCAAAACATAATAAAACCACTCCCAGGCTCTCTGTCTAATTAAATGTCTTCTATTACTCCAGATGATGATAGGGTTCTGAGAAGACAACTGCATCATCTCCTCATATTACCATGTAAACAGTTCATCCTTGTTTAGTCCCTTATGATTGTTTCCTTGTGTTTACCTTTTTATGTTTCTCATGCTTCCTGTCTTTCAAATTTTCTATGAGGTTCTGGTTGTCTCATTAGGAATGCATAGTTGTTCTCCATTTAATTCAAAATCCATTTTCCCCCATAGGATTACATTCAGTTTTTCAGGATAAATTATTCTTGATTGTAAACTCATATCCTTTATCTTCTGAAATATTGTATTCTAAGCTTTCATCTCCTTTATAGGGATGTCTGCTAAATCATGAATGATCTTGTCTATGGCCCTTTGGTATTAAATTCTTCCTTCTGACTGCTGGCAATATTTTTCTTTGATCTGAAAGCTCTGGGCCACCAGTCTAATCTATTCCTGAAATCCTTTTGAGGCTTTGCTTGTAGATGCTTTGGAGCCAATCTCTTCTTCTAGCTTTGGGTCTTAAGCTTTCTTGTCACCATAATAGTTTTTATGGTGGAATTATTTTTGTTGTTTGTTCATTCTTCCAGACTACTTCCTGACTTTGGATTTGATATTATGGTAGAGCTCTCTCTGCTGGAGAGAATTTCTGAGTAAAATTTTTGTCCTATGAGGTCCTGCTGCTATTTTATTGCAGTATTATATTGCATTATTTCAGGATATCAAAGATCAGACTGGGAAACTAAAGTGCTCACAAAGTGGTCTGATCTAGAGTAAAAAGTCTGATTATTCTCCCCCTAATCTGAGTTCTGCAAGTTCCAGATGTGGCTTTGTATTTGAGCAATACACTTGTGGGTTTTGCCCCTAATTGGAGTTTCAGAAGACTGCTACTAGATTCAGTCACTGTTAATCAGCTACAAAGCTCTGCTAATTTAGAATGATAGAATTCCAGGCTCTCCTTTGGTATGATTCCCACTATTTCACTGTAGACTTCAAATTGTACTGGAGGCTACAACTGAGTCTCTTACTTTGTTCCTGGAATCAGAGCCATATAGCTACTACTCACTTCTCAACTTGCTCTTTGCTTGGTACATAGTTTCAAGAACATAATTGTTTCTCATCCTGAAAAACCATGCTTAACCTAGGTCCCCTCCTCAGCTGATTCTGGACTTGAGCCTGGAACTGTGTAGCGAATGACAAAGCTGCCAATAAGAATCTATTCCTGCATCATGAACAATTCAGGCCTCTATGTGTTGGATCTGAGACTTCTTCTTAGCTTTATGCACTGTCCTTCCCTATGTTAGAATGCTTTGTATTATGATTGTTCTTAGTCAGTCCCATCCCCAGTATCTAGATCTCTCTCTTCCATTGTTGACTGGAGTTGAAAAAATAACTCAGAGTGATTTTTTATCTTGGATTTTCTGAAGACTCAGTCAGGAGTTTTTTAGATCTATGTAGAGGAGTTCTCAGGGTTGATCTTGGTCATATCTCTTTATTGAAACTTCCCTCACAATGGTCCTCCAGTGCCTACACTGATCATGTAATAACAGAACTGGAGGAGATATCAGTGGTCATCCAGCTCAAAAAGAAAAAGATTTATATTAATTGATGCAGAATAAAGCAGAAAGGAATATGAAAACAATATGAATGGTGATCACAATATGAATAAAAAACAAAAAGATAAAAATGAGTGTTGTGATTATGAGGACCATGAATCTTTGTGCTAAATAAGGGAGAAGATATAACTCCTTCTCATCTTTGAAGGTCAGAAAAAAAATGCAGGATAGCTGTGGATATAGAACACTCAGAAACTGTTCATGTGAAGTTATACTCAATTGCCTTTTTTCTTTTTTTAATTCTTAGGAAGAAGGATACATTTGAAGAAAAAATATATAAAAACATAAGATACGACTATAGATTTTTTAAATCTACGACTATAGATTTGGAGATGCAAGGGATTTTCAAATTGATTTGGTTCAACTTCATTATCTGAAGAGTTGAAAAAAAAATTAAGGCTGAGAAATATTGTACTTGTGCAAGATAACAAAGGTAGCAAGGGACAGACCCAAAGTTTGGATTCAAGTTTTCTGAATCCCAAGTCAATCCCCTCCTCACTTCAGTACATATCACATGTTCACCTGAGTAACTATCCTCATAATGACTCCAGTCTGGAAAACAAAATGGATTTTTAAGCCAGGGAGGTTGGAGACAAAAGTCTTCCTTCAATTTTTTGAGGATTCCTATAGTAGATTGTCCCTACAAAACTTTGCCATTGTTTCCTTCTGTCTCATCATTTCTGGACTTGTGTTAGACAGGAACAGTAAATAACTGAACATATTGTAGTTTCAGCCAAGAAGGCATGGACATATCTTCACCCCCCTTCTCTCATCAAAAGGCACCTACAGAGGTTTAAACTACATTTTATTATTTAAGAAATACACATTTGTCTATTTACCTGTATCCATCATCCATCAAAGTTCCATCTTGTCACAATGACTTCTAGGTCAATATGGTATATTAAAATAGACATTGGGAAGAAGTGATTATCACTCCAACTTAGTATCAAAGAAATCTGAAATATTTCAGCTTTTATCTAGTATTGAGTGACATTCTAAAAGTACAATGGACAAAGAGCCTTGACGCTTGGTATCTGAGGATGAGAGGCCTCTGCTATCCCTCCTTCTATTGGACCAGTTTGACAGCTGCAGATTATCTTAGAAATGCCATATTACTCTCAAGGTAATCCAAACCTGCTGACCACTTCTCTCCTATTATACCTTTGCCTCTTCTTGATTTCTATGAGAAAAGAATGTACAGAGCAGAACAAGAGGGGTATCAGAGAAGGGGGTTGAAACTAAGTTTTGGTCTCTAGTTGCATGTTTGAAACTTTCCTCAAAAATTTATGACCAAAGAAGAACTAGAGATCATTATTGACCACAAAATAGAAAATTTTGATTATATCAAATTGAAAAGTTTTTGTACAAACAAAACAAATGCAGACAAGATTAGAAGGGAAACAATAAACTGGGAAAACATTTTTACAATCAAAGGTTCTGATAAAGGCCTCATTTGCAAAATATATAGAGAATTGACTCTAATTTATAAGAAATCAAACCATTCTCCAATTGATAAATGGTCAAAGGATATGAACAGACAATTCTCAGACGAAGAAATTGAAACCATTTATAGAATATGAAAATATGCTCCAAATCATTATTAATCAGAGAAATGCAAATTAAGACAACTCAGAGATACCACTACACACCTGTCAGATTGGCTAGAATGACAGGGAAAGATAATGGGGAATGTTGGAGGGGATGTGGGAAAACAGGGACACTGATACATTGTTGGTGGAATTGTGAACACATCCAGCCATTCTGGAGAGCAATTTGGAACTATGCTCAAAAAGTTATCAAACTGTGCATACCCTTTGATCCAGCAGTGTTTCTACTGGGCTTATACCCTAAAGAGATACTAAAGAAGGGAAAGGGACCTGTATGTGTCAAAATGTTTGTAGCAGCCCTGTTTGTAGTGGCTAGAAACTGGAAAATGAATGGATGCCCATCAATTGGAGAATGGTTGAGTAAATTGTGGTATATGAACGTTATGGAATATTATTGTTCTGTAAAGAATGACCAGCGGGATGAATACAGAGAGGCTTGGAGAGACTTAAATGAACTGATGCTGAGGGAAATGAGCAGAACCAGGAGATCATTATATACCTCAACAATAATGCTGTTTGAGGATGTATTCTGATGGAAGTGGATCTCTTCGATAAGGAGAGCTAATTCAGTTTCAATTGATCAAGGATGGACAGAAGCGGCTATACCTAAAGAAAGAACATTGGGAAATGAATATAAACTGCTTGCATTTTTGTTTTTCTTCCTGGTTATTTATACTTTCTGAATCCAATTCTCCCTGTGCAACAAGAAAACTGTTCGGTTCTGCACACATATATTGTATCTAGGATATACTGTAACCTCTTCAACATGTAAAGGATTCCTTGCCATCTGAGGGAGGGGGGGAAGGGAGGGAGGGGAAAAATCGGAACAGAAGTGAATGCAAGGGATAATGCTGTAAAAAATTACCCTGGCATGGGTTCTATCAATAAAAAGTTATTAAAAAAAAATAAAAATAAATAAATAAAACTTTCCTCAAATGTGGTAAATTCATTAGATGAAACCTCATCCCATACAAGCACCTCTGAGAAGAAATGTACCATAATAAAATTCAACACCCAACTAGACTCTTTATCATCATCCCAAGATATGATTTTGCCAAAATTCACCACAAATTAGTCATCAGTAATAGAAGACGTGCCTGAGAGCAGCTCCTGCTCCTGGCAAATGTTGCTGGATCATCTGGAAAGACCTGCATATTACAACAACATCAATCTTGTGACAACACCAAAGAAATCACTTTTCACCTTCCCACTCACTTCTCTTCCCTCTAGGGGCTGCAGTCACTACTACCAGTCTCCACCCAGCTTATAATATCTCATTTAATAGGCACCCACCAGTTACTGTCATAAGACTCTACCAATCCGGCATTCAACTAGTTTTGTTGGAACCATGCCTCCAGCTTATCAGCATTTACTGTCCTTTGTATACAAAGTAGATACTATTGACTTGCCATACTCGGTACAGTTTCTCCATTGGGATGGTAGATATTGCCTACATTTATCCTGCCACCTTCACACATTTTCTCTCTGTGTCTGCCTTGAATTTACTGGTACACATCTATGAGACTGATTATAGACTGTGCCTGAAGCAGGGATGGAGTCTCATGAACATGACATATTTACATTAAATACCTTTTAAGATGCAGCTCAAACATCACCTTATGTTTTCATGAAGCCTTTCCTGATCCTCCCCAATTACTAGAGACATCCTCTCAAACTATTATTCACTACTTTTTTACATATTTCTGTTTGTTTACTTTATATTTATGTGGTATATGTTTTATATATACTTGTTCTCCCCTCCATTAGAACATAAGTTCACTGTGAGTAGGGGTGGTTTCATTCTTTATACTTCGTATTCCCCAGTACCTAGCAGAATATCTGACACAGTTAAATAAATACTCGTTCATTGATTGATTGATATGGTACTTTAACATGTAAAAGAATCTCAGAGACACACAAATAGCTCATTTATGCCAAACTTCATTGTAAGGAAGTCAATAGAGATTCCACTTAGCAAGTGATTAGTAACCCTACTCAGGATGAAGTACTAGGTTGTGTTCTTAGAATATGTAAAGAAAAGATAAAAGAGATAGAAAAGGAGGAGGAGAGGAGTGAAGAGAGAGAGGAGGAGGAGAAAGAGGAAGAGGAAAGAGGAGGAAAGAAGAGGAGGAGGGGAGAGGAGGAAGAAGAGGAGGAGGAGGAGGAGGAAGAGGAAAGAGAAGGAGAGAAGAGGAGGAGGAGAGAGGAAGAGGAAGAGGAGAAGGAGGAGGAAGAGAAAGAAGAAGGAAAAGGAAGAGGAAGAAGAGGAGGAGGAGGGAAGGAGGAGAAGAGAGGAAGAGGAGGAGGAAGAGGAGGAGAGGAGGAAGAAGGAGGAGGACAGAGGAGGGAGAAGGAGGTGAGCAAGAAAAAGAAAGAGGAAAGGAGAAATGGAGAGGGGAGGGAGAGAGAGAGACAGGGAAGGAAGGAAGAAAGGAAGGAAGGAAGGAAGGAAGGAAGGAAGGAAGGAAGGAAGGAAGGAAGGAAAAGAAGGAAGGAAGGAAGGAAAAGAAGGAAAAGAAGGAAAAGAAGGAAGGAAGGAAGGAAGGAAGGGAGGAAACAAAGGAAGGAAGGAAACAAAGGAAGGAAGGAAGGAAGGAAGAAGGAAGGAAGGAAGGAAGGAAGGAAGGAAGAAAGGGAGGAAGAAGGAAAAGAAGGAAGGAAGGAAGGAAGGAAGGAAGAAAGGAAGGAAGGAAGGAAGGAAGGAAGGAAGGAAGGAAGGAAAGGAAGGAAGGAAGGAAGGAAGGAAGGAAGGAAGGAAGAGAGAGAGAGGGAGAAAGGAGGGAGGGAGGGAGGAAGGAAGGAAGGAGGCAGTATGGCCAGCATATAAAAGTATCCAGAATCTGAAAATCTGGAATAGTCCTTAGTCTAGTTTAGTAAACCACGGGTGCAATAATAGAAAGACTAAGAGTAAGAAAAGCAGATGATGCATCTTCATGGCTCTGGATGAGTCTGTTATTCCTATGTCCTTACGTGACTGTGTCCCTCTTTGTTGTATATGATCCTGAGAAACATTTGTGTGCAGAGATGAAGCCACAGGCTTGTCAAGGTCCTTAGGCATAAACAAGGACTTTGTCTGATGCTTAAAAACAGCTGATCCCTTGATAACAATTCTTGAGCCATTCCCGATTCTCCTGGGAATGTGCCTTGTGTCAGACTTTGGGGATTTGGGGAGGAGAGGAGGAGAGATTTTCTCAGCAAAGATACTGAAGTGGTTTGTCATTTCCTTCCTCAGCTCATTTTACAGAAGAGAGGAAACTGAGGTTAAGTGACTTGCTCAGGGTCACACAGTTAGTAAGTGTCTGAGGTCAGATTTGAACTCACAAAGATAAGCCTTCCTGACTCTAGGTCCAGCACTCTGCACTGCTCCTTCTATAAACTAGCAGGTCTGATAAAGGCAGTACAAGGCTAAAGCATCTATTCTTCAGCTGCAAGCAGCTGCTTGCCAAGATTGCCATATAGCAGAAAAGTCCTAGACAGGGGACCAAGGTAACTACCAGCAATGCCCCTTTCAGCAGTGCTGAGCCAATCATTGTTTCTCCACTTTCCCTTCCTCCCCTTCCAGAAGCAATAGGAAAGCATCCTTCTTAGTCCACTGTGTGCTGCGTTTTTGCATTTTAAGACTAAGGCTCTGGAAGGCAGAGCCATAACTAGATCAGGGCAACTATGAATGTTCCCAAGCTGCAGAAATTTAAGAGGCCATTAACTACATTGTTTTAGGGAATTCTGGTTATTCCTCTATCCAACTTCCATAGCTACTTAAGTACGGATTTAAATATAAAATATATACAAAGTAATTTCTGGAGTGGGAAGGCTCTGACCTAATATGAAGAAGAATTAACAACAGAATGGGAGTATCAAAGAGAACAATGGAAGAGTAGCTAGAGAGAGATGGACTTAGGGAAGGACGGGGACTAACAGGGGGCAGTGGCAGGCAGAGAAGGGAGCCTGCAGTCCATGCAGCTCAGGTCTCAGAATCACAAGGATCCTAACCCAAAGCCCCAGGACAGCAGACTATCACACCCTTTGTTGTGGCCAAAATAATATTAATTTGATTGTCATCCTAAGCCTGGGAATCTGGCAGGTATAATTGATTTGACCATTTCATTGAATGACCACCCAAAAGACAGCAAGAAGGGACAGGCTTGGGACCAAGAAGCAAGACACAGAAGAAAGAGGATGGAATATGTAGTCAGAAGATGTGGATTAGAGTCCAAACAAAAATAAATAAATAAATAAAAATAACAACCACCACAAAAAACAATGATAATACAAAAATAACAAAAGAGAGGCAGCCAAAAATCAGTAAGGTATGACCTCAAATCTGCCTATTACATAGACTGGCTGTATATCCCTGGGCAATTGACTCAACCTGTCAGTGCCCTCCCTTTTGTAACTCTTTAGGACTATATATAAATTGCAGCACAGTTGTTTATTCAAGTTATGGAAAGATTTGCCTCTGGTATACCAATGAGATTACTACTACTACCACCACCCAAAAAAGTATTATTAGTACAATTAGAACAATTATTATAATAACATGGCATTTATGGTACTATTTATAGTTTGCAAAGCATTTAACAAACATTTCTTTTTACTTGATCCTCACAACAGCCCAGTGAAATAAGAACACCAGATAAAATTATTTTTATTTTATAGGTAAGAAAATTGAGGCTGGTGCCAGTTAAGTGACTTTCTCAGGCTCATAGAGCTAATAAGTATTCAAGGTAGAAGGTGAACTCAGAGTCCACCATCAGTGCTCCTTCTGGTGGGCTGCAATCAGGGAAATTGGCTCAAAGAGTTATAATATCCACAATCATTTGGATATAAAAATATATTACTCTACAAGAAAGTAGGAAGGGAAGGGAATAGGAGATGGATGTAGGCTAATAAAAGGAAGGGCAGATTTGGAGAGGTTACAATCAAAAACAAAACTTTTCAATATGGACAAGATAAAAGGAGAAAGAGAAAAGAATAAATGAGGGAAATATGATAAAGGGAAATACATAGTTATAACTTTTACATAACATTTACAACAAGCTTCTCAGATAAAGGTCTCACTTCTCAAATATATAGAGAATCGAGTTAAATTTATTTTCAAAAGAGCCATTCCTCTATTGATAAATGTTCAAAAGATATGAAAAGGGAGTTCTCAAATGAAGTAATCATAGCTATCTATAGTCATATAATCATGAAAAATGTTCTAAATCACTATTGGTTAGAAAATTATAAATTAAAATAACTCTGAGTTATCACCCCCACACCTATCAAATTGGTTAATATGACAGACAAGGAAAATGACAAACATTGGAGAGGAGGTGGAAAAATTGAGACACTAATACACTGTTGGTAGAATTAGGAAGTGATTTGGAACTATGCCCAAAAGGCTACAAAACCATGCATTCCCAATGATCTGATAATATTAAGTCCATATGCCAAAGAGAATTTTTTTAAAGGCAGGGAGAGGGCTTATTTATATAAAAATATTTACAGAAGCTCTTTTTGTGGTAGCAAAGAGTTGGAAATTGAGGATATGCCCATCAATTGAAGAATGGCTGGATGAGTTATGGTATATGATTATAATGGCATACTATTATACTATAAGAAATGAAGAGCAGGATGATTTCAGGAAAAGCCGGAAAGACTTATACAAGTTGATGCAAAGTTAAGTGAGGAGCACTAAGAGGACACTGTACAAATTAACAGCAATATTATACACTGATCAACTATGAATGACTTAACTATTCTCAGGAATACAAAGATCCAAGATAATTCCAAAGGATTTATAATGAAAAACGTTATCCATGTTCAGAGAAAACTGATGGAGTTTGAATGCAGATCACAGCATACTTTCTAATATTTTCTTTTTCTCTTTTTGCTGGATTGGGTTTGTTTGAGTTTTTAAACTGGTCTATTTTTTTTCACAACAAGACTAATATGGAAAAATGTCTTACATGACTGCATATTTATAATCTATATCAAATTGCTTGTATTCTCTTTAAAAAGCCTTTGTACAAACAAAATTAATGCAAACAAGATTAGAAGGGAAGCAACAAACTGGGAAAACATTTTTACAGTTAAAGGTTCTGATAAAGGCCTCATTTCCAAAATATATAGAGAATTGACTCTAATTTATAAGAAATCAAGCCATTCTCCAATTGATAAATGATCAAATTTTATGAACAGACAATTTTCAGATGATGAAATTGAAACTATTTCCACTCATATGGAAAGTGTTCCAAATCACTATTGATCAGAGAAATGCAAATTAAGACAACTCTGAGATACCACTACACACCTGTCAGATTGGCTAAGATGACAGGAAAAGATAATGCGGAATGTTGGAAGGGATGCGGGAAAACTGGGACACTGATGCATTGTTGGTGGAGTTGTGAACGAATCCAACCATTCTGGAGAGCAATCTGGAATTATGCCCACAAAGTTATCAAACTGTGCATACCTTTAATCCAACAGTGTTACTTCTGGGCTTATATCTCAAAGAGATACTAAAGAAGGGAAAGGGACCTGTATGTGCCAAAATGTTTGTGGCAGCCCTGTTTGTAGTGGCTAGAAAATGGAAAATGAATGGATGCCCATCAATTGGAGAATGGCTGGGTAAATTGTGTATATGAATGTTATGGAATATTATTGTTCTGTAAGAAATGACCAGCAGACACCCAAAGAAAGAACACTGAGAAATGAATGCAAACTGTTTGCATTTTTGTTTTTCTTCCCGGGTTATTTATACCTTTTGACTCCAATTCTCCCTGTGCAACAAGAGAACTGTTCAGTTCTGCACACATATATTGTATCTATACTGTGACATATTTAACATGTATAAGGCTGCCTGCCATCTGGGGGAGGGGGTGAGGGAGGAAAGGGAAGAATCGGAACAGAAGTGAGTGCAAGGGATAATGTTGTAAAAAATTACCCATACATATGTACTGTCAATAAAAAGTTATAATTATGAAAAAGAAAAAAAGAAAAGAAATGACCAGCAGGATGAATACAGAGAAACTTGGAGAGACATGAACTGATGCTAAACGAAATGAGCAGAATCAGGAGATCATTATATACCTTAACAACAATACTGTTTGAGGATGTATTCTGATGGAAGTGGATTTCCTCAACCAAGAGAAGATCTAACTCAGTTTCAATTGATCAAGGATGGACAGAAGCAGCTACACCTAAAGAAAGAACACTGGGAAATGAATGTAAACTGCTTGCATTTTTGTTTTTCTTCCCGGGTTATTTTTACCTTCTGAATCCAATTCTTCCTATGCAACAAGAGAACTGTTCGATTCTGCACATGTATATTGTATCTAAGATATACTATAACCTATTTAACATGTATAAGGCTGCCTGCCATCTACAGGAGGGGGTGGAGGGAGGGAGGGGAAAAATCGGAACAGAAGTGAGTGCAAGGGACAATGTTGTAAAAAGTTACCCATACATATATACTGTCAATAAAAAGCTATAATTATTAAAAATATATACATATACCAAAAAAAATTACTTGTATTCTCAATGTGGGGGGCGTGGAGGGAAGGAGAAATTTTGGAAATCAAAAATTCAGAAAGTACATGTTAAAAATTGGTTTTACATGTAATTGGGAAAAATAAAATATTAAATAAATATTACAAAGAAAGAACTATACACTGCATTGAGCCATACTTGCTAGAAAATAAAAACCAGGAAAAGCTCTCTTTACAAAATTGCAATATGTTTATGGAGGTTGGGTAACCTAAAAGAACCTTTTTCTTGATGAATCTGTACTCTCCCAAGTTGTATGGAAAATTTTGTATATTGGGATGTCTACATTATGAGGCATCAAAAATCGGAAAACATTAAGGGCTGAGTGATAATGATTGCATCAAAAAGACCATAGAAGTTGCATGTTTTAATGACACCCTCTAAGCCTTTCAGGTGTGGCTGTCACAGAGATATTTGCATGCAATAAAAGGTTACAGACGTCTTAACGCTTTGCTTTGGCTGTTTGCAATCTACCATGAATGATTGTTTTGTATTATTTCTTAAGCAAGAACCAAGATTTGACCAGGTATGGGGCATGCTTTTAAGTACACGAAGATATGCCTCATTATTGTAGAAAACTGAAAACATTATATTCAAGAAACAGTTTATTTTACAATGATTATTAGCTCATGGCTGACTCATTTATTTAAATGTGTATCATGAACCAGTTTAGGAACTGTTTTGGAGAAGAAAAAAAAAAGCCATTAAGAATTACCTTAAAAGATTATATGTTAATTGAGTACACTGAAAAAAAGGAAGATGGAAAGACCTTTTTATAAAAAATTTTATCTACGTCTTTTGTTACATTACATTCATTTCCAAATAAATCCCTCCTTCCTACCCTATATAACAAGCTCTCCCTAAGAAAAAAAATAAAAACAGGGCAGGGAGAAACAGTTTTGCAAACTAACCATTGATAGTGTCTTACAGTACATGCAATGAATAATCTGTATACATAGCCCTCCAGCTCTCCTAAGAAGTGAAGGAAGTGCATTTTCTTGATTCTTCTCCAGGGTTAAGAAAAAAACTATTTTTATCAAATAGTCAACTGACTTAAACGACTTGCATCTTCTACAATTAGTGGAAAGATGAAGGAAGAAAGAAATACACTGTTTCCCCCCTCATTTTATTGTGCATAACTGCCCCCTGGATCTTCAACTGCCTTCCACTTTGGAAGTTTCTGCAATTCAGCCTTGACTGTTCATCCGGATCATGTAAAGCAGCTGTCCTATATTCCTGAAACATTTTCATCCTTCTCAGCCCTATCTAGAATCAATGATGGAGCTCTATAAGGCTATTTTCAGCTCTGTCGTGGCTAAAGAGGACACCTGAAGTTCAACTCATTTGAAATTTAGTCCTTGAAGGAACTGAAAACTGTTACACAATATGAGTGATGCTCCTTTATATCTCCCTACCCTATTTCTCAAGCCTGGTCTTATAGCCTCTGAATGCACAAGAAAAGAGCTCTTATTGATTCCCCAGATATAGATGGAGAGAAAAGGATGGGTTTTTCCTATCTTACGTAACACTGTACAATGTTTATACAAATCATATGTCTCTGTACAAAGTTTGTATAAAATTCACTGAGCCCAGTCTTGGCTTGCTGGGTGGGGATCCAAGGGCTAAATTAGCTAGAGTTTCAAAAGTTAAAGACTGTCGTAACCATCTACTGCCAGTTTAAATTGCCTGAATGGACTCCCCCCCACCTACTTTTATAGGACCTTCCTACTCACCAGCCTAGAAATACAGCTAAAACCCCTTAAAACTAGGCACAAAAACATAGAGAACATTTATATAAATGAAGTAAGATAAATAAATTTGTTTCCCTTGGAAAACTAGTAAATCTTGTAAGATATACCCCTCTTTCATTTCCCATTTGGCTTTTCCATAACTTCCTTTAATTGTTAGTTCTCCACCTTCACCATCTACCAAATCCTAACTCTAACCCTAACCCTAAACCCTACCCTAATCCTAACCCTAACTCTAACTCTAACCCACAAAACCAATCTCACCTTTGGCAATACCTTTCTGGGTTTCTCTCAATGCTAGGGCCTTCATTCTGACTTACCCTGTATATATTTTGTTTGTACATAGTTGTTGCATGATGTCCCTCCCCCTAGACTGTGAGCTCCTTGAGATGGGATCATGATTTTTTTTGCCTCTGTTTGCATCCTCAGTGCCTAGGACATAGCAAACATTTAATAAATGCATGTCAGCTCACTGACTACCTTCTAATTTAAACACCTTTTTTATGTCACAGATTCTTTTGGCAATCTGATAAAATGCATGGACCTTATCTCAGAATAATATTTTTAAATGCATAAAATAAATACAAAGGTTTTTCTTTTAATTTAAAGATTTTTATAAAGAAATCAATTATATTGAAATAATTATTTTTTTAAAAAAAGTTTAAGTTCACAGAGCCCAGATTAAGAAGTCCCAACTGGAACTAAATGGTAGGTCCTGTGCTTTAAGATCCTTTCCTTTATCTTGTCATATTTAAAGAACTCTCGTAAAGACACCCTCAAAAGAAAAGAGAAGGGAAATTTCCCCTTTAAACATCTTTAAAATACTTCTAATTACATTTTAGAGTGGCAGAGTCAACAAGAAGTCAGGGTGAGATATTTTTCCAACCTAAGAAAATATAAGAGGTAGGGAGGAGAAGTCTGAGAAGGCCTGATGGAAGTCTGTTTGGAGCCCACACATGCCTTGGCAGCAACACAGGCTGAAGGAGCAGCAGTAACTTCAGGAGCTCTCAGTTTAAGACAGTAAAGGGGGCAGACAATTGCTTAGAAAAAATTGGAAAGATGCGGGAAAACTGGAACACTGATGCATTGTTGGTAGAGTTGGGAACGAATCCAACTGTTCTGGAGAGCAATCTGGAATTATGCCCAAAAAGTTATCAAACTGTGCATACCCTTTGATCCAGCGGTGCTACTTCTGGGCTTATATCCCAAAGAGATACTAAAGAAAGGAAAGGGACCTGTATGTGTCAAAATGTTTGTGACAGCCCTGTTTGTAGTGGCTAGAAACTGGAAATTGAATGGATGTCCATCAATTGGAGAATGGTTGGGTAAATTGTGGTATATGAACGTTATGGAATATTATTGCTCTGTAAGAAATGACCAGCAGGATGAATACAGAGAGGCTTGGAGAGACTTACATGAAGTGATGCTAAGTGAAATGAGCAGAACCAGGAGATCATTATATACCTCAACAACGATACTTTATGAGGATGTATTCTGATGGAAGTGGATCTCTTCGATAAAGAGATCTAACTCAGTTTCAATTGATCAAGGATGATACCCAAAGAAAGAACACTGGGAAATCAATATAAACTGCTTGCATTTTTGTTTTTCTTCCCGGGTTACTTTTACCTTCTGAATCCAATTCTCCCTGTGCAACAAGAGAACTGTTCGGTTCTGCAAACATATATTGTATCTAGGATATACTGTAACCTATTTAACATGTATAGGACTGCTTGCCAGCTAGGGGCGGGGGTGGAGGGAGGGAGGGGAAAAATCAGAACAGAAGCAAGTACAAGGGATAGTGTTGTAAAAAAAATTACCCTGGCAGGGATTCTGTCAATATAAAGTTATTACAAAATTAAATTAAATTTAAAAAAGAAAGAAAGAAAAAGTTGGAAAGATAGATTGGAAAAATAAACAACAATTGCAAAAAAAAAAAAATCTGATCATATAAAACTACAGGGAAAACCAAGACATAAACTCGGGGGAAAAAAAGTGAAAACAGTTACAATGAAAACCTTTTTAAAAAAAATACTAATTAGGCACAAACCAAACAAGAATCCCTGGAAGAGTTAAAGGAGATAAGAATGATAAAAGGAGAAAAAGGGAAAAGAAATGAGTGATTAAAGAAAATTTTAAAAAGGGAATTAAGAGCTTGGTAAAAGAGGCACAAATCTTCTCAGCAATAAAATGATTCAAGACAATTTCAAGAAACTTGTGATAGAAAATGCTGGATATATCCAGAGAAAGAACTATGGAGTCTGAATGTAAATGGAAGCATAACATTTTCTTTGTTTTTTGTTTTTTCTTTTTTGTGGTTTTTCCTTTTTGTTCTGAGTCTTCTTGCATAACATAACTGATGTAGAAATATGTTTATGATTGTATATATATAATCTATATTGGATTGCTTGCTGCCTTAGGGAGGGCAGAGGGAAGGAAAGATGGAAGAAAAAATTGGAGCTCAAAAATCATACAAAGATGGACATTGAAAATTATCTTTACATGTAATTTTTAAAAATACTATTAAGTAAAGAAAAAAGGCACAAAAATAATAAAGAAAAATCTTTAAAAACATAATTGGCCTAATGGTAAAAAAAAAAAAAAAAAAAGGAGCGGGGCACAAAAAATTCATTGAAGAAAAGACTCCTTAAAAAGAACAGGTCAAATAGAAAAGGAGGTACAAAAGGTCAATGAAGAAAATAATCCCTTAAAAACTAGAATTGGACAAGAAGAAGCTAATGACTCCATGAGACATCAGGAAAAAATAAATCAAAGTCAAAAGAATAAAAAAAAAAAGTAGAAGAAAATGTGAAATATCTCACCAAAAATTTAACTGACCTGGAAAAAAATAATTTAAGAATTGGACAGTCCTAAAATCATGATCAAAGAGAGAGCTTAGACATCATATTTCAAGAAATTATTGAGGAAACTGCCTTAATATTCTAGAACCAAAGGATAAAACAGAAATGGAAAGAAGCTACCAATCAGCTCCTGAAAGAGATCCCAAAATAAAAACCCCAAGAATACTACAGTAAAATTTCAGAGCTCCCAAGTAAGGAGAAAATACTCCAAGAAGCATTTCAAGTATGGACCCACAGTCAGGATAACACAAAATTTAGCAGTTCCTACATTTAAGGATTGGAGAGGCTTGGAATATATATTCTGGAGAGCAAAAGGGCTAGGATTACAACCAAGAATCACCTATTCAGCAAAATGGAGTGTAATTCTTCAGGTGGAAAATGTATATTTAACAAAACAGAAAACTTTGAAGAATTGCTGATGAAAATATGACTCAAATTCAAGACTCAAAAACAGTATAAAAAGATAATAAAATGGAAAGGAAAATGAAACATCTCACCAGAAAAACAACTAATCTGGAAATTAGATCCAGGAAAGCTAATTTAAGAATTATTGGACTAATTCCCCAATTGATAAATGGTCAAAGGATATGAAAATTTTTCTGATGAAGAAATTAAAGCCATTTCTAGTCATATGATAAAAATGTTCTACATCACTATTGATTAGAAAAATGCAAATTAAGACATTTCTAAGGTATCACTTCACATCTCTCAGATTGGCTGACAGGAAAAAATAATGATAAATGTTGAAAGGGATGTAGGAAAACTGGGACACTAATGCATGGTTGGTAAAGTTTTAAAATGACACAACCATTCTGGAGAGCAATATGGAACTATGCGCAAAGAGCTATCAAACTTCATACACTTTGATCCAGCAGTATCCCTATTGGGTCTGTATTCCAAAGATATAAAAGAGGGGGAAAAGACACATGTGTGCAAAAACTGTTTACAGCAGCCTTTTTTGTAGTAGCAAGGAACTGGAAATTGAATGAATGCTCATCATTAGGGAATGGCTAAATAAGTTATGATATATTAATTTAATGGAATATAATTGTTCTATAAGAAATGATGAGCAGGCTGATTTCAGTAAAGCCTGGAAAGACTTACATGAATTGATGCTAAGTGAAATGAGCAGAACCAAAAAAACATTTACATAGCAACAAGATTATGTGATGATCAACTGTTAAAAGTAAAAAAGTTGTTTACAATCCTATATGGAAGATAATACATGTAACTTCTAAGAATTTTATCACTTGGGGGGGTAGTTAAAAGAAGTTTATATAGACAGAGGGCATGAATATGAATTAATTACGTTGAAATGAATTCCCCCCCCCAAAAAAAAAGAGGGAGGGAAGAGAGATTCACTGAGAGAAGGGGAAAGGGAGAAGTACAATGGAAATTTTTTTTTCTCACATAAAAAAGGCAGAAGGTCTCTTATAGACCTAATATTCATGATCCTGTGAAATTATCTCATCTGACTGTCTTGTTCTTCCTCCATTCAACATACCTAGCTCTATCCCTGAGGAAAAATGGTGAGCCTGAATAATCAGAAGCAGGTTTTTAGCTCAATATACTGTTATAAACTACCTACAAGTAGAAGCAAGCACCTAGGTGGCAGTGGATAAAATACTGGCTCTGGAATCAGGAAGATTCATCTTTCTGAGTTCAAATCTGGCCTTGGACAGTAACTAGCTGTGTGACCCTGGGCAAGTCACTTAATTCTGTTTGCCTCAATTTCTTCATCATCCATGAACTGGAGAAGGAAATGGCAAACTGCTCCAGTATCCTTGCTAAGAAAACCCCAAATGGGGTCATGAGGAGTTGAACAACAACAGGTAGAAAGTTAGGTCCTCATTAGTTATTAGTAGCACCTGCTACCTTACTGTCCCCATAGATCAACTACCTTTCCTCAAAAGATTGTGATAACAGTATCCTCCCCCTATAGAGCCTCTTGCCCCTGGGGAGAGGGAACTATGTAGTGCTGTAAAGGATTCTCCATACACATTGCTCTGAAACTGCTGCCTCTACTGCTTCTCCATATATAAAGACCTGTAAGATCTAGCTCAAAGTAACTGTTCTGCAATGATTTTTATTCTGGCCAGTCTTCTATCTTGCCTTTCTCCTAAGAGCTATTTAAATTATCCCCTCTTGTATTTTCAAGGTACTATGAAAATGAGTAAATTCTTGGTTCTTTTGCTGCTGCCTTCTCTTTCTATGGTCTCTGCCTGGAGGCAGAAAGCATGTCTCCCCAAAGTCTCTTGGCTAAATATTCTTGAGGTCATGTTTGTGGCAGCCCTGTTTGTAATGGCTAGAAACTGGAAATTGAATGGATGCCCATCAATTGGAGAATGGTTGGGTAAATTGTGCTATATGAATGTTATGGAATATTATTGTTCTGTAAGAAATGACCAGCAGGATGATACAGAGAGGCTTGGAGAGACTTACATGAACTGATGCTAAGTAAAGTGAGCAGAACCAGGAGATCATTATATACCTCAACAACAATACTGTTTGAGGATGTATTCTGATGGAAGTGGATTTCTTTGACAAAGAGACCTAACTGAGTTTCAATTGATAAATGATGGACAGAAGCAGCTACACCCAAAGAAAGAACACTGGGAAATGGATGTAAATTATTTGCATTTTTGTTTTTCTTCCCGGGTTATTTTTACCTTCTGAATCCAATTCTCCCTGTGCAATAAGAGAACTGTTCGGTTCTGCAAACATATATTGTATCTAGGATATACTGTAACCTATTTAACATGTAAAGGACTGCTTGCCATCTAAGGGAGGGGGTGGAGGGAGGGAGGGGAAAAATCGAAACAGAAGTGAGTGCAAGGGATAATGTTGTAAAAAAATTACCCTGGCATGAGTTCTATCAATATAAAGTTATTATTAAATAAAATTTAAAAAAAATATTAAAAAATAAATACATAAATATTCTTGAGGTCATGGGAAAGGCTGGTTCTGATTTACTTCAGATCTTCCTCTGAATTTTGATAACTTCCAACTCCTGTCAATGAAGTGATTGTGGAATAAGGTTCTTTTTTGTTATAGTAGAGCCTAATAGAGGAGTAGAGAAGGAAGGAAATAGACTCATCTGAAGGAGGTTCACTGCTCTGATATATAGTCAAAATGGAGGTGCTACACCCTTTGATCCAGCATTACCACTACTAAGTCAGTAGTAGATCAGTAGTAGGTTCTAGGTCATCTGGAAGAAACTAAAAAAGAGGGGACCTATTTATTTATTTAAAAAATATTTAGAGCACTCACTTTTTGGTGGCAAAAAACTGGAAATTAAAGGGTGCATATTGATAGGTGAATGGCTGAACAAATTATGGCATATGAATGAAATGGACGAAATACTATTGTGCTATAAGAAATAAGTATGTGAATTCAGAAAAACCTAGAAAGACTAATATGAACTGATACAAAGTGAAGAGGGCAAAACCAGGAACACAGTACACAGTAATAGTAACATTGTGCAATGATCAATTATGAATGTCTTAACTCTTAGCAATACAATGATCCAAGATAATTGCAAAGGGCTCTTGATGAAAAAATGCTATTCATAACCAGAAAAACAATTGGTGGTGTCTGAATGAAGATAAAAGCATGTGATTTTCACTTTCTTTATCTTTTTGTGATTTTTTTCCTTTTGGGTCTGTTTCTTTTTTCACGACATAACACCATATGGAAATATTTTGCATCATTGCATATATATAATCTATATCAAATTGCTTAAGGAGAGGAGAGGGAGAAAAGGGAGAAAATTTGGAACTCAAAATTGTTTTAAAATTGTCTTTATATGTAATTGGAAAAAATACTATCAAAAAAAGATGGAGATCCTGTAGCCTGAACCAAGAAGTAAGTGACCAGGACTACTACCTTACTGAAAACAATTACACAAAAGCCTCACACAGCCACATCTTGGAGGACTAAGCATCTCTGATTCACTTGAGATTAGTTTTAACTCACTCCTACATTCTGTAGAGTTCCTTTTCATTGTCCCAAAACCAGACCCATTAATGGCCAAGGGTGTCACAGGCCATCAAGAGCTAGGATTGCTGTCCATAAGCACCTTAACATTGTTAGCTAATTCACAATTCCACTGGCTCAGTGCAATCATACCATCTCAAGATCATCCCAAAAATGTTTGTCTCAGATTCCTTTCTTCAGCTCCCTTTCTGTTCTTTTATCCATTAACCTCATCTATTTCAATAGCCACCTAATTGGTCTACCTGCCACAAGTTGCTCCCCATTTCAGACCATCCTCCATTCAACTACCAGAATGATTTTCCTAAAACTTAAGTCTGACCATGTCACTTCCCCCCTCCAATGCTGACTCCATAAACTCCATTGTCTCCCTATCATGTCTCAGATTAAATATAAAATCCTTTTTGGTGCATTTAAGACCCTTTATAATCTGCCCCCCACACAACCACCTTTCCAGTCTTCTTTACCTTATTATTCCCATGTAGTCTGAGATCCAATAGTACCAGCTTCCTTGCTATTTCTTAAATAAGACACTCTATCCCCAGATTAGGTATTTTCTCTGTCTATGGATTCTCAAAAAAAAAAAAAAAAAGCCAGAAATTCTTTTCTGTTTCCTGATTCCTTCAAGTCTCTGTGAAAATCCTGTCTTCTACAAGAAGCCTTAATGCTAATGCCTTTCCTCTGAGCTCATCTTCAATTTTATTTTCTGCATATTTTGCTCCTACATAGTTATTTGCTTATTATCTCTCCCAATAAACAATGAGCTTCTTAGGGGTACGGAATGGTTTTTGCTTTGTTTTTTCAATCCCCAGTGTTTAGGACAGTTCCTGGTTTTTCATAACCTCTTGAATGCTTGTGGCCTAACTTGTTAATATTAGATCACATTAGTTGGGGCTCAAAATGTCCTTGTCTAGCAATCGGCCAATTCCTCATTTAAACCTTTTTTCTTTTAAAAATCCCCTCCCAAAACCAAATGGACATCACTAGTGAAATTCACTTATGTGTGCAATGCCTGCTATAGGATCTACCTCTATCATGGCTCACAGTCCACAAGCCTCACACTCACATATTCAACAAACATCCCCTAAGTCACCTGCCTACATCCAACACTGAAAATACAGCATCTTACTCTAGACTTAAGACTCTGGAAACAAATCTTCCTCCTCTCTAGCAAAGTATTTCCTTTTTCTTTCAAGGACCCTGCCCAGTCATGGGCAAATTTTTCTATTTCCATATATTAAATGGTACCAAAGTCTAATCTGATGTAAATGTAGGGGGCTGAATCAAAAAGACAAACTGGTACTTCTCAAGAAAGGCTAATGTCTCTTCCTCCTGTCACCTCCAAAATAGGAAAGGATGGAATCAGGGGCTCAGACTATAACCTGGCAAGAGAAGATATGGGAAGATATAAGCAATGCCCAGGTTATTACTCCATTCCTCTCAGTGCTGACTTGCTATAATTATTCCACCAAGCTTACACCACAATTATAATACCTTCCAAACTGATGTTTCCTTTGGAAAAGTCAAAATCATGTCACACTAGTGGCTAATGGCTTCTGATACAAACATTCCCAAGAGGACAAGGTTGAGCTCAAAAGGTATTGTCAAGAACATAACATTCTGTCTGATTGTACTTTTTTTGTTATAAGGGAGAGCTTTACTAAGGTTAGAAAAATCATTGGGAAGTAGTGCTTTTTTATAAAGCATCAATTAAGTATTGTAAGAGAAATAACTAGTACAGCTGTATCTGACCTTGTTGTGTGAGACAGTCACAACCCCATGACCCATATCCTCAGGCAGCTTATAGGATAGCCCAGTGAACAAGATATGATTCTATACACACATTAAAAGAAAGCACAGACACACAGGGGAACTTAACTGGGGTCCAATCTAGATCCCAGGACAATATTATTCTTTCCAGAAAAAGGTCTTGTCTAATTCTCTTGTCTCCCCTTTCTGAAACCTCAATTTAAGGCCAATCTGGATACTACAATGATTTCTGTTAGAGAGGCAGAATGGTGTGATTACAAGAATGTTATATTTGCAGAAATGGGAAAAGATAAATGTTGGAGGAGATGTAGAAAAATTAGGATATTAATGCATTGTTGAAGAAGTTGGAGTTGATCCAACTGTTCTGGAGAGCAATTTGGAGCTATGTCTAAAGTGCTATAAATCCGTGTATATTCTTTGACCCAATAATACCACTTCTAAATCTATATCCTAAAGAGATTTTTTTAAAGTGGGGAGAAGGAAGGACCTATTTATACAAAAATATTTATAGCATCTATTTTCATGGTGGCAAAGAATTAGAAATTGAGAGAATGCCCATCAATTAGGGCATGGCTCAACAAGTTGTAGTATATGCTTGTGATGAGATACTATTGTACTATAAGAAATGATGAACAGGATGATTTCAGAAAAACTTGGAAAGATTTACATGAAATGATATAAAGTGAAAGGAGAATAGCAATATTATATGATGAAGAATTATGAATAACAGCTATTTTCAGAAATACAATGGTAAATTTTCCATCACAAAGGACTCATGATAAAAAATGCTATATCCACTTCCAGGGAAAGAAGTGAGGTAGTCTTAATAAAGATCAAAGTACACAATTTTTTACTTTATTTTTAGTAGGAGTCTGTTCTCTTTCATGATATGACTAATATACAAATATGTTTTACATGACTGCACATATATAACATATCAAATTATTTACCATCCACATAGAGAGGGAGTGGGGAGAGAAGGAGGGAGAGAATTTGAAACTCAAACAAATTTAAAGTGAATACTAAAAATTGTTTTACATGTATTTGGTTAAAAAAAGAAGAAGAAGAAGAAGAAGAAGAAGAAGAAGAAGAAGAAGAGAAGAAGAAGAAGAAGAAGAAGAAGAAGAAGAAGAAGAAGAAGAAGAAGAAGAAGAAGAAGAAGAAGAAGAAGAGAAGAAGAAGAAGAAGAAGAAGAAGAAGAAGAAGAAGAAGAAGAAGAAGAAGAAGAAGAAGAAGAAGAAGAAGAAGAAGAAGAAGAAATGTATGGGGCAGCTAGAGCACCAGTCCTGAAGTCAGGAGGAACTGAGTTCAAATCTGGACTCAGACACTTAATAGTTCCTAGCTGTGTGACTCTAGGCAAGTCACTTAACCCCAATTGCTTTAGCAAAAGAAAAAAAATTATACACACACACACACACACACACACACAAACACATAATTCTCTCCCACCCTCCCCCAAAAAAATTAGACTTGGAGTTAGGAGAAACCTAGACATGTTCCTGGCTCTGACGCTTAGGAGCTATATAACTCTGGACAAGTCAAACAACTTCTCTTATTCTCAATTTCCTCATCTATAAAACAGGGCATAGACATGTGGTAAGGAAATTGCTTTGTAAACCTTAAAGTGCTCTATAAATGCAAGTTGTTATTATCGTCTATGACTTTTAAAAGCAAAATATCTCATTAAAGTTATGAAAACTTTTCAGATTCCCTTTCTTTTTGTTTCTGCAAGATCTCTTATGATCTCAATTCTATCTTTCAAGTTTGCCATATTTTCTAAAATAAATTGCCATCATCTACTCAAGCTGTATTTAAAAGCACATGTAGATCTAAATTACAACCTCAACTAATGAGGTAAAGTAAAAACCAGTATGGCTCAGAACGAGAAGCAAACACTTTGAGAGATATCATACGCCCCTGGGAGGAAGTGCCTATTAATTGTTATGAATATACGCTTTGACCTAGCAACACCACTATTAGGCCTGCATCCCAAAAGAAATAAAACACAAAATGAAAAAGGACCTATGTGTACAAAAATATTTATAGCAACTCTTTTCTGGTGACAAAGAATTGGAAATCAAGGGGATGCCCATAAATTGAGGAATGGATGAACAAATTGTGATATGTAATTGTTGTGCTATAAGAAAGTATGAACAGGATGCTCTCAGAAAACCCTGGAAAGACTTGCATGAGCTGATGCAAAGTGACATGTACAGTATACAAAGTAACAGCAATATTGCAAGATGATCAGTTGCAAAGGACAGCTATTCACAGCAATGCAATGATTTACGACAATGCCGAAGGACTTCTGATGAAAAATGTTATCCATCCCCACAGAAAGAACTGATGCTGTCTGAATACAAATTGAAGCATTAAAAAACTGTTATGCATATTTCTGTTTTCACAAACATCAATTTCATTCCAAAGGAGTGACCTTTCCAAATCACAATTTGTGACATCCATCTCATCTGATCGTGTGTCTCATTACTATCTTTTAAACTGTTCTTCATTCCCTAAGAAATGATTGGGGGATGGGGGGATTACATGATAGCCAGAGGAATTTAGAATTTCTTGATTTAAGTTTACAACAGACAGATAAACAGATGGGGAGGGAGAGAAAGGTGGGAAGAGAAGGGAAGAAGAAAGGAGAAAGAGAGAGAGACAGAGAGAGGGAAGGGAGAGGGAGAGACAGAGAGAAAGAGACAGACAGAAAGAGAGAGACAAAGAGAAAAGAGAGACACAGAGAAAGAGAAACAGAGAAACAGAGAGAAAAAGAGATAGAGACAGAAAGACAGAGAGAGAGAGAGAAAGAGAGAGAGAGAGAGAGAGAGAGAGAAGAGAGAGAGAGAGAGAAGAGAAGAGAAGAGAAGAGAAGAGAAGAGAAGAGAAGAGAAGAGAAGAGAAGAGAAGAAGAGAAGAGAAGAGAAGAGAAGAGAAGAGAAGAGAAGAGAAGAGAAGAGAAGAGAAGAGAAGAGAGGGAGAGGGAAGGAGAGAGAACATTCCTCTGCTAACCACAACAGTGTAGTCATGGGACAGACTGAGGCTATGATAAGAGGAAAAACATTTCCTCTCCCTTCCTAGGTACACTGTTTTCAGCTCCCCTAAAATATTCCTTCTTCCATGAGCCGTTCTCTATTCATTTTTTAAATCATAGGATTTCTAAATGTTTCAAGTTGTTTCATATCTTCACAATATGTAATACAAAGTGATTCCAAAAGTCTGAAGGTTACTAGAATATTTCCTTTGGGATCTTAGTCTTTTCCTCTATAAAATGAAGGGATTTCTTTAATATCTCTTCCAGTTTGAAATCCTGATTCTAGAATCTAGAATCTAGAATTTAGCCACAGATGGATATTTAAAAATACAGGGAACCAATCTGAAGCATTCAGAAATGAGTATTCCAATCCAAACTGAAAATGAATAGCCACAGTTTTAATTCATTAAAATGTCATCCTCCAAAAAGTAACATTCTATAAGGATAGTCCATGCATGAGTGTTTTTAGAGATGAGAGGCAGTGACATAGCTTGTGTTTCCAGTCTAAGGATAGAGCATAACTCCTCCTCCCAGCCACCCCCCCCCCCCCGTTCAGGATGGTGTATATATAAGGCTTAATGGAAAGTATTTAAGCTGCAATGTCAGAGAATCATGACACACGAGGGCCCCAAAGCCAAAAATGAGTGATAGAATGGACCAGGGATGGAATTCAGCAGTAAATAGGCAAAGATGCCATATTAGATCATTTCAAGTCACACTCACATTCCTAATTCAAAGTGATGGAGAAGAAACATATACCTAGATCAATTGGAAACAATAGTAATATTCTCTATAGGAACTATCAGTGCATTAGAAAGATATGGCAACCATGTTTTCAACTCTGATCTTACTACAGAAAAAAAGTTTATAATAGATTTCATACCTAAAATTCTTATTCCAATGATTTCCATTTATTCCCAGTTTTACACAAATTCCAATCATGTTTTATTTGCTTTCTCTTAGTGGAGAACCTTACCTCAAATGTCACAGGGAAAAAATTAAAGGTATTCACCATGAATTCCCTCTTCTCCCCTCTTCCTCATCTCTTATCCCTTTAATGCTTTCTGCCATAGTCTCCTCCTTTACCCAGGTTTCATTTGATGATGTGGTTCTACCTTAACCAAAGCTAACCTTTCTATTTATTCAAATGATCCCATTCCATCTTATTTTCTCCAATAGATTGCTTTCTCTGTCATCCCCATCTTTTCTCTAGTTTTCAATCTTTGTCTATTGAATCATTTCCTACTTCTTACAAACATGCTAATGTCTCACCAATTCTGAAGAAAAAAAAAAAAGCTTTCTCATTTGATCCTTCCATCCCTGTCATCAGACTATTTCTTTTCTATCCCTTTGGAGTTAAACTCTTCAAAAGTGCCTCCACTGTTTTTCCTCTTACATTCTGGCTTCCAACCTTATCATTCCATCAAAACTGCTTTCTTCAAAGTTGTTAATGATCTCTTAGTTGCCAAATCCAACCGTCTTTTCTCAATGCTCATTCTCATTGATCTCTGGGCAGCTTCTTACACTATTGATCACTCTATCCTGGGACTACTGACCTTGGTATTTAACAAAAATCACAGGAATAGAGTTGGTACAAGGGAAGGGCATTGTCTTATTAAAAGAACAACATGTATTTGGGGAAACATCTTTATTATTCAAAATGTGTTGCCAACCTGGCAAATTGGAAGAACATCAAATGTCAAGCCATATCAGTCATTCTACTTCCTACCACAGTGACTTGCACCAGTCACACAAGAAAAGCTTGCTGATGATTACAGCAGGCACCAATAAATGCTTGCTGCTGATTGTATCAGGCACCCAATAAATACTTGCTACTGGTTGCAGCTGGCACCCAATAAATGCTTACTCTCAGTTATAGCAGACACTTTGTAAGTCTTTGCAATGATGAAAAGAACTGCTATAAATATTTGTATATCTTTTTTATCTCTTTGGAATATAAACTTACTAGTGATATCTCTTGGGAAAGTGAAAGAGAATTCAGAACTGAAAATAAAATAAAAATAAAATTGTATTTAAAAAAATAACTATGCTCAAGTGACCCAGTGACTACACTACAGGGCTCACTCTGCCTGAAACAAACCTGGCCAAAAAGATAAGAAATTTGACTGAGACAAAAACAAAGATTTAGTCATTTCTCACCCCAACTGGCTTCAGTTTCCCCATCTAGACACTGAGGATAATAATACTTGCAGTGCCTACCTCAAAGTGTTGTGAAGAAAACACTTTGTAACCATTAAAATATTCCATAAATAGAAATTATCACTACACTTCCCAAGTCTGTCCTCTGTGCCACTGAACCTAGAATGCCTCTTAAAATGGCTTCACATGAGTTGAGTACTGCAAAGAGGTAAAAAAAAAAAAAATCAAAGCTGATGCAACAAAAGGACCCCTTCTAAAAGTTGGCTTATTAAGTTAGGCAATTACCCAGAAACATTGATCTCAATCTTCTCAACTGGCTCTGGAGAATCTTTTTTTCTTCTATTGACCTCCATTTTCTCACATCCAAAATTAAAAGTGTATATGTATATATGTATAAATAAATTTTTTTTCAATTAACATACTCGATACCTAGTACAGGAAAAGGAGCACTGGCTCTATAATCAGAAGAAATGAGTTCAAATCCTGCTCCTGACAGTGATATAACCTCTATGGACCTCACTTTCCCTATTTGTAAAATGAGAGTTGAACTAGATGGCATCTGAAATCCCTTTCACCTCTGGTTCTATGATCCTATGAATTCTTTTAAGCTATTACTTGTAATATCAGTTTTCATCCTGATCAGTGTGATACCATTCTCTTTTTAAAAAACTTATTACTAAATAAAATATACAAAATACCTAGGCAGAGTTCTCTCTTATCCACTCACCAATTTTGAGTTTTGATGTCCCCCATTTAACACTCTTGACTCTTAATACCATAGCCTTGGGGAATATAGAACAAAACCTTCTTCAATGTGACCAGTAGAAATGTCTCCACTATTTAATCCTATAGGGGTTGGTGTTCAGTTGCATCCAACTCTTCTTGACTCCTTTTGGTGTTTTTTTTTGGCAGTGATATTGTAGTGGTTTGCCATTTCCTTCTCCAGTTCATTTTACAGATGAGGAAATCGAGGCAGGCAAAGTTAAGTGACTTGCCCAGAGTCACACAGCTACTAAGTGTCTGAGGAGATCACATTTAAACTCAGAAAGATGAATTTTATTGACTCGAAGCCTGTGCTCTGTGCACTATGATACCACCTAGCAGCTCACTCCTAAAAGGGAAAAGAAGCTAAATTTTCTCACACTCAAGTTTCTATGCACAGATTTGTGACATCCCAGCCTCTTGTGGCCTAATTAATTCTTCCAGGCCATTAAGGAGGAGTAGAAATACTTAGATCCATACATCCTACAAGAATATTATTCAGCACTAAAGATAGCCTGGTTATCTCATCTCATACGACTATGGGAATCCATGTAAGTACTAAGAGGAAGATGTCTTCTCCAATTCATTCATTATTGTAGTTATAACCCCAAGACCCCCCCAAAAAAAACTGGATTTTCTTAACACTAGAAGTTGAATGCCCAAATGGCTATCAAACTGTGCACACTCTTTGGTCCAGTAGTGTCTCTACTGAGTCTGTATCCCAAAGAGATCATAAAAAAGGGAAAAGAACCTCCATGTGCAAAAATGTTTGTGGCAACCCTTTTTGTAATAGCAAGGAACTGGAAAGTGAGTGGATGTCCATCAATTGGGGAAGGGCTGAATAAATTATGGTAAATGAATGTTATAGAATATTTTTGTTCTTATAAGAAACAATGATTTCAGAAAAGCCTGAAAAGATTTACATGAAGCGATGCTGAGTGAAATGAGTAGAGCCAAGAGAACATTGTACACAGTGACAATAAGATTATATGATGATCAATTCTGATGGACATGGCTCTTTTGAATGAGGTGATTCAAAACAATTTCAATAGACTTGGGATGGAGAAAGCCATCTGCATCCAGATAGAGGACTATGGGGACTGAATGTGGATCACAACATAGTATTTTCACCTTTTTTGTTGCTATTTGCTTGCTTTATTTTCTCATTTTTTCCCTCTTTGATTTGATTTTTCTTGTGTAGCATGATAAATGTGGAAATATGTTTAAAAGAAGTGCACATTATTAACCTATATTATTATATACTACTTGCTGTCTATGGGAAGAGGATGGGGGGAAGAGAGGGAGAAAAATCTTGAATACAAAGTTCTGCAAGGGTAAATGTTGAAAACTATTTTTGTAAATATTTTGAAAATAAAAATACATTATTAAAAAATTTAAATCACAAAATAAACACTAGAAATTGAGTCAAATCTGAATAGTAGGAGGAAGGAAAACTCAGTGTTATAATAATAAAAGTAAAATCATGCTTGACTATAAGCTCTTTGAGAACCAAGAATATTGGTTCTTACATAATTATAAGATTCATTGTAATTGTAACTATAAGATTCACCATAATTGATGAACTTGCTGGTTCTCTCCTATTCCTCTACTATTTTGCACATATGGAAGAAAAGCAGCTACACTGAGGTATCACTTCATAGCCATCATAATGACAAAACTGATAAAAAAGAAAAATAATAAACACTAGAGAGGCTGTAGGGAGAAAAAGGTACATTCATACACTGTTTAGAGCTATGGATATATACCCATATATTTTTCCCTCACTTATCAGTGTACAAAAGTAGAATGTGAGCTCCTGGAGAGTAGGGGCTGCTTAATTTTTTTCTTTGTATTATTAGTCCCTTGAACATAACAGATGTTTAATTTATTGAATAAATGATAAATGGATGGTATAGAGGAAAATGCAGATTTATAGGTCCTAGATTTGAAAAGCTTTACTCAAATCACTTAATTTCTCCTCATATGTAACAAGGGAGAGTGGAGGATTGAACTAGATGATTTCCAAGGTCCTTTCCAGTTCTAAATCTTTGATCCTATAAACCAGAAATAAGTAAATACATTATTCATTTTCTTGCCTCCCCAAAGAGCTCCACTTGGTTTCTGTAGTTACCATTTAGCCAGAAGGGTGAAATCAATCAAGCTAATGAGAATGGCAGATAACTGTTCCAAGGCAGCCAAGAAGGCTCATTTTCCAAATGTTATCACCCAGAATGGTCTCTATCACTCAAGAGCCTGAGCCTGAGAAGTGATGGTGGTAGAGAGGATGGTGGGGAAAGCTTATCTCCACCAGCTTCTGTGTACAAGGAAAGCACTGATATGAGCTCAGAGTGCTAAAATAGAAAGAAAGTTATCTAAACACATGTATTTACATGCCTAGTGCACTGTAAGTACCTAATAATTAATAAAATGACCACTGATTCTGTTGTTAACCACAAAATGACTCACTGCTGCTGGCTTCCAAATCTCTCTCTCACTTCTGACCTCTCTTCTGAATTCTATATCTACATCTGGCACTGAGGAAAGAGAGCTGGACTTAAGAGATTGGAAACCTGAGTTCAGTCAGAGGATGATTTCTAGGCTGGCTCTAAAATCTACAAGCTTTTAATCTTCAATGCTACTCAAGTGCCCTAGTACTCAAGCTCAGCAAAAACTCCAAGAATGGGCTCATTATCTTTCCCCCTGAATCTGAATCTCCTGGTTTCACTCTTTTCTGTCTATGTCCCATTATTTACTCTTTCTGGTGCTCCAGATCTTCCTTCTTACTCACCTCACAAAGCCAGTTACCACATCCTGCAGGTTCTACTTCTTACATACATCCTGTGATCTGTTACCATTGCCATCACCTTAGGATAGCACCTCATTATGGCCTGTTTGACCTAGTCTAAAAACCGTCTGCTTTCTCCCCCTCCAATCTATCCTTCAAACCACTTCTAAATTATTCTTCTTTGTGCATTGAGAGGAATGCTCAGTGGATAGAGTACTAGGCCTGGAGTCAGAAAGACCTGCGTTCAAATGTAGCCTCAGATACTTATTAGCTGTACTACCATGGGCAAATCATTTAACATCTATTTACCTCAGTTTCCTCATCTATAAAAGGAAAGTAATAATAGTACCTACCTCCCAAAGCAGTTTCAAGGATCAAATGAGATAATAGTTGTAAAGTCCTTATTACAGTGCTTAGCACATAGTAGGTAATACAAAAAATACTAGCTAATAGTATTGTTATTGTAATTATCCCCCTTTTCACATATTATTCATCTACTCAGAACTCTTTAGTGGCTCTCTATAATTGTCTAAATTGAAAATCTTTTATCTGATCTTCAAGGTTTTCCACAATCTGGCACCACCCTATCTGCCCCATCTTGTTTCCTATTACCACCTTCCACAGATCCTGTGCTCCAGCTAAAATGGGCTTCTAAAACTATTATTAAAAGCTGGATATGCTAACTGTCTTTGCTAATTAATTCTACTGAATGATTGGTAAGAAGTAGGAAGAATTGGAGGAAAGGAGCTTCCTCCATGAGCTCAACTAGAAAAGATACAAGAAAATTCAAAATAAAAACTTATTTTAAATGAAACTTTATATTATAAAGATTTAAAGGACATTGTATTTTAAAACAACCGAAAAGCAACATTTAATCAATATGTGAATCTTTCAAACATGGCTAAGAGGAGCTATTTCTTAACCATCACTAAATCAAGGTGTAGCCATGTGTGTTGTCCTTATTCAAATTTCTGGACTCCACAGTCTTCATTTATCAAGCATGGGGAGGGGCAGAAGGTAGACTGATGGGGAAATTGAACCATTAGTTTATCTTCAAGGTACCTTTCAGGGCTGGTATTTTGTGAAATGTTTCCATAAAGTATACAGGGCAACTTGTCTTGAGAACAGGTCACTAAGTGGAGTTTCCAGGAGAGAGTATGCAAATAATACAGCAGCCTGAATCAGTGCCCAGCCTTTCCTTTCTAGCCCTGCCCTGAATTCTTTTAAGGATGGAAAGGAGGAAAAACAAATAAACAGACAAATAAACAGAATAGAAAGTAGAAGGATGCAGCAATTTGGAAGGAAGGGGTGGTTTCAGTGATGATTATATAATGGCAGGAAGGATATGGAGGTGACAATGACAGATGAGGAGGGATCATGAGTGACATCTCTTCCTTGAACTGTCCACCTGAGTTGTTCCATTCTTTTTTAATCTATCTTTTTTGGGGGGAGAAGGGTTAACAAAAACACACTTGCTGTCATGGTATAAAAATCCCTTCTTACTTTATTTACACTCAGGAATTACAAGTCAGACTTCTAAGCCTATTAAACAAAAACTATCCCATATAAGAAACTGAATATTACAAGCAGGGGGAAAAAAAAGCTATCATTCCATGTGTCTTAAAGAGAATAGGCCTCAATTTGTTCAAATCAGACAGTGATAGGAAATTTAGTATTAGGAAAATACTAAATACTTCAATATGAGTTATGTGCAATCATAAGTATTTATAAGTAAAGTTTAATCATTATTTTTATAGCATCCCATCTTTAAACTTCCTTTTAAAGGATACTGATGAATACTATGTGCTTTCTTCTGTTAAATGTATGAATGTATTCAAAAAGAAACAGCAGGCTAGGGAAAATCTTCAGGTTGTATCTACACTGAAATGTGATGGGAAATCACAGCAATTATTTAGATGATTAAAGTTAAAAGCACTTTAATCGGGACTATCCAGATAATTAAAGCAAAAATCTTGTCTATTGTGCTATTTATATAATTGCTTCAATTCTCCAAGAAGAAATACATCAATGAGTCAGTCAACAAACATTTACCAACTTCCTTCTATGGGGCAGGCACTGCTGGAAATTACAGCCTTTAAAAAAAAAGGACAGCAGAAGTATAATTAAATGGGAAAACTCCATTCTCTGTTTAAAAAAAAAAATACAGTATATTCAATTTCAGAGTTAGCGGTGATTTACTGCAAAATACTAATTAGACGTTTGTTTTTCTTCTCAATATGAGGGGGGGAGACCTAGTAGATTGGGGTAGAAGTGGGGAACAGAGAAAGGATATTAAGCAAATAAGAAACAAAAAGAAGAGGAAAAAGTTTGTGCAGTTTCTGGCACAAAGCAGTGTTTTTCATCCCTTCATCAACCAGGGAAAGCGCTAGTGAGAATATAGCGGCCACTACTTATAACTAAAATGTAGCATTAGACGTACAATATCCAAAGTACACAACAACTCTCACCCACCCCCCAATTCACCCCCCCCCCCCAAAAAAAAAAAAACTTACCTAGCTTGTCAGTTTCTTTACGACTCAGTCTTCGCTACTTGGTTGCAATAGCCAATTCAAAACCAGACAAGAGATGGGCTTTTGTTGATGGGGCTGTTTTGTTCCGATTGCTCTAAAAACCTCAAGAAAATTAGATTAGGTACTTGGTCCCATTTCTCTGGGAAAAGTTTTGAATCTGGGTCTTCGGATTTCTTCTTTGGGGAAGGCAATAAGCCACTAAACGGCCAGAAGGAGAGAAAGCTGAATAAGTCGGAAACTAACCAAGGGGAAATGAACAACCCTCAAGCAAAGTCGCGCAACTGTCCAGATGTGCTTCATTTGCCCGCACCCCTGGACGGGACTCGGGCTGCCGCGGCTGGCAGCAACCCAAGCTCATTGGTGGCTACGCTGTTCTCTGCTTTCTGGTTGGCTACTCTCCCCGTCACTCCATCTCCATCCCTCCGCTAGACCCAGTCTTTCCTGCCTCCCTCTATAGACGGAGAGCGGGCGCTGCAGGCGCGACCAGTGATGTGGCACTGAACAGCAGGGCGGGGAGGCGGGGCCCGGGATGGGAATGGGAAAGCGGCGCCGAGAGGGTGGTGAGGGGATCTAGCTGGGGGACAGCCCCGGGGAGGAGCGGACGGAGGTGAAAGTGAGACCTGGCCAGTCTTTAAACGCTTCTCCCTTGCCGATACTTCTTTACACACCCTGTTAGGCAGCTTTGGAAGTTTGCAAACCAGTTTGTTTGGACTGGATGTTTTCAGTCCCACCCCTGGGCAGAGACAAGAGGTGGATACCCGGGCACCACAAGCCATCCATCTCTCCACTCTTTACCACCCAAAGCAGCCCTAAAACAATCTCACCCAAGGTCCCAGGTCACTTTCCTGGGTAAGTCCTCTGGCTCCTTAGCACGGAGAATGCTCAAGGCCCACCTGCTCAGGGAACCCCGTTTCTCATAATCCTTCGGTTCCTATCCAGGAGGGGCAAAGTTTATGGGGAAGGGGCGCACGGGGAAGAGGAGAGAAATTCGGTGGGATTAAAGAAGGGTTCATCTTAAAGGTTTCTCTCCTTTCCTGAATCTTCCTCCTAAACTAACGTGGGTGAAGTGAGACTCTTCTCCCTCTAGATTATTTCGCTTATTTCGTCAACTCCCCTGGGTTTGAATATCTAAGCTGATAATTTGTTGTTCAGCTCGTTTTATAGAATGGGAAACTGAAGCAATAGTTATTTGCCCAGTCACACAGCTAGTAAGTATCCGATGCCAGATTGTAGCTCAGGAAGATGTGTATTCCTAGCCTAACGCCCTATCCATTGAGCCACTTAACGACCCCTTATATAATTCTGAACTATCTTCTAACTCTCACTTCCAACTGCCTAATGGAATCTCAAACTAAATGTCCTGTAGATATCAAACAACACGCCCAAAAACTAAACTCCTCCCTCCCCTCTTCAAAATTAATCCCAACTCTTGCCAAGTCCTGTCTATTCTACCTTCAAAACATCTCTTCTTCACTACTTCCTTCATCTGACACTATCACTGCCCTATTGAGGTCCTTATGATCTCACATCTGGATTATTGGTTTCCCCCCATTCCAATCTATCCTCCATTCATCTGCTGAACTGAATTTAGTAAAGCCTAGGTCTGGCCACATAACTCTAGTCAATAAACACCAGTGGCTCCCTATCACTCTCAGTTTCAAATATAAATCCTTGTTTAGCTTTTAGGCTTTCATAACATCACTTCCTTCCTATCTTTCCAGCTACCCTTTAAAACTGTGATACTGCTCTTTTTGTTTTCCCCATATAAGAATCCATCTCCTCTTTGAGGATATATTCTTTTTTTTTTAATTTAATTTTATTTAATAATAACTTTGTATTGACAGAATCCATGCCAGGATAATTTTTACACAGCATTATCCCTTGCAATCATTTATGTTTCGTTTTTTTCCCCTCCCTCCTCCCCCCCCCAAGATGGCAAGCAGTCCTATATATGTTAAATATGTAGCAGTATATCCTAGATACAATACATATTTGATGGAAGTGGATCTCTTCGATAAAGAGAGTTAATTCAGATCAAAGATGGACAGAAGTAGCTACACCCAAAGAAAGAACACTGGGAAATGAATATAAACTGCTTGCATTTTTGTTTTTCCTCCCGGGTTATTTATACCTTCTGAATCCAATTCTCCCTGTGCAACAAGAAAACTGTTCAGTTCTGCACACATATTTTTTATCTAAGATATACTGTAACCGAAAAAAAAAAATCCATCTCCTCACTCTAGGCTGTCCCCTAGTTTCAGTGACTTCAAGTCCCAACTAAAATCTTATTGTGTGCAAGAATAACAATAATAATAATCTTTGCCAATCTCCTTTAATGCTAATATTCTGTCTTGTGATTTTCTCTAATTTATCCTGTTTATATCATTTGTTTATATCTATTCACATATTTTCTCCCCTGTGACAGACAATATGAAGGCAATAAGTGAATTGGGGAATAGAGCTGATAGAGCCAGGAGTCAGGAACACTCATTTTCTTGAATTCAAATCTGACCTCAGACACTTACTAGCTGTGTGACCTTAGACAAGTCAATTAATCCTAATTGCCTAAGTTTCCTCATCCAGAGAATGAGCTGGAAAAAAAAATGGCAAACTACTCTATTATCTTTGCCAAGAAAACTGGAAAAGGAGTCACAAAGTCAGACATGACTGAACAACAAAATTACACTATGAGATCTTTTAAAATAAGGGCTCTTTTTTTCTTCCTTTGTAACCCCAGTACTTAGCTCTATGCCTGGTAACTACTTAACTACTTAAAAAATGTTTATTGCCCAACTGGTTTTCCCCTAGAAAATCCAGCAGAAACTACCAATCTTGCTCTAAGGTTTAGTGAAAAAAGAATAAGTTTCTTGGGGACAGGGATCCTCTTCCCAATATCATTTCTTCCAGCACAATAATATGCCATTAAAAATCACATATCGTTACTTATTGAGCTATTTCCCAGTTGATGGTTATCCTCTCAGTTTCCAATCCTTTGCCATTATAAAAAGAACTGTTATAAATATTTATGTATGTAGAGGTTCTTGAATGTTTCCAAATTATTCTCCAGAATGGTTGGATTGTTTCACATTTCCACCAACGGTGCTATACCTATATTCACACATTCCCTCCAGTATTTGTAATTTTCTGTTTTATCATCTTATCTAATTTGATTGATGTGAAATGGTACTTCAAAGTTGTTTTAATTTTCATTTCTCTAATTATTAGAAAAGCATTTTTTTCACATGGCTATTGATAGCTTGCATTTCTTCCTCTGAAAACTGACTATTCATGACAATTTAGCAGCTAGGGAGTGTGATTTTACTTATAAAATAACAAGATTGGTCATTAATTGAGCCTTAAGATTTTTTCTTAAACATTTTTGTATTCTCTGAAAGAAAACCAATTACATTCTGCTGCTCAGATTCATACCACATAGAATCACCCTACCTCTACTGCTATGACCAAGACATGGACTCACCCATAATCATAAAGATCTTGCCCACTGGCACAAATGCCATATTAATTTCCATAAAACGTATTTTTAATTATGAGAGTAATTGAGAGTAATTGGTTATTGTTGTTCTATAAGAAATTAGAAGCATAATGAATAAATAGAATGATGGGGAAAATGATTATTTGCCATCTAGGGGAGGAGGTGGGGGGAAAGGAAGGGGAAAATGAGAACACGAGGTTTTATAGGGGTGAATGTTGAAAATTATCCATGTATATATTTTGAAAATAAAAAGCTTTAATTTAAAAAAATAAATAAATAAGCTCTACTGTGAGCCAAAATTTATTAAATGCCTTATTTAATATAGCAGTTTGCTAGAAACATTGTGGAGGATACCAAAAAGTAGCACCCTGCACTTGAAAAGTTTACAATTTATATAGGCCTCACCCACAAGGAGTTTACAATTTTAGCAGCTCTGAACTATTTTTCCAAATCTATGATTATCATTCAAATATACCCTATACAACATTGTCCCAAACAACATAATTTTCCAGTAACACCAATGCATCATAACCAAACACCACCAATAATAAATAATATCCCCAAATTCCTCCATAAATAATTTGGCCAGTTGCCCCATACAAATTATAGCATTGTTCCTATAAAATTGACGGCCAGATTCTAAACCTAGGTTTTAGTCTCAGCTCTAATTAGCTTGTGATCCTAGCAATTTCAGAAAGTCTCTGAGCCTCAGTTTCCTCATTTAAAAAACCGAGATAATTATAGCTGTCTTGTACATCCCAAAGGAATATTTTGAACATCAAATGGATTAATGAATGTGAATTATGGGAAATGCATATAAAAATATTTGGCTCAATGAACTATATGACCATTCCCATCTTTGATGAATCTATTCACTCTGCCTACAATTGATTTTCTTCCTCCTCTATTTATTCAAATTCTAGCTATCTTTCAAAGATGTTTTTGACAGTTGCTAGAATAATAGGTAAGAAAATGTCATGTCTTATTTCTCCAACATAGAGGAAACTGAGTCAAATTTACAAAAAGTAAGAGCCATGCTCTAATCGATAAAAGATCAAAAGATATGATCTATACCCAAAGGGCTATAAATTCATGCATATCCTTTGACCTAACAATACCACTACTGGGCATAAATACCAAAAGAAATTTTTAAAAGAGGGGAAAAGACCTATAAGTACAAAAATATTTGTAACAGCTTTCTTCTCAAGACAAAGAACTGGAAATTGAGGGGATGCCCATCAATTGGAAAATGGCTGAATAAATTGTAGTATGATTATGATAGAATATTATTCATGGGAAATGATGAGCAAAATGCTCTCAGAAAAAAAAAAAACCTGGAAAGTTCTTTATGAACTCAAGCAAAGTGAAATGTACTGTGTACAAAGTAATTCTAATGTTCTGGGATGATCAGCTAAAAATGACTTTGCTATTCTCAGTAATACAATGATCCACAACTATTCAAAAGGACTTATGATGAAAAATCCTATTCTTACCCAGAGAAGAAATGATAGTATTTGAATACAGATTGAATCATACTCTTTCTTTTTTTAATTTTATTTGTTTTGAAGTTTTTTTATTAGGGTGGGAGATCTATATTTTATTTCACAACATGATTTTTATGGAAATGTTTTGCATTAAAAATTTTTTTTCATGTAAAAAAAAGAAAAAGAATAGAAACACTATACACATATGAGTTATCGATATCAGCATTGGTATTAAAGATCTAGACTTTTGATTTCATTAATATTGGAAGCTTCTGATATAGAAACTCACTCTATTATTGCAAATTGGACACTATTTGTAACTTATTGTATTAGAAAACTGCCTGGGGCTCTGAGAGGTTCTGACTTCACAGTTATTATGTGCCAAAGTGTATTGATCAATTTTTCTAGGGCTTTTTTCTCATCTTCTTTCTTTTGCATGGAGAGAGTGTCTTTAAAAATATTATGTGTTTGACTGCTTTCTCAATTGAGGGAGGAAGAAAATTTGGAACTCAAAATTTGGGGGGAAAATGTTAAAATTGTTTTTATATGTAATCGGAAAAAATAAAATATTAAATAAAAATATCATTTATTATATGGAAATGCCTTCTGAGAAGAGGAAGAGGAGAAATGTTAGGGAAATTTTTTGTAAAAAATTAGTTATTTTTAAATAAATTTGTAATTATTTCTTTTTTAGAAGGATAGCATCAGACTTCTATGAGAAAGGAAGCTGGCAAATTGTTCTTCTCATAATTCATATGCCTTTATAAACTGTTATAAACTGTTGGAGACAAGAATTACACCTCTCTAGACCTCCTGCTTTCCAATTTTGCAGATCCCAAAGCTTGTTACCTGTCTTTTTTTTTCATATAACCTTTGTATTGTTCATAAGATGAACAATTGGTTTTCTATTTGGTGTTTGATCCAATTTGCATCTCTGTTGACTAAATACTTGACCAGATATTTGACCAAATAGACGACCAGAAATTTTCCACTTTCTCCTTCAGGGATGTTCTCTCTCTGTCTCTGTCTCTGTGTCAGTCTGTCTCTCTTTGTGTCTCTGTCTTTCTCTATTGCTTTATTTTTTTCTTTCTTTCAGTATCTCTCTCTCTCCCTCTCTCCATCCCTTCTTCCTTCCCTCCTCCTCCTCCTTCTTCTCCTCTCTCTCTTTCTCTCTCTCTCTTCTCTCTCTCTCTCTCTCTCTCTCTCTCTCTCTCTCTCTCTCTCTTCTCTCTCTCTCTTCTCTCTCTCTCTCTCTCTCTCTCTCTCTCTCTCTCTCTCTCTCTCTCTCTCTCTCTCTCTCTGTCTCTTTCTCTCTCTCTCTCTCTCTCTCTCAAACATAGTACATACTTTTAAAATGCTTTTTCCTTTCACTAGCCCCTTCATACAAATAATAAGGGAACATTTGAATCCAGAGGCAACTCTACTTCCCAATGTCTCTTCCCAGTTCTTCAGTAATTTTTTCTAACCACTTCTTCCATGGTAATATTTGACACATGTCCTTAGGACTATTCCCAGTTAGCTCCACTTTTCCTACTATGATGTGGAGACTGGAATCAGGAAGACTGATCTCCCTGAACTCCCTCAACTCAAATGTGACTTCAGACACTTACTAGCTGTGTGACACTAGGCAAGTCACCCTGTTTGCCTCAGTTTCCTCATTTATAAAAATGAACTAGAGAAGGAAATGTCAAACCACTACAGTAACTCTGCCAAGAAAGAGTTAGACACTACTGAAAAATGTAAGAAAAACAAAACAAGCTCTTCTCTAAAGGGGCTGACACTTTAATGCACAGATAGCATATAAATAACTAAATATACACAATTTAATAGTTTTTTTCCAAATATACAAAAAGATAGTTTTCAACATTCACGTTTGCAAAACCTTGTGTTCCAAATTTTTCTCCTCTCTTCCCCACCCCTTCCCGTAGATAGCAAGTAATACAATATAAGTTAAAATGTACCATTCTTCTAAACATATTTCCATTATGCTGCATAGGAAAAATCAGAACAAAAGGTGAAAAAAAAACACAAGAAAAAAGTAAACTGATAAATCACTACCACAACAACAAAAGGTGAGAATACTGTGCTTCAATCCACGTTCAATCTTCATAGTTCTCTGGATGTGGATGGCACTTTCTGTCAGAAGTCTATTGGAATTGCTTTGAATCATCTCATTGTTGAACAGAGACAAATCCATCACATTTGATCATCACATAATTTTCTTGTTGCTATGTACAATGTTCTCTTGATTCTGCTCACTTCACTTAGCATCAGTTCACGCAAGTCTTTCAGGAAAGGTTTCTTATAGAAGGTGGGGTCTGAGCTGAAGTCATAAAGGAAGCCAAGAAACCTGAGGCAAAAATAAAGAGGGAGAGAATAGCAATGCAAACATGGAGCTATGAGAAGGAATGTTCTGTGAAAGGAACAGAAAAACTGAGGCAGAGGTTACGTGATTTGCTCAAGATCATGTTGCTAGGAAATATTGGAATTAATTTTTTTATGCCAAATATCAGTAATGAGTTTCATCCCAACTATGCTCAAAGAGCCATTAAATTGTTCATACCCTTTGATCCAGCAGTGTCTCTCCAGTACTGTATCCCAAAGAAATTATAAAAAGGGGGAAAAGACCCACATGTGCAAAAATGTTTGTGGCAGCCCTTTTTGTAGTGGCTAGAAACTAAAAACTGAGTGGATGCCCATCAATTGGAGAATGGCTGAATAAATTGTGGTATATGAATGTAATGGAATATTATTGTTCTATAGGAAATGATAAGCAAACTGATTTCAGAAAGCCCTGGAGAGACTTACATGAACTTATGCTGAGTGAAGTGAGTAGAACCAGGAGATCATTATACATGGCAACAAGAAGATCATAGGATGATCAATTCTGATGGACGTGGCTCTTCAACAGCAAGATAATTCAGACCAGTTCCAATGTCTTGTGTTGGAGAGAGCCATCTGCACCCAGAGAGAGGTCTATGGGGACTGAATGTGGATCACAACATAGTGTTTTCACATTTTTATTGTAGTTTGCTCACATTTTGTTTTCTTTCTCATTTTTTTTTCTTTTTTTCATCTGATTTTTCTTGTGTGGCATGGTCATTGTAGAAATATATATAGAAGAATTGTGCATATTTGACAAGTTACTCGATATCTAGGGAGGGAGGGAGAAAAAAATGAAACACAAGGTTTTTCAAGGGTGAATACTGAAAATTATTTATGCATATGTTTTGAAAATAAAAAGCTTTAGTAAAAAAATGAATTTCATCCCACAAAATCTCAATAAACAATACAAGGCCAAATTTTCCTTTATGTTAGTATCTCTAGGTCACCATGCTTATTATTCACATGTATATATTTTATGTTGAAATATGAAGTCATGGATTTTATTATTAACTCTTTTCAACCATCAGCAATTAACAAATATTTTAGGATTTACAGACTTCCATAGGCTCTAAGTCAGAGCACCTCAAATCTACATCATTCTCTTTAGGGAATTCCCTTTTTTCTTCCTCATTGAATCATTTCTTTCATGTCATGTCTTTCATTTTTCAGATTCTCTCTTTTTAGGCTGATTCCTACAAAACATTAAGACATTCTATCCTCCCTTTCTCTTCTCTAAACTGTTTGATATAAATACAAAGATAAGTACAAAGTAAAATAATCTGTACCCTCAAAAAAATAAATTTTACTGCTAATGGAGGAAGGAGAAGAGATATAAGTGCATATAAAAATGTATACAAGAGAACTATGAAGTGAATAGCTACAAATAGATGGAAAATAACTAAATAAATACTAATTAGAGAAGAAGGGCATTATTAGTTGAGATAGTGGTAGTTAGGAAAAGCTTCATGCAAAAGATGCTGCTTAAGCTGCATTTCAAAGGAAGAAGGATTCTCTTGATTCAGAGATAAGGTAGGTAAGGAGGCAACAAATTCCAAGCATGGGGGTCAGCTAGTACCAAAGGTCCTAGAGATTAGAGATGAAGTTTCAAGTATAAGAAACAGAGAAAAAGCTAGATTGGCTGCATCATAGAGTGTGGGAGGAAATATAATGTCCAATGAAGCTGGAATGATAGGTTGGGGCCAGGTTGAATATGGCTTTAAAGGTTGAACAAAGATTATATTTGATGCTAGAGGCAATAGGTCACCATAGAAACTTATTAAATAAGGTAATCACATGATCAGTCATGTGAGCGTAAGAAAAATAACTTTGATAATAGTGTATAGGATGGACTGAGCAAAAAAGAGAACTGAGGCAGGGACTGCTATTATAAGGCTATTGCAATAGCCTCAATGAACTAACAAAAAGTTAATTATATGGGTAGAGAGGAGTTCAATGAAGGAAATGGTTTGAAGGTAGAAATAATAAAATTTCTATGTGGAGAGGAGAGTCAAGAATTATACTGAGATTACAAACCTTTGAGAGTGGAAGTACTGTGGTAATTTTAATAGAAAAAAGAAAAATTAAGAAGAAAGGAAAGTTTAAGAAGAATGATAATGAGTTTTAATTTTAGACATGTTGAGTTCAAAATATTTCCAGGATATGCAATTTGAAGTGTTTAATGTGGGACTGAAACTCAGAGGAAATATTGATGTTTTATATGTAAAATTGGAAGTTTCCTATGTAGAAATGATAGTTAAACCCATGGAAACTTATGAAGTTACCAAAAGAAAATATAGAGAAAGAAAGGAAAAAAAATTTAGGATAGAATTTGGAGGAGTGTCCATAATCATAGAAATGATGTAAATGATGACCCAGCAAAATAAAATGAGGAGTGGTCAGATGGAAAGAAAGCAAACTGAGATAGTGGACTATCACCAAAAACTCAGAGTTGAGAAAGTACCAAAAGGAGAATGATCAGTACTGTCAAATGCAGCATATGCATCAAGAAGGATTAGGACTGAAAAAAGACCATCAATTTGGAAATTAAGGGATCACTGATAACTTTGGAGAGAGCAATTTCAATTGAGTAATGAGTTAAATTGAAAACAGTTGAGGAATAAATGAATGAGGAGAGAGAAATAGAGACCGTAACTAAGAATAACTAATTTTTTCAAGGAATTTGGCTGAGAGATGGAGGAGAGATATTGAGGAGAAGATGAGCTCTAAGAGAAGGTTTTATAAAGATCAAGACATTTGGCAATATTTGGAGGTAGTTGGAAAGGAACCGGCTAATGAGAAGTTAAAGATAAGCTAGAAGGGATGTGATTTAGGATGCAATATGCAAGAAAATATGAGAAATGATGGAATCAAGTACAGCAGAGGAGATCTTGACATAGAAAAGGACCATTCCATTGTTACAGATTAAAGAAAAAGAAGAGAGGATGGGAGATGATGGCAAGAGGTTTTGTGATGAGGAGAATAGCAGAAAAAACTGACATCAAATGGTCCCAATTTTTTTTCAGTAAATTTAAAGTCAGAAAGTCCTGAGGTAAGGTAGAAGTGCACAGGGGCAGTAGAATAGGAGAAAGAGTGGGCAGAGGAGGGCATAGTTGGGTAGAGAGTTTGAGGAGGAAAGACAAGGGTTTATACTATTTGAGGATGCATTCTGATGGAAGTGGATCTCTTCGATAAAGAGAGCTATTCAGTTTCAATTGATCAAGGATGGACTGAAGCAGCTACACCCAAAGAAAGAACACTGGGAAATGAATATAAACTGCTTGCATTTTTGTTTTTCTTCCCAGGTTATTTTTACCTTCTGAATCCAATTCTCCCTGTGCAACAAGAGAACTGTTCGGTTCTGCACACACATATTGTATCTAGGATATACTGTAACCTATTTAACATGTAAAGGACTGCTTGCCATTTGGGGAGGGGGTGGAGGGAAGGAGGAGAAAAATTGGAACAGAAGTGAGTGCAAGGGATAATGCTGTAAAACATTACCCTGGCATGGGTTCTGTCAATAAAAAATTATTAAAAAAAAAAAAAAAGACAAGGTTTATATAGCTACTGTGAGGAGTGAGATAGAAATTCAATTAGAGGAGATAAAAAATCTGCCTTGCTATAAAGAGGACCCAGCTGAGAGTGGATACTCAAATGGATAACCAATTGGCAAGGTTGTGAGACTTCCTCTGGCTATACTCAGTGACTTGAGAGTAGGAAAAGAAGAGATGGATAGTGGAAGTAATCTAAGGCTAAAGTTTGACAAGAGAAAAGTGCAGAGGGGCAAGGGATTCAAGGGCAGAGGACTGTGTAGAGTTGAAAAAACTGTTGGGTTGAGATTTGAGAAAGAGGATAGTGAAATAAGAATTAGGGTAATGAATACCTGGGAAAGTACTGCGGGATGAAGGCACTGAGGTGCTCAAGTGCACAAAAAACAGGTTTAAGGAAGGGTGGGACATAAGGACAGATAGAATGATTAGAAGTATCAGTCAGATAAGAGAACTTCAGAATTTCTAATTAGGGATGTAGATCACATGTGAGCAATTGTATCTGTTCTTGGATACTGCTTTTGGTGATTTATGTTTTTTAGTTTTTTTACATTGTACCTGCTATTTCCTTTGTTAGCAGGCTTGTCAGTTTTAATTATAATAAAAACTAAACCTGCCTTCTTTCTTTCAGTTTAAAACCCTAAATAAAATTCATAAGATCCTAGGGAAATATTTTTATCATCTCGTGTTACACGCATTCCAAATCTGGCCATGAGTCCATTATTCCTATATTTTAACCCATAGTCCAGAAGTCCAGATCTCCTTCTCAAATATCTTCTTAGCCTTGTATTAACTTTTAAGATCTGCTTCTCTTTTATGAATCCTCTATCATCAATCAGCAATACTAATGAAAGCACCACACCTCCGCCTATCTTCTTCCTATCCACCCTTGCAAAACCTCACGGTCCAAACGTTTTTCCCCCAACTCTCCCTCCACCCCCTGCCCCAGATGGCAAGCAAACCAATACATGTCAAACATGTACAATTCCTCTACATATACCTTCACAACCATCATGCTGCATAAGAAAAATCAGATCAAAAAGGAAAAAGATGAGAAAAAAAACAAAATGCAAGCAAACAAAAATTTTTTTAAAAAGAAAAAAACTATGTTATGATCCATAGTCAGTCCCCACAATGCAAATAACTCTGTCCACCACAAGGCCATTGGAATTAACCTGAATCACCTTGCAGTTGAAAAGGGACAGATCCTTCAGAATTGATCGTTGCACAATCTTGCCATTGCTGCAGCAGCTAGATCGCTAAAGAAGACTGACATTCTGTGAGACAGAGGGAGTCCTTTGCATGCATATGAGATACACAGTGTAAAGGTTTTAAGGACTATGTCTAAGTGAAGGGGCAGGTCAATTCTCTGAGAGCCTCCACAGCTGTGAATCATAAACTTGAAGGAGTTGCAAAGCAGCCTTTACTGACACAGGTGTTGCTTGAGAATGAAATAAATTGGAGGCAGAGGGAAGAGGAGAGAGGTCAGAGAACAGTAACTGCCTCTCAATCTCCTTATATCATCCTCCTCCTCTCCCTCCTCTCCCTCTTCCTCCTCCTTCTCCTTCTCCTCCTTCTTTCATGTGAAGCGATCCATTCTACAGGTCTGAATTAGATTTCCAGCAGCCATTGGCAGATGGCTCCTGTATCACAATATAAAGACATAGAGAGAGGAAATAGAATATCCATTGTGAAGAACATAGAGATTAGTTGAACTGGATCACAAATTGTGGAAGGAGAAATACTGTCCAATAAGGCTGGAAATGAGAGAAGTGAATATGCTTTTATCTTTCTTTATGTCTTCAGTCCTTAACTATGCCTGGAATATACTAAATATTTAATAAGTGATGATGATGATGATGGTGGGGAGATGGGAGGGAGTGATAACGAAAGACTGTTTGGGCTTGGGCCAGCTTGACATATAGTTTCCTGAGAATCTTCAAACACTATTATTCATCTCTTCCTTCATTCCAAATCCTTCTTTTCACAAAAGAAGAAACTGAGGCAGAAAACCTGCCCATCACTACAGCAGAGGAGATATTTAAACTTGGGTTCTTTGACTTCCCTCCAGCACATTTTCCACTGAGACACACTGCCTCTCCTTGGTAAAGTGAATACAACATGTCCATCAGTGTTTCCCTTCATCTGGGAGGGGCAAATTGGCTCATGAGCCAAGACACAGGATAGAATATGGACTAGACATCCCTCTGCAGAGGGTGTTACCCACACAAAACAGCAGTAGTACTTACCTGGGTGGGGTAGGCAAGGGAGCAATTGCACCTGCTAGAACCAAGGGGGGAAACCTCACTGTTTACACACTGCCTGGAGTTTCAATTAAGCTGTTAAATCAGATAGGAGCAGAGACATGATTGGTCTTCATGAATCCGCCACTTTAGAATGAATGGGAGCAAAGAAAGAAGGCAGACAGACCTCATTACATGTCCAAACCCCATGTCCCCGTGTGCCGGAACCCACAGGTGCCTCCCCTTCCTTGTGTCCTGAAGGTATAGTCTTATCTGGAGAAGACAACCAGAAGGCAATAAACATCCTGTGTTTATGTATTTCCCTAAGGATGAAGTACATTCCCATAAGCTGTTAGAGCACCTGAGACTAGAAAATGCTACAGGGAATTAAATGGTGACTAAGTCTCAGAATCAATTCCTGCTGTGGACTTGATACAGGCCCTCTGAAATCTCTCTCTTTCACTCAAGACATAACCAAAATAATAGTTGGAGAACTTAGTGGTGAGAGAAAATAATAATAATAACCAGAATTTATGTAACACTTTGATGTTTGCAATTTCTTTTGCAAAAATTATTTAATTCATTGCCAAGAAAACCCCAAATAGAGTCATGAAAAGTTGGACACAACTAAACAATAAAAACATAGAATTTTAAAGTTTGATGGAATCTTACAGATCAATTATAATCTCATAAACTGGTATAGAAATTCAAATTCTATGTATTGTGATATATTTGTCAATAGTATTTTATTGTTCCAAATACATGTAAAGACATTTTGCAGCATTCATTTTTATAAAATTTTGTATTCCAAATTTTTCTTCCCTGACTGCTTTACTTCCCTTCTTCCCAAGGCAGCAAGCAATCTGATATAGGTCATACACGTACACACTGGAATATAATTGACTCACAGTTTCTATTATTTAAAGTGCTCTTTGAACAAGATACCACTAGTATATTGATAGAATGATCAACTTGCATAAACTTGCATAAACTCTGATGCCTTCTCAAACACCTCTGAAAAGTATTTTGTTTTTCTTAATAGCTTTTTTTTCCCAAAATATATGCAAAGATAGATTTAAACATTCACCCTTGCAAACCCTTGTTTTCCAAATTTTTCTCCCTTCCTTCCCCCAATTTCTCCCCCAGACAGCAAGCAATCCAGTATGTCAAGCATATATAATTCTTCCACACATATTTCCATTTATCATCATGTTGCACAAAAAAAAGCAGATGAAAAAGAAAAAAAAATGAGAAAGAAAAAAATCAAGCAAACAACACCAAAAAAGGTGAAAACACTATGTTGTGATCCACATTCAGTCCCCATAGTTCTCTGTCTGGTTGCAAATGGCTCTCTCCATCATAAGTCCATTGGGACTTTACCATTGAATCCCTTCACCACTGAAAAAAGCCACATCCATCAGAATTGATCATCACATTATCTTGCGGTTGCTGTGTACAATGTTTTCTTGGTTCTACTCAGTTCACTTAACATCAGTTCTTGTAAGACTCTCCAGATCTCCCTGTAATCATCCTGCTGATCGTTTCTTATAGAATAATAATATTCCACAACATCTCCAATTGATGGGCATCCATCAACATTTCCAGTTCCTTGCCACTACAAAAAGGACTGCTACAGACAGTTTTGCATATATGGGTCCTTTTCCTTTTTTATGGTCTTTTTGGGATACAGACCCTGTAGTGACTCTTCTGGATCAAAGGGCATGCTTTTTTTATAGATTTTTTATAGCTCTTTGGGCATTGTTCCAAACCATTCTCCAGAATGGTTGAAGCAGTTCTCAATTCCACCAACAATATGTTAATGTCTCAGTTTTCTCACATCCCCTCTAACATTTATCATTATCTGTTCCTATCATCTTAGCCAATCTGAGAGGTGTGAAGTGGTACCTCAAAGTCATCTTAATTTGCATTTCTCTGAGCAATAGTAATTTAGAGAATTTTGGAAAAGACTGTTTTGCATAAAATGATGATTATGAGATTTTCCAAGTTTATTTTATGATTATTTAATATTTTCAAAATGCTTTTTATACATCATCTTAGTAGATCCTCATAAAAAAACCTATGAAATAAGTACTATTATTATCCCCATCTTACAAACCAGGAAACTGAAACTGATAAAAATTAAGCACTTTCCCTTAATTACAATGAGAAGCAATCAAAAATATCTGAGATAGGATTTGAATTCAAGTCTTCCTAACTCCAGGTCTGACATGGTATCCACTGTGCTACCTAGCTGATCTACACAGTGAAAAGAAAAAATCTGCATATGTGCAAAAAATGGTGTCTGTAATAATTTTTCTGAAACCTGACACTCAGAAAAGTAGAATTGTTGATTACATTAACAATTTATAACCCACTACCCAGTTTAAACATGGAAAATCTCATAATCATTGTCTTATGCAAATAATTCCTTTTCAGAGATGTCTGAGAAAGTATCAGAGTTTATGCAAATCTAAGTCAATCATACTATCAACATACTAATGGCATCTTGTTCAAAGAACATTTTAAATAATAAAACTGTGAGTCAAATATATTCCAATGTATAGAATTTAAACTTGTCTTCCAATTATGAGATCACAATAGAAATGTCTAGAAGGTTTCATCAAACTCTAAAATTTTATGCTTTTGTTTTTCAGTTGTATCCAAATCTTCATGACCCTATTTGGGTTTTTCTTGGCAAAGATACTGAAGTGGTTTACCATTTCCTTCTTCAGCTCATTTTACAGATGAGAAAACTGAGACAAATAGGTTTAAATGACACAGAAAGTAAGTATCTGAGGCCAGATTTAAACTTAGGAAAATAAGTCTTCCTGCCTCCAGATCCAGCACTCTACCCATTGCATCATCCTAGCTGCCCCACTCTGCTTTTATGGAGCATAATATTGGAAGAAAGGTATTACCTACAGCATATGCACATAAACTTAGCTTTCCCAAATGCTTGGACCTCCTTACAACAAAAGGTATTGTTGTATTCTCCTATGTATACATATATTATGTATCCAAAATATTGAATAATAACTCACACATGATATCATATTTACTTATCTTTTTATATATGGTATTTGCCAATAGAATGGAAATTCCTTGAGAGCAAGAATCTTATCTTTATATTCTTATGAAAAACATATAGGCATTTATTCATTTTCCACAGTTAGAAAAATTAAATTGGAAAAATGAAACAAATTAGAAAATTGAAACCCATAAGGTTATCAAAGAATAATCAAGGATGCATGTGGTATATTCTCTTCTTTAAAATATAATGATTCTCTGTGAGCAGGTTTTCCGGAGGCAGCCTTATAGCCAGGAGTTAAAATCCAGTCCTTTATTTGCCCTTCAAAGTCTTGAGCTTCAGCCCCTAGCTCCCTCAGAATGTCTGCAGCCAGCACAAAAGTGGAATATGGAATGAATCTGTCTCCACCTCCGAGAGTGGACTTCTGTGTCTCCCAGAGTGCTCTTTGGCCCTGATAGTTTCTTGCTTATATGCTATACACTGAGTACACACCAATCATTATATCACTGGGAAACCATAATTTGTGGTAGGATTAAATCAATGCTAAATTAGATTTAACCCCAATTCTCCCTGTGCAGTGGGAGAACTGTTCGGTTCTGCAAATATGTATTGTATCTAGGATATACTGCAACATATTTAACATATATAGGACTGCTTGCCATCTTGGGGGGCAGGGGGGAGGAGGGAGGGAGGGGAAAAAAACGAAACATAAGTGATTGCAAGGGATAATGTGGTGTAAAAATTATTCTGGCATGGATTCTGTCAATACAAAGTTATTATTAAATAAAATTAAATTTAAAAAATAATAATAAAAAAATAAAAATAAAAAAATAAATTAGATTTAACCACTGTCTCCTCAGTTTCACTTAGTACCTTGTTTCAAGTTCTGGCCCATAACATCTCCTTGTAGGATCAGATCAATCATACTGAACCATGCTAAATTAGATAACTATTGTCTCTATCAATTCTAATGACTTAACACTTTGTAAGGATTCCAACAGGTGGAAGTCAATTATCTTCCTCCCAAAAAAATGTAAGCTCCTTGGGGGCAGGGACTGATTTTTGTAATTAGGGGTGGTGACCTGAGATTTGAAAAGAATCTTTTGTTCTTTGACCCAGCCCTCCTCTATTACCTTTTCTTTTTAGAATCTAAGCTCCTTTGGGGCAGGGACTAGTTATGTAATGAGGGATGAAGATTCATATCTTGTAACTTCTATAATATACAATTAATGGGGAACTAGGGAGGAACATGTGCTTCAAGATGGGAAATAAAATGCTGCCTTTGGAGTTTCAAAGGTATGTCTACTCATCTTAAAATTAAGTTTTCCTGCATTCATCAGTGAGTCAGTGGAATTCTTGATAAGATATTTTGTCTCTTATATCCCTTGTGCCTAATATGATATCTTGAACATGTTAGATGCTTAATATTTTTGTTGGATTTATTTATTTATATAACACTTGTAGTTTATAACTACTAATGTAGTTTACACTTGTAGTATTACAGTTTAGCACTTTGTTATTACATATTATCTTGCTCTGTAATTGTGGTTAAAAATCTTATTTCACCCATGATTGAGTGAGCCCTTCAAGCACAATAAAAACCATGCCTTATTTTCAAGGTAGAGACTGATAACAATCACACTTTGTACCTGTCTTTCTTCCCCATCCCAAGCCTGCATCTTCTCCTTTGCATAATGTTTTTGTACAAATGAATTTTTTTAAGTTTTTAAAATAGATTTTTATTTTCAAAATATATGCAAAGATAGTTTCCAACATTCACCCTTGCAAAATTTTGTGTCCCAAAGTTTTCTCCCTCTCTCCTCTCACTCCCTCCCATAGACAGCAAGTAATTCAATATATTGGTTAAACATGGGTAATTCTAAACATATTTCCACATTTATCATGCTTGCAAAATCAATTTCAAAAAACATCAGTCACAGCCTTGATGATAAAGTGCTTAGCATAGTATTTATTACACATTGGATACTTAATAAATGTTGACTAAAGAAATCACCAAAAGGCAACAAGTTTTCTTGCACATAACTCAGATTTCTATCTTATTAAGAATGGCAATGAGCCTTTGTCTTCCCAACCCAGATTGTTGCCCTGAGCTAGATTAACTGACTGAGTCATAGCACTATTGCAGGGCCCCACCACTGTCAGGATAAATTTCTTTCCAACTATAATTTAGGACTGAGGAGTAGAGAGAGCACATCAGCTATTCAGAGGTCAGCCAGTAGGTGGGGCTGTTATATCACCACCCTTTCCCACTGCTTGTACAAATGGACAGCTCCCAAGTAGACCAAAATCCAAAATATACTAAGTGGCCAAAATGTAAATAGGAGTTTTTGTGCTTAGGGGACAGAAATCCTGGGATATAAAAAAGGCCATTGTCTGGCTTATTGCATTGGTTTGTGGGTGATGCAGTCAATCGAGACAAAACTACTAGAGATTCTTATTTTAATTAATAATTCTTGCTAATTAGGTGCTAAGTTCATTTTTTCTGATAAAGAATAGTATTGTCAGTGTCCTCTAGATTTCATAAGTGTGCAACAAAGACAGAGACAAAAAGAAAGAGGATAGAGGAAAAAAGGAAGAAAGGAAGAGGAGAGAAACAAAGACAGAAAGCTGGCAACAAGGAGCATTGAAGCACTGGTTAGTGGAGCCTTTTCTGGCCAAAGCACATACTCAATATCATTTTGCATCTCAGTCCTACTGACTCACCCCTTAAAGCCAATCCTTATCCAGAAATTACAGATCTGCCTTGCCAACTTTCTTTTACCTACTGTGAGAAATAAAGGTTAACATTACCTCTGCTGTCTACTCTATTGATTTTAGAATGTAATTGGTTTTATTCTATATTAATTTTTATAATGGTTAGTCTCTGCCTGAATTGATTTGCTCAAGAATGTGGTCTCTTCCAATCAGTATTGGTTGAAATACTTGCTTGAAAGGGAAGGATGTTATCATGTTGGTATTATATATTATATACACAACATGATAACATGATTACATCCTTCCCTTTCAATAACCCCTTGGGACATTTGCTTGCTAATCAATTTAACTTGGGAGATCCGTTTTGTTGCTTGTAAACAAAAATCAGGTTAGGCTAGCCTCTCCCCAAAAGACAATTCTGCCTTGATCTCAACTTGTGAAATTATGGGCAGTTTGATCTCCCCCTAAGTGATCCTGATTAGGGTGATATGATTTTCTAGCCAAGATACTAGAGATAGTTGAAGCTCATAAAGCAATTAATATTCCTTAATTGTCAGGGGGCAAGATCATCCACAGCCTGGGAAAAGCCAATCCACCTTTCCCAGATTTAATTAATTATGGTATTCCCGAAACACCCATTAAAAAAAAACAAAACAAAACAAAACAAAAAACTTTCTTTCTTACTGAAAAGAAAGCTGCCCCAGAGACCTCCAGAAAATAAACCAGAACACATTGGACTCCATGCTGCTCCTTGAATGAGACATTCCACCTTCAGAATCCAAATAATTGACTGAATGTTCCCCATGCCTGAAATTCTCTCCTGTTTCATCTCCTGCTTCCTGGCTTTTCTAGCTTCCTTCAAACCTCAGCTAAGGTCTTCCCTTCTGCAAGAAGCCCTTCCCCATCTTCTTTAATCTTAGGGTCCTTTCTCTTTCTGAGAGAACCTTGAATTTATCCTGCATATGTCTTCTTTATATTTATAAAGGGCAATAAAGTGATACAATGGATAAAGTGGCAGGCATGGAGCCAAGAAGACTCATCTTAGTGAGTTCAAATCTGCTTTCAGACACTTACTAGTTGTTCAGTCCTGGTCAAATCACTTAACTTGTTTGTTTCAATTTAATCATCTGTAAAATGAGCTGGAAAAGGAAGTGGCAAATGACTGCAATATCCAAGAAGCACAAAAAGTCAGACGTGATTTTTTAAAATGAGCAAACTACAAATATTATGATTATACCTAATTGTTTCCATGTTGTCTCCCATTAGACTAAGAGCTCCTTAATAACAAAGGCTAGTTTTTGCCTTTGTTAAATGAAAAATTCTATGTTCAGGTCATCTTCCTCACTAAAGAAATAAAATTCAGGAAGAGAAAGTTTAGAAGAGAAAGCTTAAATGGAGCTTTTTATTACAAGGCAGAAAACTATCAGTGGGTCTGCTTTTAAGCCAACTAGATTGTCAAACTAGGCACTGCTTTTAAAGACAAAACTATGTGGTTTTCATATAAGGCAAAGGTATTTTGATTGGACCGTGTGGTTGTGAAAAGGTAGTATTAATGCCTCTTCAGTTCCTTCCTAAATATTCTGATTGATCCACAATTTTAATGAGGAGGTGGGGCAAATAAGCATGCAAGGAACTCAAATGGTAGCTGGGAGTCATAATGAGATGCGATTATCATTGGATTATCACTAAAAAAGTTATGATAAAAGCTATCCTCTCCTGGACAACTGCCTCCTCTCCCCCTCACCCCCCCCAAAAAAGTCAAGCAATATTAAAATATGAGGACACTTCAGAATGACTATATATCAATGACTGATTTTACATACTTTTCTTTGTACACCCAGTGCTGAACACAGTGTCTGCCATATAGTAGGTATTTAATGATGTTTATCCTGTATTTTCAAAGAGAACCATTGGCATCATGGGATGATGTCTTGACTTGCTTATGAGCACAGAGTTGCCAAGCTCATTCTTCCCGAGTCATCTAGTTCAGTGGCAGGACAATAGTCAGGATGACTAGCAATGGCTTACGATCTAATGGATGACTGTTTGGAATCTTTGATGTCTCATTAAGCTTTAAGTGTTCCATAGTTTCACCTCCATGGTGGAGGAAAAATTATCATCTCAAAAAACTAGGACAAACTAAATAGAAATCAATTAAAAATCTCTAGACGATCTGAATACTATAACCAAAATAGAATTTAGAGACCTTGTTTTCAGAGATCTTAAAAGAAAATTGCCCAGGATTCTTAAAAGACAAAGTTAAAGTGGAAAGAATCCACATTACCTCCTAAAAGAAATCCCCAAATGAAAACTCCCAGAAACATCTTAGCCAAAATTCAAAATTTCCAGATCAAAGGGAAAAAAAAATACTGTAAGCAGCCAGAAAGAATTCAGTTATTGAAGAGCCACAATTAAGAGTGCATGTGATTTAGCTGCTACCACTATAAAAGAGAGGAGAACTTGGAATACAATATTCCAGGAGGCAAAGGCTATTAAGGTACATCCAAGAACAATTTACTCAGAAAAACTGAGTATAATACTACAGGGAGGGAAGTAAACCTTCAAAGAAATAGACTTCCACACACTCTGATGAAAAGATCAGCACTGTATAGGAACGTTAAAGTTCAAACATAGGAGTGAAGAAAAGTACAAAAAAAAGTAAACATGAATAAATAATTATATAGAATTAAACAAGAATAAATTACATTCAATATGAGAAAATAATATATCTATCCCCTCTGAACCTAACATTATTAGGGGTGATAAAGGGAGTCTAAGTAGTCCTGTTATGTCTTGATGGGATATTAAGTATAAGAGGAAAAGGATTGCACTGGAGTAGAAGGGAAAGGGAGGTTTGGGGAAATGAACTCACATAATTAGAGTGCATATTTATACAAACAAGGAGAAAAAGATGAGTGCTTGATATTTGAACTTCACTCTCATCTGAACTGATCAAAGGAAGGAAGAACGTACATAGGAAATAGAGAGACAAAGGCAGAGACAAAGAGAGAGAAATATTGGGTACAAAAATATATTTCACTCAATCAGGATAAGAGGAAAAGAGGATACTTGGGAATGAAGATTAGAAGGAGATAGATTAAGGGAGGGATTAGTCCTAAGCAAACTCTAATGATGGATAAAAATATTTTTATAGCTCTTTTTTGAGTTAGTAAAAATAGGGATCTAAGGAATTGCCTATAAACCGGAGAATTGATAAATAAGTTATAGCTCATAAAACATTATGGAATATGATTTGTTAAACTCCGATAAATTTAATGACTAAACATAATTTCAGAGAAGTGATAATATAACATGTCACACACTGCCCAGTAGAGGGAAGCAGAACTCAGAGTGCAGAATGAGAAAAACTTTTTTTTGACATGGCCAATGTGAAAAGTTTTGACTTAATATGTTTTTAATAAGTTTACTTTTTCTTATGATCTCATTTGAAGTGTGTGATGAGAGAGTGAGAGATGGATTGCTAAGAGATACTAAGCCCATAGATGCTGATGATGATCACAAAATGAGGACCCAGGACAGAGACTTAGGAACATCAACAGTAGCATGATATAGATGAAGAAAAAGCAAAAGAGATGGTGAAAGGGTAGTCATCCAGAGAGAAGAACCAGGAAGGAGTTATGCTTCAAGATTCAGAGAGAAGAGAGTTCAGATCTTATTCTAGGAGGGAAAGGTGACCAACAATTTCACTGCTGCCCAAAAAATGCACTCCATAAATTTGACAGCAGCTTGGTCCTTCAAGACATTTTAAAATTTTGATCCTTTTAGTGTTAATTAACAAATGTGAGGGCATTTTAACAAAAACCGTATCCTTCTTAAGAAGCCATTGGTAACTTTAGAGAGAGAAATTTGAATTTAATGTAAACCAGATTGCAAAAAGTTTAGAAAAACATGAGAGAAGCGGACATGTGAGTATAGACAGCTTTTTCAACAATTTTAGCTGAGGATAGGAAAAAATATATGATGATAGTTTACAGGGATAGTAGGATAAAGTGAGAATTTGTTAAGTTGGTGAAGAAATGGGTAAGTTAATAAGAAGCAAGGAAGGAGCCATCAGATAAAGATTGAAAATTAGAAAGTAGAGGTGATAGAGGTCACAATCTCCTGGAGAGGACAGGAAGAATGAGATTGACAATAAGTGCATCAATGCCCTGGCAATGATATAGATGCTGTCAGGAGCTGAAGCCTGAAGTACATGAATGAAGAGGTTTCTTTCACTAATGTTCAACACATCACACTTGGAAGAAGAGAACTATCTTTGCTAACCTCTTCAAAGGATTCTTCAAAAAAACAGAAATGTAGATTCTAATGGTTGATCTGAATCCTGCAGGAAACAATTCTCTTGTACAAACTAAAGCTGGGTGAAATAGTAATTACTATTCCTAATAGGTTTCAATGTAGAAACCATAGAATATAAAAACATTAGCTTCAAAGTGAGGGATTTAGGTAGCCAGGACCACCATAGCACCAGTAGTTCCAGAATACACAAGGGTTAAATTTTTTAATGGTTGACTAAAGACAAAGAATGAATGAATGAGACCCTAGAAGAACTAATGAGAATTTTGGCAGAAGATGAGCTCAAAGATGTCATTTTATTAGTGTTTGCTTACAAACAAGATATTCTCTATGCCAGAATGCAGCTGAAATTCCTGATAACTTAGACTGCATTCTCTTCATCACAGAAACTAGTCCATCCAAGCCACCCATGTCACCATAGTAGAAATGGGCTCTATGAAGGATTTGACTAGTTGTCCAAATAATGCCAAAACCAAAATGAAAAACAAATGTTCCTCCTCCCTCTTTTCTTTCTCATCCTCTTCTGACACTCCTATGTGATATTATTCAGCTTTTTTTATTGCTAAAAAAATTGACTTACTGTTTAGTACTAGAAAAGTATTTTATATATAGTGACACTTGGACTGCTGGGAGTTAACATGGAAAAGCAGAACCAAATGCTATTCCTTCTAGCTTACAAGATCTGTATAAATATCCATTTTGGTGGTTGGTTTTTATTTTGAACTTGGTGCATTTTTAATAGTTAAAAATATGCTTAGTGTAGGTTTTGTAGTAACAACTTGAAAACATCATTTTAATTGTAATTTCTCTTTTGAAACTTGAGAAATGATGATAAAAATCAAACAAGTGATAAATGTTGCATGGTTAAAATGGAGATCCAAGAAATACTATGCCTTTGTATCTTTAAGTATTTTATAGTGCATTTGTACTCATATGGATGCTTCTTAAGGAAAAAAAAAACTTTGATATTATAGTTTAGAACATGCTGTACATTGAGATGATTAGATTTTCAATAATAAACTGTTTATAACTATACTGCAGTTCAGGCCAGGCTGTGCTTATTTTTCCATCATACTTAAATAACTCTTTAAAAGGATACAGTTATAAACATTAAAAAGAATTTTTTGACACATTTTGAAAACAAAAAACATCTTTGAATTTTGGGTATGTGTGGTGCTTCTGTTTGAAGCCACTCCAGAAGCCTCTCTACAATAAGCATAGCCTATGTGAGCCCCACATAAAGAAAATATATTGAATTAGAGTTAGGGGAATTATTCCATTCTAAAAATATTTAGTCCCACACTGATGCATTGTTGGTGGAGTTGTGAACGAATCCAACCATTCTGGAGAGCAATCTGGAATTATGCCCAAAAAGTTATCAAACTGTGCATACCCTTTGATCCAGCAGTGTTTCTATTGGGCTTATACCCCAAAGAGATACTAAAAAAGGGAAAGGGACCTGTATGTGCCAAAATGTTTGTAGCAGCCCTGTTTGTAGTGGCTAGAAACTGGAAAATGAATGGATGCCCATCAGTTGGAGAATGGCTGGGTAAATTGTGGTATATGAATGTTATGGAATATTATTGCTCTGTAAGGAATGACCAGCAGGATGAATACAGAGAAGCTTGGAGAGACCTACATGGACTGATGCTAAGTGAGATGAGCAGAACCAGGAGATCATTATACACTTCGACAACGATATTGTATGAGGATGTATTCTGATGGAAGTGGATTTCTCTGACAAAGAGACTTAACTGAGTTTCATTGGATAAATGATGGACAGAAACAGCTACACCCAAAGAAGGAATACTGGGAAATGAATGTGAACTATTTGATTTTTGATTTTCTTCCTGAGTTATTTTTACCTTCTGAATCCAATTCTCCTTGTGCAGAGGGAGAACTGTTCGGTTCTGCAAATGTGTATTGTATCTAGGATATACTGCAACATATTTAACATATATAGGACTGCTTGCCATCTTGGGGGGGTGGTGATTGCAAGGGATAATGCTGTGTAAAAATTATCCTGGCATGGATTCTGTCAATACAAAGTTAGTATTAAATAAAATTAAATTAAAAAAAAATAAAATAAAAATATTTAGTCCCATTTTGGAACAATCACTCTGTATTTGTATGAAATGTTCTTTAGTACTTTTCATAACACAAGTCAGATTTGCCATTTAAAAAACCCTTTACTTCTTTTTTTCTTTTGTAATTTGATAAACACTGAAAAAGCCAGAGCTGTTAAACTTTTATCTCTAAGGCAAAATTCAGAGCTGGTTTGTTTGGTATTGCAGAAAGACTTGCAGCTTTTGATACAAAATAAGTAGCCAAATGTTTCCCGTCTTTATTTAAATAATCAAGCACTATAATCAAAGCTATTAGAATAAAATCTCTGAACTATTTTAAAAAACATTACATGGAAAGGGATTGCTCTGGTCAGGAGAAAAACTACTTCATCAAAGATTGGAATGAAGGTATAATAAAGCCTATCTGAAGGATGTGAGAAAACTGTTAGCAAATAGATTCGATTTATTCCAGTCAAGTATGAGATAGAGTCCTCAGCTGAGAAGTTAGGGAAAAGGATGCTGTGAGAGGCTTGCAGAAAGAGAGAGGAAACTGTGCTGTAGTGAAATGGAAGAGTGCAAGGATTGCCTTGCTGCAATGAAAATATAGTTAAAACTATAAATCTGGGGTGGAGCCAGTTAGGTGATTTCCAGACTATTTCCAGCTCCATTCAGCAGCATGTAAAGAGCAGGGATGGAGGAGACTGATGGGAGTCATCCAAAGTTGGGGGGAGGGTCTCAAAGTATAATAGGTAATAGGACAAAGTGGCAAGTGATTTGAGTTAGGGGCAGCTAGGTGATACAATGAATAGAGCACTGCTCCTAGCATCAGAAGGACCTGAGTTTAAATCTAGCCTTAGTCATTAGCTGTGAGATCTTGGGCAAATTACTTAACCCCAAATGAGAGAAAGGGAGTGGAGAAGGAAAGAAGAAAGAAAAAAAAAAATGAAAATAAGGAGTTAAATTGGTAATAGTGAAACCTTGCCTCCACGTAGCCTCAGGGTTAGAGGTAGAGAGCTTGAAAGTTTATGATGTTTACCCTTTGCCAATTGGGAAGTACACAAGTGGGTTGGAGGTGACTAAACAAAATGGGATTGATATTAACTTTATTAACATGTTAGCACAAGACAAAGTCAAGTGTCTGGAAGGGGTTCTGAGATATCAGCCATTCTATCTTTGACAAACTGTACTGGAAAATGGGTAGCAGGGACTGGCTTGAATTATGAACTCTTCTGCGGTGACTAGGAGCCCCTTGCCACCCTACAATGCTACTCCACCTGGCATTTGTCCTTTCCATCTACAACTGCTTCTCCTGCCTCCATTGGATGATCTCTGGAACTGACATCCTTCTCCTACAGCATGTCTTTTCCGAGGAAGTATTTACACTCTTAAATGAGAAAGCCAGGATCAATATGACCCTGGGGTAGTAAATATATTTCCGTGTATTTTGCTAATCAGGTTAATCAGGTTTGCCCTGACCACCAAAGGCACACTTGAGTGACTAAGCAGGCTTCTCTATAGAACAGCTGATCCTTCCTTTTCAGTTTAGGAAAACTGAATACTACTTCTCTCTTCTCTATTTTAGGATGCAGGTAGTAGAAACACTCTCCAAGACCACTTCCACGTCACTAAATACCTTCAGTTGTGTATTTTTTGACCCACAAACCCACATCCTGTAATATAATTAAAACTTACAATCCTGTATTCATTTACACACTCAGGATTTAATCCTTAAAGCAAAAATAAGGCAATAAGCATTCAGCTTTAAAATCATACATATGATTCCCATTTAGGATTAGAGGAAATGAGAGAGACAATTAAATGGAGATGGTGTTAGTATTTCTTTAAATATCTTTATTTCTATTTTCAAGAATTAATCGACTCTATTAAAATTACATTGGTACCCTTCTTCCTGAAAGAGAAACAAAGGAGATTGATTACTAACATATCAGAGGGAAAACATGCTGAATGATAAATGTGGACAAAAATTTGAGGCTTTTGGTTTATTTTGTTTTTATCCCGGGTTCCAACTCTGAATGCCATGTAATTACCTTCTTTTATAGATACTACTCTCCAGTCTCAACCAAAATATTCACCAAACAAGGTTCATCTACTCTATATATAGTTATCATGTGAAAACAATGAACTACTCATGGCTCTTTGTGCTCAGGATTGCCATGCTAGCTTCTTCCTCTTCCTTTTCCTTTGATCTCCTTCTTTCCCTTGCTTTCTGATGGGCTTCTGTCCTGCTTCTCAGGCATTCTCTATCTTTTCTTTCCTTTCTATCCTCAGATTCCTGTAAAAGAAGGATCAGAGAGGTATAAAGTCACCACAACAGCTGACAATGTTTGGTATTTCTCCTATCATTGCAACCAGATATGGTAAAAAAAAATAAACAAAACAGTCCTTATGCATCAGGCTCCAAATCTGAACGCTTTCATAACAAATCATCCTAAAACTAAGATTATTATAAAAGTTATTTTATAATCTTTATTTATATAATATATTTACATAATATATAAATAATATAAATATATTTACATATTTATATAATAGTATTTTAAGCACATATGAAAAAATAATGATTAAATATCTTAAAACAGTGAAAGGGAGCTTGTTATGTGTTAGCCCAGTGCATATGTGACCTAATTCACCCTACTTTTCTTTCTGACTAGAACTGTAATCAGTAATCCTGAAACCTAGGACAAATTCAGATAGGTAAAGAGAAATGAGGTACAAAGGACAGTCTGATCACAATGCAATTATATCATGACAGAGGGTAGCCTGATCCAAAGAGATTTTGCTGGCAGCTAGATAGTGCAGGCAGCTAGATAGAACAGAAACTACTGTTCCTGGAGTTTATATCTATTCTCAGATTCTTTCTAACTGTGTGATGCTAAGCAAGTCTTTTTACCTTCTACATGCTTCAGTTTCTCCATTTTACAGGGTTTTTGAGAGGAAGAAATGAGAAAATACTTGTAAAGTGACTTGCAAACTTTAAATCAACATATCGATAATATCTATTATTATTATAGGAGGAAAGATGGCATAGGAGAAATATACCATAGTAGCAAAAGAATCAATCCACTTATGTGAAAATATAATTGGTGGGAGTCCATGAGAGAAGGTTACGGCAGAGAGAAGGTTGGGCCCCTCTCTGATAAGGAAATGTGAACCTCTGAATGTCAATACTATGCAACAAAGTAATGATTCCCCAAAGGCTCTCTTTCTTGTGCAATCTCAACATATAGATATAACAATACACCCTAAAATGTGTCACATTCTTTTTATACAGTTCTCTTTCCTAATCTTCATTGTATAAGATAATATCTTTGTTCTTTTATGTTTGTCAAGTTCATGAGGGGGAAAAATGTAAAATAATTATGGGTTGTCATGTTGTTAGGGGGGGAAAATGTGTTCCACTGATATTTATGTAGTTCAAAAAAAAAATTTAAAAAGACTTTCAGCATATTCAGTAGATTTTCCTAAGGTGAACTTCTGAGAGATGAATGAGATTTACACAGAACTAGTAGGAATGAACAATTGCAACCTGTATCATTAAAGGGAATGTTAACATGATATTATAAATTCATTGGAGTAATTAGTAACATTACTATTAATTATTAAAATTAATTATTGCCATTCTTGTTAATTTTATTAATTAATACAAGTTAATTATAATTAATTGTTGACATTATTATTAATTTAGATTCATGCAAATCCACAAAGGGAATGTCTTATCTCCCATATCTTCTGTCCTCTGTATTTTTTAATCTCTTTCAAGTAGTTCAGAAACATCTCAGATGTTCCTTAGTCTCCAATTAATAGTCCCTAAATGCTTTGTGCATCAATATTTTAGAAACACAGAGAAAAGGATCAACAGCCAAAATCTAATATGGATTGCTAACTATTAGGACTGAATCCCAGAGAGGAACAAAGTGAGAATTTTCTTCTCTCCTCATGTTGTAAAAAGTAGAAATGAGCAAACCAATTATAGTAGAGGAGTGTCCAGTAGATACTTAGTGGAGGGCAAAGGAGAGGCTTACTGTTTATGATGATAATGGGCAAAAAAAAATGCCTAAAATATTGCTGTTTATAGTTTCCAGCGATCACTATTTCTTTAAGGAATCATTTAACAGTAGAAGAACTAGGCATGTGATGTAAAATTTTATATAACTTTATCTTGACATGAAAATTTTCATCCTATCTATATTTTTTTTGCCTAATATGTATTTTTTTAAAGTGACTGACATTCGTTGACAAAATTTGGTTTTTCAAGCTATTCTTAAATTTCCATCTTACTGTTAAAAACCTGTAATCATCAAGATAATCACTTACTATTAATATTTAATATAGAATTGAATGGTGCTTTAGACATAGGTGGCAGTTAATAAATGCTTTCTCATTCATTCCTTCATTCAGAATCCCATTATTAATCAATGGTAAACAGAAGTAAGTTGATTTTAGATCTAGTTTTCAGTGAATAAGTTTCCAAATATCAAATAATGCCTGTTTACTTACTAACGAGACTGATCTTTTGGTTCTAATGCAGAGTTGCTGCTCAAAGTCTTCTGAAAATTCTTGGATGGAATGTGATCTGCCTTTGGGTTTCATTTGCCCCTGGAATGCACTGCTCTGAGAGCACATTTTGCCTGCCCTCATATGATGATGGCCTCGGAATCCATGGTCCTCATGAGAATGTCTTCTGGGTTGGCCAGAAACTGGAACAACTGTGGGGGGTCCATGAATATTGGACATGGGAAGGGAAGCAATCTGTGTCTAAAGAAAGGAGAGAGAATATTCTATATTAATTCAGAAGCAAAATATCTATAATGGTTTTCAGCTCAACAAAATTCACTCTGAAACAACTTACACTTCAGTAAAAATTTCATTCCACAGTGAGGAAGCATAGTTGTAAGTTATTTCAGGAATTAGGCTGGATATCCAAGAATTGTCATTCAGCCTTTATTCTTTTTTATTAGTAGAATATGAAAAAGCAGTTTCTCAAGACTGACCTTGGTAATGGGAAAATCTAGTCCAACAAGTTTTAGCTTTGGGGAGTGAAGCTACGTGTTCACCAATGCACATCTTTCTAATGAACAACATAAAAAGTCTAAATAATGAGAGTTTTGATAAGGACTTAAAAAAAAGAGTATTAAATATCACCCTAGATTCGATAACTTTGTTTATGTTGTTATTGAATTGCTAGATTTGGTTTCAGGAGTACAGAAGAATGACTCAACTGATTAGGGGGAGAAAAAGCTACTAATTTTAGTTATTTTGCATAATTGAGATAAAATGAGATAACAAAAATAAGCCTTTTTATAAATATTAAAACATTATGTAAATATCAACAATTACTATTGATTATTATTGTACCTATATTTTAAAACATTTTAGTTATTTTATTAAATATTACCCAATCATATGTAAAATTTTTTAACAATCATTTTTTTAAAATTTGAGTTCCAAATTCTTTTCCTCTTCCCACTCCTCCCTCCTTGAAAAGGCAAGCAATTTAATATCAATTATACATGTGAAGAGATGAAAAACAATTCCATATTAGCCATATTGAAAAGAAAACACAATAAAATTAAAAAATAAAAATAAGGAAAGGGTTTTTTTGTTTTGTTTTGTTTAAGGATGCTTCAATTTGCATTCAGAGTTCATCAGTTCTCTCTCTGGAGGTGGATAGCATTTTTCACCATTGGTCCCATGGAATTGTCTTAAATCATTATCTTGATCAGAGTAGCTAAGCCTTTCCCATCTGATCATCCTTACAATATTGCTATTATTGGGCTTAATATTATCCTACTTCTGTTCACTTCACTTTGTATCAGTTCATATAAGACATCCCAGATTTTTCTGAAACCAACTCACATCATTTCTTAAATGATAATCCATCACAATCATATATCACTACTTGTTCAGCCATTCCCCAATTAATGTGTATCCCCTCAATTTCCAATTCTTTGCTACTACAAAAAGACTTGCTTTCAATATTTTTTATACATAGATATTCTTTTCCCTTATATTTGATTTCTTTGAGATATAAGCCTAGAGTCATATTGCTGGCTCAAAGGGTATGCACAGTTGTATAGCCCTTTGGCCATAATTCCAAATGATTTTCCAGAATAACTAAACTAGTTCACAACTCAAATTATCTATTAATATCCCAATTTTTCTTCAACTGATCCAGCATTTGTCAGAAAAATCTTTTCTGTCATGATAACCAATCTGATATATATGAGGTGGTATCTCAGAGTTGTTTTAATTCATATTTCTCTAATCAGTAGTAATTCAGAGCATTTTTATATAACTATTGATCATTTTGATTTCTTCTTCCAAAAATTGCCTATTCACATCATTTGACCATTTATTAACTGGAGAATGGCTCTTATTTTTTGTAACTTTTTAATTTTATGTAATCAATATTATCTCTTTTACTTCTTAAAATCCTCTTTAACTCTCAATTTTCTTCTAACTCTTCCCCATCTATAAATCTGACAGCTACAGTTTTCTATGTTCCTCTAGTTAATTTATGATATTACTCTATGTCTAAATCATTTGTCTGTTTTGACCATATCTTGAGATAAGGTCACCTTGAGATGCTTGGGTATGCAGTTTCTACCAAACTGCTTTCTAGTTCTCCTAAGCAATTTTTGTGAAATATTGAGTTTTTACCTCCCAAAGCTTGGATGTATAAATTTTTCATACATTAGATTATAATGGTCATTTGTTGCTGTTATTATTTGCCTTTTGTCTTCAAGGAGGACCATGAGATTAGGTAGTTGATGACATGCAAGTGAATGAGGAAAATGCAAGGTTACTGCCTCATTTTCCCCTTCAGAACCATCTGGTCCAGTGGTCAGATATAGATTGAAACGACTGAAGATGACCTAGATGCAATAGGAGACCTTGGCTTTTTTAAACTAAGTTCTGTTTCATTGAAACCACGAAGCAAGGACACAGTGAATTGAGACAGTATGAAAAAAATAAAAGGCATTATGCTGGGATTTGAATACCAGAATAATAAATTTATGCATTATTCACCAAGCAGTGAGGAAATCACCTAAGTGTACAGAGTAGGAGTGATGTGATCTGAAGTGTACATTAGGCAGATGAAGCATTCAAAAAGATAGATTATAGAAGAGGGGGAGGGAATAAGAAATTATTAAACCCTTCCCATGCTAAGTACTTTATATTTACTACTATACATACTTATTTACATATTTTTTATGTGCCTAGTTTATTCCAAAGATCCACCACTCTATTCCTTAGTTAGTACAAAATTGTTTTGATGATTACTATTTTGTAATATAGTTTGAAATCTGGATTTGTCAGGCTGTCTTAATATTTTTTTCACTGATTCTCTTGATATTCTTGACCTTTTGTTCTTCCAGATTAATTTTGTTACAACTCTTTCTAGCTCTATAAAATAAATTTTGATGTTTGATATGGTACTAAATAAATAACTTAGGTAGAATTGTCCCTTTTATTATATTATTCAGCCTACCTATGAAACTAGTATAGTTTTATTATCTATTTCCTCCTATAATTTATTTAACTTTTAAGAATTTGGATGTTATGTCATTTGGTGCATATATGATCAGTACTGATATTACTTCATTGTCTATGGTGATTTTTTAGCAAGATGTAGTTTCCCTATTTATCCCTTTTAAATAGGTCTATTTTTATTTTTGCTTTGTTTCAGATCATAATTGATACCTGTCTTTTTCACTTCAGCTGAAATATAATAAATTCTGCTTCAGCTCCTTATTTTGATTCTGTGTGTGTCTTTCTGTTTTAGGTATGTTTCTTGTACAAATATTGGAGTCTGATTTCAAATCCATTCTGCTATTTGCTTCCATTTTATGAATGAGTTCATCCCATTCATATTCACAGTTTTTACTAACTATGCATTTCCATCCATCCTATTTTCTTCTATTTATCTTTTTTCTCTCTTTTTATCCTCACTTCTAAATCTGTTCTGATCGCTACTTTTTTTTAATCTGACTTCCTTTTTATCACACACACACACACACACACACACACACACACACACACACACACTCAGCATCTCTTATCTTCTCTTACATCTCTGTGAAGATAGATTTTTATTACCAATTAAATATGAATATATATTTTCCTTTTTCAACCCAATTTAAATGTGAGGTTTAAGCATTGCCCATCTCTCCCATCATTCCCCCTCCATTGTAAAAGTTCTTCCTAAAGGTATGCCTCTTTTGTCAGATAATTTTCCCCATTATTCTTCTCTCTTCCCTTTCTCCCAGAGCATACCTTTCTTGCTTATCAATTTTTTTCATCATCCCAACATAATCAACTCACATCTGCATCTTCTTTCTATGTAGAATCCTTTCAACTTCCCTAACAATGATAAAGCTTTTAGAAGACATATCATCTTCTCATATAAAAAGGTATCTTATCAATTATTTTCTTCATGTTTACCTTTTTATGCCTCTTTTGAGTCTGGTATTTGTAAATCAAATATTCTACTCAACTCTAATCTTTTCATCAGTATTGTTTCAAAGTCCTCTATTACGTTAAATTATTTTTTCCCTTGAAAGATTATACTTAGGATTGCTGCACAGGTTATTCTTGATTGTAATTCCAGTTCTTTTGCCTTTTGGAATATCATATTTCAAACTTTTTGCTCTTTTCAATGTGGCAATTGCTAAATCTTTTGTGATCTTGAGTGTGACTCAATTTTCAAATTTTTAATTTTGAAATTTTAATGATTTCTTTCTGACTATTTGAAGTATTTTCTCTTTGACCTGGAAATTCTGGAATTTAAATGATTTCTTTCTGACTATTTGAAGTATTTTCTCTTTGACCTGGAAATTCTGGAATTTGCTCATAAGATTCTCAGGACTTTTTATTTGGAGATCTCTTTCTGGATGATTGGTGAATTCTTTCAATTTGTGGTTTATCCCCTAGATCTAAGCTACTGTGGAAGTTGTCTTTGATGATTTCACGAAATATGTCTCAGCTTTTTCTGTGATCATGACTTTCAGGTAATCCAATAATTCTTAAATTCTTTCTCCTTGGTCCATTTTCCAGGTCAGTTTTTTTTTTTTTTTCCCTGATGAGATATTTCGCATTTTCTTCTACTTTTCGTTCTTTTGGTTTGTTGTTTTGTTGTTTCTTGATGTCTTATGAACTCATTATCTTAGGAATTATTTTTTTTCAGTGAGCTTTTTTGTTTCTTTTTTCATTTGACCAATTCTATTTTTAATGTGTTGTTTCCTTCAATATTTTTGGTCCCTCTTTTACAAAGTTGTTCATAGTCTTTTCATAATTTTTTTCCTTTGCTTTCATTTCTTTATTTAACTTTTCCTCCCCAGCTATTATTTTATGTTGAAAATCATTTTCTTTTAGGAATTCATGCTGGGCTTGTGTCCAATTCACTTTTTTTTTTTTTTTTTTTGAGGCTTTGTTTGCAGATGTTTTGACTATTTATCTTCTTCCGAACTTGTGATCTTCTCTGTCTCCAAATTAGATTTCTATGGTGGGGTTCTTTTTTGTTGGTTTATTCATTTCCCCACACATATGTGATTTTATGTTAATGTTGGGTTCTGTTCACAGTGATACTGTCATAAGCTTCAGGTTTTTTCACACTACTTTTTTTCATAACTAGGTGGATTTTTTTTTTTTTTTGCGGGGGGAGTGAGAAAGTGATATAAATTTTTGGTGCTTCTGATAAAAGTGTGATCTGGGGAGAAGGGTGGTCACTACTTTCCTGATCTGTATTATCTAATCCTTACCAAGGAAGGGCCTCTGCTACCTTGGGACTGGAGATGATACTATTTCTCGGTATCTCTAATCCTTTGGGACTGGAAATTCCCTCAGAGCTCCCACTCCCTCTTGACCAGAATTCTCCTCTCTGCCATGAACTATGACTCTGAAGTGGGTATAGGCAATGGAGTTGCCAAACAGTATCTGGTCCAGTATAAAGTGCTAGCACCTGGGTCTTTTGTAATCTGTGACCAATTGCCAAGTCTTCTTACCATCTCTGGCTGGCGAGTTCCCAAAGCTGCTCTTGCTTCTGTTACCACCACTTAATCCTCCACTGGGGTTTCATCCATGTGAGCTCCAGACCAGCCTCCTTCCACATGTCATAAAGCTCTCTTTCCAACCTCTTGCATTGCATTAGGCTGAAAGAATGTCTCACTCTGATCTTTTGTTGTCTCTTCTACTCCAGAATTCAGTTTGTGAGATATTATTTCAAAGTTGTTTGTAGAGAAATGTTGGGAGAGCTCAGTTGAATGCTTTTTCTACTCCACCATCTTGGCTCTGTCCCCAGAAGTCTGTAGGCCTATTTTTTAAAGGATAGGATCCCTCTAAGCTGAATTCCCTTTGGAAAATAATGTGTAAGGAGGAACTAGCCAAGAGGAGGAGTTCAATCCCTAGAGAATGTGCAGTTTTTTCTGTCTTGTGCCAAAACTACATGAATGCTTGGAATAACCAGCTTCCAGCTGGAGAAAATGAAAACTCTTTTACTTCAAAGTGTGGGCATAGATTCTGTAACTATTTTCTCTCCTTTACTGTTGGTAAAACAAAGCTTTTAAATTGTCTGTTGAGGCAGAATTGAATATGCATACTGTAGCGGGTAAAAGATGAAATGACTGAGGAAATAAAGGTTTGAACTTGTAAGCCTATCAATTTATTAAACAATACATGTCAGCTGAATAACAAATTAAGATAAGACCTCCTAAGCTTAGGGCAGGACCCTAGATACAGGGGAGACAGATTTTTATGTATTAAAAGCAACTAATTAAATAAGACCAATTAATTAAAAGTAAACCATTAACCAGAATACAAAATTAAGTTTTCTGATATCTAATTGGAGAAAAAATTAGGGACTTTTCAAGTTGGGAAGGGGAGAACAAACAAGTGTAATCACTCGAAATAGGAAAAAGAGATGTTTGTATTCAATCAAAGGAGCATTGAAACAATAACTGATTGATCAGTATAAGGCCAATTTTCAAATAAGACACACACACACCTATGTGTGTGTGTGTGTGTGTGTGTGTGTGTGTGTGTGTGTGTGTGTGTGTGTGTTGCTTGAGATGTAGAATTATAAGAAAATTTCTTGCATCAATCTTCAGATCTGACTGGGTTTCTGGTTAGCATAACCTAGATGCTTAGCCTAAGCAGCAGGTAAAGGTAGTCCAGTTTCCCAACCACAAAGGAATAAGTTCAAATAATGCAAAAAAAAAGTCCTTCCACAATTCCCACAATTGAATAGTTTTTTTCTCACAAAACAGAAATTGACCTAAAAGCATAATTGAATGGAAAGGAAACTGAGCTAACTTCAAAACTGAATCACAAGATGCAGTCAGTGTGGTTCACTCAATTATCACTTCCACTTGCTGTTCTAGTATCCTCAATTTCCTTAGTCCAAAAGGGTATGATGTTTTTTTTAAAATTACTTTTTCCTACTGACAACAGAGCAGGAAAATTTCCTTAAAATACATAATTCTGTTTACCAACTTCTAAATCAGTTACTGAAAAGTATTATATATCCAGAAAAATTACAAATAAAAGAGTTCAATATTTCTACCCCAAATCAGAATTTTCATCTGGCATAATGCATGATGCCACTAAGTCTGAGAACCACAAATCAATACAGAATGATTTAAAATGTGGTTTTTGGTGGAAATTTTAAATTTCTTTACCAATGATTTTGCTAACTCTAAAATGACATGACTATAGATATAAAAGAATGAATAGAAATACTGCTAGTTTGCAGAAATGATTAAACTCTTTTGATTCTATTTTCTTGATCCATTCTATGGTTTCTCTCAATTCAATAGTATGTCACTGGGTAGGGCGGAAGCAGACAAATAGGGAAGTGAGCTTCATATTCCTTTGTTCTGATTTCATAAAGGTCACCAAGCCTGTGAAGTAAAATTTCTTTGTTCGTTTTGGCTGCAATTGCAGATTACAATGAGTTCTGCCAGAGAGTAGGGTTTCCTAAGGGTAACCAATGACTGCCCAAGGTATTACATGTCCTTGCATGCTAAATATACTCAATCTATTACAATGGTTTAGGATAGCTTATGAGGCTCATAAAGCTTTAAGACTTTTGCTTTAGATAGAAGTATGCAACATGTAAATGGATCGCTGATAGCAAATTCTTCCTTTGTATGTGATGAAGCAGATGGCAAGTTATTTATAGTTTAAAGGAGGAAGAGTCTGGAAATAAAGCATTTGGATTCAGAGATTCTAGGTTCACATTCTGGCTTTGCCGTTTACTAGTTGCATAACCTTAAGCAAATTACTTTATCTCTTTGACCTCAGTTTCCTTCTCCATAAAGGAAAAACAAACAAAATTTCCTAAGAACAGAGAGAAATATAATCAAATGCTAGAAAGAACACTTAGGAAAGGAAATAGCGAGGGGGTGGGGGAAAGGAACAGAAAAAGAAGAAAAAAGAGTAGATGGCTTTTTCTAAATCCCTGCAGGTTCTAAATCAAATATCCTTTGTACCTCAAATGGATCAATTCTGGGAAAAGATAAAGTTATAGGAAATGGGGATAATATTAATTAATTAGTTGATTGATTTGTTGAGTTCCTTTTCACAAGAAATACAAAACCTTTAGCCCACAGAAGTTTCATTTCTTCTTACAACATCTCTGGTAAGCAAGAAAGAAGTAGGTAATATTAATCCAGTGAGGGGAGGGAAGACATTGATTAACTTGTTAAATATAAATTAATTAAGTAAAAAAGAAATAATGAAGGATAAGTTTGAATACATTCCAGAAAAGATTTTTTTTTTCTCTCTCTATTGAGACCATGTTTCCTAAAATGCTTTAGGTCATTATATGTATGCCATGGATTCCTATTTTACTTGGTTAAATCACTTTAAAAAAAAAAATCCATTTTGCCTACTAATTACAGAATTTAGTGTTGTCTATTAAAAGCCAAATATATTAATTTCATGTGTGTTGTAAATACCTGAAGCAGGATTCATGTCACATTTTTGTCTATCATAATTGCAATGACTGAACTATTGACTATAACTAAGACATCAAAATATGTACAAATGAACATGCACAATATAATGTGATATTTTCCTAATAATCCCCATATTTCATAAGTTTTTCTCTTCATCTTCACTCTTTTGGAGGAGGGTAGATTACATCTCTCCATCAGGGTTCTGGGGGATGCATGAGGAGATGGGTGTCTTTAATACTATCAGCCTGAACATTCCAGGAAAGTTCCTCATCCTCTGTTAGCTACCATTGCTTAGTACTTTAAAAGTCTAGTAACCAGTTAACTTCAATTTGCTTTTTGTTGTTGCTGTTCTGTCATTTCAGTTCTATCTACCTCTTCATGATTCCTTGTGGGGTTTTCTTGGCACAGATACTGAAGTAGTTTGCCATTTCCTTCTCAAGCTCACTTGACAGATGAGGAAACTGAGACAAATAGGGTTAGATGGTCAGGCCAGGAAATCTATCCACTATGCTACCTAGCTGCCTCAATCAATTAGCTTTTACAAAGGGATATTTATTTCAAAGATAGAGAAAAAACAGAAGTACAACCATTTCACCCTAACTCCTCAGGGGCATAAGGGCACAGTCTTGCTTTTACCCTTACAATCTCTAGGGAATGTGTTCAGACTTGGTAATTTCTACATAATAGTAGTTCCACTGAGTTCAGATCCAAAATCAGCATTGCTGTTGTATGAGTTTACATTTCAGCTACCCCTAAGCTGGGTCCTGAAGGTCATTCCTTAATCCTTGAGGCATCAATGCCACCTGGCATTGATTGGTCTCTCTTAGATTTCTAGACTCTCAACTGGCTCACAATCATGACCTTTTCAAATTCACAAAAATGTTGCCCACTACTTCCTTCATCTAAGAAAGAAAGAAAAAGAAAGATAGAGAAAGGAAAGGAGGAAGGGAGGCAGGAAAAGAGGGATGGGAGGGAAGAAGGGAAAAGGAGGAAGGAAGGAAAGGGGGGGGAGAAGGGAGGAAGGGAAGGAGGGAGGAAGGAAAGGAGGGAGGAAGGAAGGGAGGGAGGGAGGAGGAAGGAATAAGGGAGGGAGGAAGGAAGAGAAGGAGGGAGAGGGAAGAAGGAAGGGAGGGATAGAGGAGGGAAGGAAGGAGGGAAGAAGGGAGAAAGGAAGGAAGGGGGAGGGAAGGAGGAAGGGAGGCAGGAAAAGAGGGATGGGAGGGAAGAAGGAAGGAAGGAAGGGAGGGAGAGGAGGAAGGAAGGAAGGAAGGAAGGAAGGGAGGAAGGAAGGAAGGAAGGAAGGAAGGAAGGAAGGAAGGAAGGAAGGAAGGAAGGAAGGAAGGAAGGAAGGAAGGAAGGAAGGGGGAGGGAGGGAGGAAGGAAGGAAGGAGAAGAGAAGGAAGGAAAGAGAGAGGGAGGGAGGAAGAAAAGAAGAAAGGAAAGGAAGGAGAAGGGAAGAAGGAAGGAAGGGAGGAAGGAAGGGAGGGAGAGGAGGAAAGGAAGGAAGGAAGGAAGAGAGGGAGGGAGGGAAGGAGGGAAGGGAGGGAGGAAGGAAAGAAGGAAGGCAGTGTTAAGGGAAAGGTCAATTCTCTGAAAGCCTCCACAGCTGTGAATCATAACACTTGAAGGAGTTGCAGGGCAGCCTTTGCTGACCCAGGTGTTGCAGACTGGGAATGAGATAAACTGGAGGCAGGGGAAGAGGAGAGAGGTCAGAGAATGCAAATGGCCTCTCAGTCTCTTTGTATCATCCTCTCACAAGAGGAGATCCATTCTGGGTTGGATCTCCAGCAGCCATTGTCAGGTGGCTCCCGTATATTTCAACAAGGGTGGGAAGGAGGAAGGGAGAGAAGGAGAGAGGGAGTAAGGAGTGAAAGGAGGGTGGGAAAGAGAAAGGGAAATGAGGGAGGGAAGGGAGGAAGGAAGAGCCAGAAAGAAGGGAGGGAAGGGAGAAAGGGAAAGGAGAGTAGGAGTGAGAAAGGGAAAGGAGGGTGGGAGGGAGGGAAAGAAGGAAGAGCAGGAAAGAAGAAAGAGAAAGAGGGAAAAGAGGGAGGGAGGAAAAGTAAGGAAGGAAAAAGGGAGAGAGAGAGAGAGGGAGGGAGAGAGAAAGAAAGGAATGAAGGAATGAATGAGCAAAAGAACGAAGGAATGAAGGGGGGAAAAGAAGGAAAGAAAAAAGAGAAGGAAAGAGAAATTCCAAGGCAAATGAAGAACTGAGGACTATATTTATGAAGCCATATGATAGCCTTGGCTGGGGAGAAGTACTGAGACCTCTTCTAGACAGTTTTTTCTCTTATAAGGTGCTATCCATCAAGAAATCAAAGAAAAGTCAAAACAGCTTTGCTCATTTGAACTTTTTGTATACTACCCCAGTCATTCAAAATGGCTCTTGTTTATCATATGATTAGCAGACAGAACCATTTTCAGAAGTTCTTTACATACTCCACAATCTCTCTAATGCACTTGCTATAAACTATCACTTTCTCAGAAACAGACTCCTAGTATCTTCCACTTAGAAATTGAATTAGCATCACTTTGTGAATGGATTACTCAGTGGCCAGCCCCTTAGCATGCTAAAAAAAAAATTTTTTTTAAAGAGAAAGAAGACTGATAGATGTTATTTCAGAAATACTTCTGAAATAAATGGACACCACTTCTCAATAGTAAAGGCTAACAATAGGTATATGCTACTTGGTTTATTAATTATGTCTGATATTAGTTTGCTTCTAGGTGAAGCCGAGGAAACAAGTAATATCCAAAAATGGAATCAAAATGCTCTTTTTGGGTAACATCTATATGCACTCAACCAACAATATGTCAACAAAGAAACAGATTTAAATGGTTGTCATATAGATTTGTTTATAAAAACATTGCTATCAGAAATTAAAAGTTCATTATTAAGAACCCAGATTTAGGGGCAGTTAGGTGGTGCAGTGGATAGAGCACCAGCCCTAAAGTCAGGAGGACCTGAGTTCAAATATGCTCTCAGGTTCTTAACACTCCCTAGCTGTGTGACTTTAGGCAAGTTGCTTAACCCCGATTGCCTCAGCAAAAGAAAAAAGAAAAAAGAAAAAAGAAACTCAGATTTGTTCTGTGCAAGTTTTGCAAGGAAGTAGTAGAAATTGAATAACATATATCACTGCAGGTTGTAAAAATTTCTGCCCTATTAACTATCTTGAAAGAAATGATCAATAGACCGCATAATATAGCAGAAAACAGATTCCTATACTGCAAAAAAAGAAGAAAACCCTAAAATATCACTGAGAGCAATAGACAGCTCATGATTACAGACCAAATTATTGCAAATTGCCCAAATAATGTCGACTTATAAAAATTTAGGAACATTTACAATAGATGTTGCCAAACCAAACCCATATAACTTCCAAAGTCTATGGAATGAAAAGCTCTCAAACTAGAGATCTAATGAAAAAATAAAAAACCCCAAGGGAATGGGATAAATTACATACCTATTGTCTGGTCGGCTACTGGAGTTGTCTTGAAGATGATTTAAGCAAGACTTTATAACCCATATATTTATTCAATTAAAAAAATTAGTAGTCTATCAGACACAAGACATAAAATAGTAATAGTAGCATAGTAATTTGTCTCAAAACCATTTCCATTTTGAACCTCAAAAAATATAAGATGAGAAAAAAGAATAATCATAATAATATCTCACATTTATATAGAGCTTTAAGATTTGCAAAGCACTTAAATATATTATCTCATTTGATCCTCAGAATAGGAAATTTAAGACTAATGCTATTATCATTCCCAATTTTACAAAGTTTACAACATTTTACAAATTTTACAAAAAAAAAAAAAAAAAGGAAACTGAGGAAGTCCAATATGATATCGACCAGACTACATAAAAAGAACACAGCCATATAAATGCAAGCTGTGAAGGTTGACAGAGAGAAACAAAGCCAGGGAACCTAGTTCAAATTCAGGTAAATGTAGAAATCCCTGGAGCTGAGGCGGGGAGGTAAGACAGAAAAAAACAACACAAGATCCCTTAGAGAACTGATTCTATATTGGAACCAAAAGCAGAAGAAGGGGGAAAGTGGGGAGGCAGGTGGCAAGTCAGGTCAAGTGCCACTAAAGAGGGAAACTGGAGCTATATTCTAATCCTGGCTAGTCAAAAATAGAAGAAAGGATAAAACCAGGACCTACGGGCCATTGAGCAAGGTATATAACCTAGTGTGTATGTCTCAGAGTACTAGGAGAGTACTTTCCAATAAGAGACAGAGCCAGGTCAGCTCTGGCCAGAGCTTGTTGTGGACCACTATAAGAGAAAAGATAAGAAAGACAAGGTCTACTACAGGCCACCCCATTGAGGAAGATAGAAGCCACAGCATCCAGATTACTTGTCCCATTCAGCCTGTCCCAAAGCATCATAGGGTAAATATCCCAAGCACAAAATTCAAAGCCAAGAACATATGCTTAAAAAAGTAAAATAAAATAAAGAAATATTTTGAATTTGGAAAAGCCCACAAACTAGGAGAGAAAAAGAAAGAAAGAAACACCTACTATGTGTTTCTACTGGGCTTATACCCCAAAGAGATACTACAAAAGGGAAAGGGACCTGTATGTGCCAAAATGTTTGTGGCAGCCCTGTTTGTAGTGGCTAGAAACTGGAAAATGAATGGATGTCCATCAATTGGAGAATGGTTGAGTAAATTGTAGTATATGAACGTTATGGAATATTATTGTTCTGTAAGGAATGACCAGCGGGATGAATACAGAGAGGACTGGCAAGACTTAAATGAACTGATGCTAAGTGAAATGAGCAGAACCAGGAGATCATTATATACCTCAACAAGGATACTGTTTGAGGATGTATTCTCATGGAAGTGGATCTCTTCGATAAAGAGAGCTAATTCAGTTTCAATTGATCAAGGGTGAACAGAAGCAGCTACACCCAAAGAAAGAACACTGGGAAATGAATATAAACTGCTTGCATGTTTGTTTTCCTTCCCAGGTTATTTATACCTTCTGAATTCAATTCTCCCTGTGCAACAAGAAAACTGTTCGGTTCTGCACACATATATTGTATCTAGGAAATACTGTAACCTATTCAACATGTAAAAGACTGCTTGCCATCTGGGGGAGAGGGTGGAGGGAGGGAGGGAAAAAATCGGAACAGAAGTGAGTGCAAGGGATAATGCTGTAAAAAATTACCTTGAAATAGATTCTGTCAATAAAAAGTTATTTAAAAAAAAAAAAAAAAAGAAGAGGGGGAAAAAAAAAAAAGAAACACCTACTATGTTCCAGACACTGTACTGTTTTACAGAGAGTATCTTGTTTACTCCTTATAATAACGCTGGTAGGTAGATGCTGCTATTATCTCCATTTCACAGTTGGGGAAACTGAGTCAGGCAGTGATTAAGTGGCTTTCCCAGGGTTAGAAAGCTAACAAGTATCTGAGACCAGATTTCAACTCAGGTTTGCCTAACTCTAAGCCCAGCATTCTATCCATTGTGCCACCTTAACTGCCTCAAAGGTAAACCCAGTAGATGAAAGTAATTCCTTAACAGCTACAAGCAGGGTCTCAGGAGAGGAAAAATGGCTTAACTACAAGGACTAAAAGAGTGTCTGAAAGAAATAAAACAAGAGATTAAAAACTAAAATTAGAAAATGAGTATTTAGGAGAAAAAAAAGAACCTTATTCAGGTAGTTGACTCATTAAAAAAATAAAAAGGAACAAACAACTTAATAAATGTATGAGACAATAAGAAATATTAAAACAAAGTCAAAAGATTGAAAAAAAAATTAGAAGAAAATATGTCTACAATCAAGAACAATAGACTCAGAAAACTAGTTAAAGAGAAACAATATAAGAATCATCAGACTTCCTGAAAAAAAAAAAATGACCAAACAGAAAATGAAATAAAATATATTTCAAGAAATCATAAAAGAAAATTAACCAGCTCTATTAAAATCATAAAAAAAAAATTGTGGGAGGGAGAAGGAGAAAGAATGCACTAATCACGTCCTGAAAGAGAAACCAAATTTAAGTCATCCAATAATGCTAAAAATCCAAAGTTTCCAAGTCTTTAAAAAAAAATACTAAAATTGGCCAAGAAAGAAAAAGTTTAAGTACCATAAGCCATAGACCAAAGTATATAAGACTTAGCAGCAATAATTACAAAGAAGAGAAAAATCTTAGAATACAATATATTAAAGGGCAAAAGATAAAAACTTAAAAAAAAAGAATAATTTATCATGAAAAAATATATAATCCTACAAAAGGAATGATAGATTTTACTAAATGGAAAATATTCAAGCTTACATTTTACTTGCAGAAATAAGTACATATATAAATTTATAATGTATAAGGTACATAAATACAAATATATCGAAAGTAATTAAATGTATAATAGTGAACTAGATGAGGTGAGAGCTTTCAAGATAGTTGTGAAAATTGAGTAAGGTTTCATCTACTTCAGAGTTTGAGTAGGCCTGAAGGACTTTGAGCATTGATCCAAGGACCATTGATCTAAGTCCTCTTCCTGTTATCCTCCCATGACATTATTTTCTCCCAATTTCAATCAAATATGGCAACTATGTACTTATTGGTCAAGTTCAATTTCTTGGGTAGTTTCCGAGTTTAGAATGTGAGATCCTCAGCCAATGAGGATGAGAGTCAGTGGTGGGAAGGGGTATTTGCGTTAGGGATTAAAGCACCTGTCCACAGGAGGTGCTTCCTCCTTTCGATTGCCTGATCCAAGGGTGGGAAGCCCTTCTCCGAAAATATATAATAAGCTTTGCTTTGCTTCTAGAGATCTCTCCAACTTTTTTTTTATTAAATAGTGACCCCTCACCATTTCTGAACCACACAGTGGTTAACAAAGGAGGGTGTTAACTGTTGGAAAGATCAGGAAAGTTTTCATCCAGAAAATGATGTTTGAATTGCATCTCAAAAGAAAAAAGGATTTTATGAGGCAGAATTAAAATTGAAGGAGGTAGTAACTTCCAAGCATGTCAGACAGCCTGAAGATAAAGCATTGTATGTGAGAAACCAAGAGACTAGTTTTCCTAGATTGTAAAGCACAGGAGAGAGAGTAATGTATAAAGAGGTTAAAAAGATAAATTGGGAACAGGCTTTGTAAAATGTTAAAAACTAAAAGGGATTTTATATTGTATGTTACAAATAAGAAGAAGCCATTGGAGTTTAGAGTTTATTGAGTTGAGAAGTAATATTGTGAAAGTAGAAATGGCAAATCCTCAGATTAGGATCCTGGGAAACTGGGAGAGCATTATTGGGTGACTTCAATTTGGTTTCTCTTTCACGAGGTGATTAGTGCATTCTTTCTCCCTCTTTCCTCCCCCACAATATTTTATGATTCTAATAGATCTGGTTAGTTTTCTTTTGTGATTTTTTGAATGATTGTGCCTCTGACAGAAATAAAGAAGTTTGAAAGTGGGGAAGGGTTAGAAGGAAAGATAATTAGTTCAGTGTTAGACATGTTAATTTTATGATATTTTCAGACATTTAGTGAAAATGTTGGCTAGGCAATAGATAATGCAAAGCTGAATCCTTGGGGAGAGGCAGGGGCTGTATAGTGTCAACAATTGAAAGTGTAGAGGAAGAGAATAGAGAGAACCTTGAAATAACAACCAGTTGTGTGAGAGTGGGGGTAGGGAGGAATGTGATAAATATGATGAGATGGCAAAGGAGATTGTGAAAGAGCTGTCCCACAGGTAAGAGGAGAATGAAAACTCCAAGAGGAGAGATTAAGGATGTGGTTTCCATTGTCAAATGGGAAGGATAAGGACTAAGAAAAGATCATCATACTTGGCAATTCCTGATGCAAAGACCATAGCTAAGTAGAAATTTTTAAGGACAAATACAAAATTCAAAAGAAACCTAGAAAAGCAAATACATTTGAGCAATGGGAAGGATAATCAAGTGCTGATCTTCTAGTGAGGGGGAAAAAAAATATATATATATATATATATATACATATATATATATATATATATATATATATATATATATATATATATATACCTTCGAAATTTTAATGTCTTTAAGGATAACAGAAGGATTTTTAAAAAGTCAAATATAGGACTTGGTGTGGTATTGTCCTATTTTGTTAATCTTAAAAAAGAAAAGAAAGGGAGCAAGAAAAAAAGATATTAGAAAAATAAGAAGGAAAGGGGGAGAATTGACTATTTCATGTAAATGAAATGCTTGAGAAGAAAAGGAAACAAACATTGGAGGAAGGGTTAGTGAGAACAGATACCTGATGAATTCATTTTTATATGAACTAGATAAAGAATGGTTGAACACCCATCACATACAGAATTGGGTTTAAAAATACATTAAACTCAAGAGGGAAATGGACAGAGACAGGGAAAGGAAAGAATGACGTATGAGAGAAATAATTACTTCTCTCATATTAATAACCAATTATAATTGAGATTAAGATTTCCTCTTTTCTATTTCCTTTTTCAGAAATCAACCCTTTGTAAATTATTCAGCCAGCCTCTGAAGGACATTGCTGATAGAAGAGATTGCTCAAATCCTCGAGGGTACATGCTCTTCGATCTCAGATGGAACTCCACCCAACTAAGTGATTTTACAAACAGAAATCCAGTCTAAGCAAGATTTTGCCTTTAGGAAATAAACTCCAATTTGACCTTGGAAATTTCCCTTGGAAATTAGAATTATCTAGTTTATGAAAGAAAAAAGCAATGAGCAAGGTCTACATAAGGATGTCTTCTTTTGCAGAGACAGCCATATGTCATTGATTATTAATCAATCAGTATTGATTTCCACCCTCAGATACACCTCCCTTTTCCCAAAAACTAATTTATAAGCATTCAGAAGCCCCCAAAATTTTTCTTTGATTTTTGAGATAGCCAAATGCCCATCCTTTTATTAATGATTCACTAGACATAATTAATAAAAGTTATTAATTATCCAGAAATAAAGTCTCATGATCATTTGTCACAAGTATAAAAGGGATAATAAGGGAATAATCACAAATAAAATAAATTTCACCAGTGAGGAGGATAGGGTAGTAAACATAAAAAGTAGATTTAAAAAGAAAGTATAAGAGTTAAAGGTAGAGGTCTGGACTTGGTGAACAAAGAAAGGGCAGAGAACTAGAAGTAAGCCATTTCAATTATAGATACTAGCTTCCTTTTCTTTGTTCAATGCTGTCTTCTTTATAAAGAGGGGGTCAGATGGAGGAGAAAAAAAAAGGAAAATATATAAGTAGTTGCGATGAAAAGAAATAACTGATTAACAATAGTAACTATGAATTAGAATGGGATGAAACCACTTCTAATTTGGAGGAGGTCAGGAAACTGGTTTAAAAATAAGAATCCAATAAGAAACAAACTTGAAATTTAAAAATTCACACAGGACTAAAAGAAGAAGTGGAATCAGAATTTTTTTTCCTTCAAGTGAATGAAAGGAATGACAATCATTCTCTCTGGAAAGAAATAATAAAATAGCCTTGATTACAAGAGATAAGCAGGGATAATATGCTTTAAGGTATCACAGATAATAAAATCAAATCAATATCTAACATATATGCAATAAATGACATAGCAATCTGTGTACTTAAAAGTTAATTGAATTATAAGGAGAAACAAATAGAGAAAGAAGAATAGATGGTACCTTCTTTAGACCTAGAAAAATCTATCAAAAATAAATATTAAAGAAATTGAAAATCTGAATAGAATCTTAGGAAAGTTAGATATAATAGATCCCTGATGATTATTGAATGAGAATAAAAAGAAATATAGATATTTTCCTCTACAAAAATTGACTGTATTAGGATATAAAGATCTCATAAACAAACTCTGAAAAGCAGAAGTATTCAACACTGATGGCAATACAAGAAACATCATAATTTTTTTAAATTTATAATAATTTTAAAAGGCCTTTGAAAAAGGATTCCAGAATATATCATAGAAGCAATAAGCAATTTCTTCAAATAAAATGAAATAAAGAGAAAATATACTAAAGATTTTGGGATATAGACAGGATAGTCTTGATGAGAAAATATATATCTCTCAACATTTTCATTTTTAAAAAACCCACAACAGAAACAACAACAACAACAACAACAACAACAACAACAACGAATTAGGTATGCAACTAAAAATAATTATAAAAGCAATAAAACAAAACCATAGTCAAATAGAAAAATAAAATTTCTTGAAATCAAATGAGATAAGCCAAATTGGGGGAAAAAAAGAATTGCTAATGAATCTAGGGATTCATTTTTTAAAAACTCACAAAAATAGGTAAGTCATTAACTTATTAATTTAAAAAATCTAGTTGTCAATATAAAAAAGTTAAAAAGAATAATTTACAATAAATGAAGAGAAAAATAGAAACTAATAATAAAATGATTATATTATATACATAATTGAACAAACTACCGAAGAGTAAGAGAGGAAAAAAATTTCTGGACCAGATGGATTCACAAGTAAATTCCATCAAACTTTAAAAGAATAATTATTTATAGTATTTCATAAATTGTTTGCAAAAATAGAGAAGGAAAGAATCCTCTCAACCTCCTGCTTTGAATCTAAGATGATTCTATTGCTTAAATCAGGGAGAGACAAAGAAAGGAACCTATAGACCATTATCTCTAATGAAAAGTAACACATAAAATATTGATAATATACTAGTCAAAAGGCTAAAACAGGACATTAAGAATAGTTTACACCACAATCTAATTGATGGATCATTAAAAAGGGAGAGAGAATAAAAGGATGTTCAGAAAAGGACATAACTATATATGCCAGTGTTGCAACTAGCATGCTAAAATTGAAGAATATGAAATAAAAATACCAAAAAATTCGAATCTCCTTCCTTTCTAGCCTCCCTACTCCCTATCACTGCAATTAAAAAAATAAATAAATAAAGGAAAAGAAAGATGTATTCTCAAAGTCAAGAATCTTAGAAAAATCTGAGTATTGCAGCTAAAGTATGTAACAAGATCCATATATTCATGCCTTCTTACACAATACTCTTTTTTAGTTCTTTGTATAAAGAGATGTTCATATTTGTTAATGTCATCAAGTTCACAAAAAATAAAAAGGAGGGTTTTTTTTTTTTTAATGTAAACTGTGATAACTGCCTCCACTGTAACCAAGGTTGAATATGTTAATTTACAAAAGTAAAATACTTTTTCAGCTTAGATTCACAGAATCAAAGAATGATAGAGCTGTAAAGGAACTTGGAAATCATCCAGTCTGATCTCCTCAGTTTTTACAAATAAGAAAACTGATGCCTAGAAGAATTAAGTAAATTTGTCATGGTCACTATCTGATAAATGATACAGGTCTAAAAGATACTTGAATGGATTAGGTATTCTTCACATTTCCTAAGAATAGAAGAGGAAAATAAGCTTAAATTCCTTAAAACATATTCAGGGGAACCCAGGACTAAAAGTAAAAAAAAGTTCATCCTCTTTCCACCAGCCCTCCACACACATAGCCCAATACATCTCCAACATCTGGCCTTGAAGAAACTTAGAATGAAGGGCTACTTGGCGCACAAGAGATAACATAAAGAACTGTATACCTATACCAGTATATAATTAATAGTAATACTCCCAGCAAAAATTGGAGACTACTGTCATTCTGAAAACAAAAACTGCTTCTTCTATTTATCTTTGAGCTTCAAAGTGACCACACTCAACTATTTCCCTTCAATAACTTCTTAGTCACGGCTTTGTTCCTAAGGCACTGTGTTCATGCAGAAAACATTGCTGGTTTCCTGTCTCAGAGTAGGAAGATTGGGCTGTCTCTCTCCAGTAAAAGCTCAAATGAGTTCAGGGAAAGAAAAACAGATTAAATTAAATTCATTTAAGGCCATGTAAACTTGGCCACATCAACGAAGTCTTTAAAAATAACTGTTGACCAACTCCTTTCCTTTATTTCCCCACTTCTGTTCTGCAGCAATAACTTACTGGACAAGGCAGGGAGGTTCTTCGATCTCTGATTTTCTGGGCTCGGCGTTCCCTGTGGTTTCTTAATTCTTTCTCATTTTCATCAGTCCAGCTGTGGCCCCAGAAGCTGCTCATCCATTTGGCAAAAGATACATCATCATCATCTTCATATTCCATGTACAGACGATTCAAAACAGCAGAGTTTGTTACTCAGTATGATAGAAGAAAATATTTTAAAATAGATCTCCAAGAAGATCTCTCCAAAACATGAAGAGAGTGGAGTTTCCAATTGGTCTCTGATAATGAGATCCTCAAAAAAAAAAAAAAAAAAGATTTATAAAATAATGACATGCATCATGGAGAGCTTCAGGCAGTGTCTATTTATAAGTTAACCTGCTCCCCCTTCTCCCTCCCCCTTTTCAAAACAAGAGGCTTTTTAATCTTTTCATTACAGGGATGCTTATGCTACATAGCCTTAAGGGTGGGAAGCCCAGTCCACTAGCTTGTTTTCCTATGCACTCAGTTATTTAATGCATCTCCAGCTGTCAATAACATTGGAATGCAACCAGCTAAAACATGCCTGGAAGGTGGAGGATAGCTTGGAAATGGGGCCATGGTTCGAAAGTATAGGAATGGATGTATTGATCTAGACCTGAAAGAAGAACAGCTATGGGCAATCATGGCCCAGGAAATCATTCGATTCCTGTTCCCTATCACCAAAAAAATAAAATAAAATAAAATAAAACAAAAGAGAGATTCTGGCTAATGCAAATAATGCAAATAATTATAATAATTCATGTATAAGCCTTTGTAAAAGGTTTTCCTCAATAGAAACTTTATAAGATAAAATCAAGATCTTCTCGGAAAGGGTTCTACATTAATTTTCTCAGAATGAAGGGGAGGGAAACGTGTTCCACAAAGAGAATTTTATCTGTGACTTAGTAATGAAAAATTAGAATCTTATTTCCCTCCTTCCCTACTCCTTGTACCCAAAATCTTTAAAAACATAAAGGGAAGGGAAGATAAATTCTCAGAAGCAAGAATCTTTGAAAAGCACGATGGTTACAACTGAAGGATAAATTCCTAAGTTCCAAGGCACTGGTACTATAGTTGTTGTTGTTGTTCTTTGTAAATAGATATACAAGAGCACAAGAATCACCTCAGGAAAAAAGACTCCCCTTTTAGCTTCAACATGAAGGAGCCTTGCTTCAGGGCAGAAATATAAACTCCTTTTTGGTTTTGGGAATCCTTCACAACTCAGTCCCAACCTATCTCTCCAAGTATGTATATCATACCTTACCTTCTTTCATGCATTCAATTCTCCAGCCAAACCAACCAGATAACTGCTTCTCACTTATGACCCTACATCTTTTGTGTACCCTTACACCTGCGAGTCTCTCATGACTGATATGCTTTCTATTATGCCGCTTAGAAATCTTGTTTCCATTTAAGCAACATTCCTGAATGAAACTTGTACTGATCCTTTCCAGGAAAAAATTTACATTGTATTTATTTTCAATATATTTTATTCTGTTCAAGTACTTCCCTAATAGACTGAAATCTCCTTGAAGACAGAAATCATTTCCTTTTTCCCCTTTATATCCCTAATATCTAACATAGTTTCTGGCACATAATTGACATTTATGTTTTTTGATTGAGAGAGGTTAGATATAGGGAAAAACATAATAACAGTCATGGCTATTAGATGTTTGAATAGACCACTAAGAGATACCATGGGCATCCCTCCTTCATTGGGTAGCCTTACAAAAACTGTAGATATTTATCCTGTCAAAGATGGATTAGGCATAGACTTGATTAGAACCATCTCTATTAACTATATGACATATCAAGGTACTTTCTTCCAACTCTGTAAGCCAGTGAGTCTATAAACATATATAAAGAGGTAAGGGACAATGAATGTGGAATATTTCAAATACTATCAAAAATAGACTGCATAATGAACTGAACCAGCTACACCCAGCGAAAGAACTCTGGGAGATGACTATGAACCACCACATAGAATTCCCAATCCTATATTTTTGTCCGCCTACATTTTTGATTTCCTTCACAGGCTAATTGTACAATATTTCAGAGTCCGATTCTTTTTGTACAGCAAAATAACTGTTTGGATGTGTATACTTATATTGTATTTAATTTATACTTTAATATATTTAACATGTATTGGTCATCCTGCCATCTAGGGGAGGGGATGGGAGGAAGGAGGGGAAAAATTGGAACAAAAGGTTGGCAGTTGTCAATGCTGTAAAATTACCCATGCATATAACTTGTAAATAAAAAGCTATTATAAATAAATAAATGCTGATTGATTGCCACACTGTAAAAAAAAAAAAAATAGACTGCAAAAACTTTTATTAGTCTAACTCATCTACATCCTAAATTTAGATTCTATGTCCACATAAATAATTTGAAAAGGATTTTTCCTAGAAAAAATACACAAGTTCAATGGAGAAGTCCTTCTGTTTATAGATCCTCTAGACAGATTATTTGGATAATATTCATACCTGAGACCTGGGAAAAATGAGGCATATAAGGGAAGAATCCTCTTTTTCTAGAGTTAGCTTCTTTATTCTAATTCTTATTTGGTCTCCATTGCCTCCTTCCACTTTACCCATTCAGACTCTAACCACATACCAATTTTCTCTCAAGGAATTAAGAACTTGAAAGAAATGGATGACTTAAAAACTTAAAAGAAAATTGTGGGACTGAGTGTTATATAGAAACAAAAAAACTTTCAATACTCATAACATTTCAAATATAATTTATTGAATTTGCAGATGGTTTCCCTGAAATAGGTGGTACCATGATTGGATTCCTTTTTTTTTTTCTTGAGTTTTTTTTAACTATTTGATGATAGTTGCAGTTTTGATACTTAGCAGTGTCTTTCATGCAGATGTCATCACACATACTAGTATCATTATTATACCTATGACAAATAACATCAAGTTCAAGTCCATGCCAAGTCCTCTACCAAGACTTGTTTTCTACTTTTATTTAAATTCTTATGCAACAACCTAATTTTCTTAAATCCCTATGATCATCTAATTTGTATTATTGAGGTAGGTCATAAAAACAATAGTAAATATTATTAATTGCCTACAGTGCTTGACACAAAGTAGGCATTTAATAAATGTTTATTGATTGACTACTCTGAACTAGAGAAGCACTTGGAATATTTAATAGAAAATCTGAACCTCAAATTCAGTAAAAGCTGGGTTCAGACTCTGTCTCTGACAAATATTAGCTCTGTGGCCCTGAGTAAAACATTTGAACTCACAATTCTACAAGTAATACTCTAAGACTATGAGATGTGGAGCAGATACTGATCTTTATTGACAGAGGAAGCTTCCTCACTGGGAATCTCTTAATAAAATCACAGATTCCACTCAAACATTTCAAACTATTTCATGCAGAACATTGTGCAAGGAACTGGGGGAAGAAAAAAAAACACCAGTCAAGATAATATCATTGCCTAATGCAACTAACAGTCTTGTAGAAGGATTTCTCTCTGTGTGTTTCTCTCTGTCTCTGTCTCTGTCTCTCTCTCTTTCTCTCTTTCTCTCTCTCTCTCTCACATGTATGCACGTATTCAAGCACATGTACAAAATTAGAATATAGGAGGGATTATTTGCCCTTAGTGGAACCTTTCCAGTGGAGTTTCAATTGACTACTATCACAAGATAGGGCATTTTAAGCTGCATTAGAGAGGTTCCAATAAGGTCAGAGGCAATCACAACCCATATTAGAAATACATGAAAGGTTAAAAAAGAAGTATTATGCCAGGTCATACAGAAATAATTGTTATTGGCAGGGAGGATTAGGGAAAACTTCATGGAGGAACAAGTATTTAATTCAATAGGTACAGACTAGAAAGAAGGGCATTCCAGACAGAGGGAACATCATGAGCAGATTCCTGGATGCAGGAAATCACAAGGTATTGAGAAGGGGGATGTTAGGGGAAAGCACCGAAGGACAGTCAATTTGGCTGAAGGATAGACCATTCATAGGAAAGTAGAATGGGTGAGTGATATGAAATAAAGCTAGAAACAGAAGGTTGCATTATACTGGCAAAGATGACAAAAAAAAAATAAAGAAATGTACATTTTGAAGGGGTTGAGAAAATAATCACTATAAATGTATTTTTTCTGGAACTATAAATTAGTCTGACAAGTCAGGAAAAATAATTTGAAATTATACCTCAAAAGTTATAAATTGTTCATACCTTTTGACTCAGCTATACTATTACTAGAAGTCCAAAGACAAAGAAAAAGACACATTTATGCAAAAATATTTAGTTAGTTTTGTTGAAGGAAAGAACTGGTAACAAAGAAGATGAGCTATAAGTTGGGGAATGGCTAAACAAATAATGTTATATAAACACAATGGAATATTATGGCACCATAAAAAATGACAACTGTTTAAAAAAACAGAGAAACTTTGGAAGACTCCTAAAATCTGATGCAGATTGAAGTAAGTAGAAGAAGGAAGAAAATTTACATGATGACCATAAAATGACCATATTGAAAAATTTCAGAATTCTGAACAATGCAATGATCGATCTGATTTCAGAAACATGTTTTCCACATCTTAGCAGAAAGGTAGTAAACAAAAGTTGAAGCATACATTTCCAGACATGGCCAATGTGTTGATTAATTCAGCTTTACAATACCTATTTGTTATGAAGGAAACTTCTGTTATGGTATGAGGGAGAGAGGGTTTGGATCAGTCTGTGAGAAGTAACAGTGATGCAAATAACAACAGCAACAAGGATGATGACGATGATGATGATGATGATGATGATAATGATTGAGCATCCTTAATACATTTTTAAAGTAATTTTACCTGGAAAAAAAAGAAAAATCAAGATATTTTTTGTTTCTTTCTTTTTTTTTTTTTTAACATCAAGACCTAACAGATGAAATGAGCTGGACAACTTGAGTGTCAAGAAAATTCAGAACTACAAAGGAGTCAGGATGAAATCAGGAAACCCAAATGCCAGGAATGTTATAAAGTTGGATATTTGGCTAAATCAAACTGATTGTGTAGATGTTTAATATTGTTGAAGAACTTTATCTTCTCCTTCCTGTTTCCATCATTGCAGATAAATTTGCTTAGCAATGGGTAGGGTTCTTCATACCTACTTCTGGCTCAGCTTTCCCCATTGGGTTATGAACATGTACATCATCTCTCCCCCCAAAACACTCTTATATACCATAAGGATGTAGCATGGGTAGAAGATTTACCACTGCTAGCATATCTGCAGTATGGTATTGGTATTTTTTTTCTTTCCCCGCACTTTTGTCAATTCACACTATAAGAAGTTCCTTTCATTTCCAAGAATAGGAAACATTCTAAACAATATAGGCTTCTTTACTACCCACCATTTCCAGTGACCAGTGATAGAGATGATTGATTAAACATGAGGTAAGTAGAGTAGTATTTGCCAACAGGCCACCAATGTATTACCTGGATGATGAAATTAAGCAGATGAATACTCCATCTCAATATATTTTCAGCAAGGTTTACTGACAAGGAAGATTTAAGGGAATGGCCATAGTTACCTATACTCCAAGGTTCCTTGGGAATTAAGTTGTAATCAAGTCCTATTCATATACTATTCTGGTTTCATATAGAGTACACCAAAAATCAGTCTGAACTCCAATTCTCCCAAAGTTTGATTATAGGATTTTGATTACTTAATAATTGATTATAGGAGTGGTAGTGCTTACAGTGAATATAGTTGAAAGCAGTATTTTTTGGATAGAAAGATAAAAGATCATAAGTCTCATGCTAGAAGAGACCTCAGAAGTCATCTATTAAAACCTATCAATTTTATGGATGTAAAATCCAATAAAGAAAAGAGCCAAAGGTAAAGAAACGACTGTTCTTCCAGGAGATCATTATATACCTCAACAACGATACTGTTTGAGGATGTATTCTGATGGAAGTGGATCTCTTCGATAAAGAGAGCTAATTCAGTTTCAATTAATCAAGGATGGACAGAAGCAGCTACACCCAGAGAAAGAACCCTGGGAAATGAATATAAACTGCTTGCATTTTTGTTTTTCTTCCCAGGTTATTTATACCTTCTGAATTCAATTCTCCCTGTGCAACAAGAAAACTGTTCGGTTCTGCACACATATATTGTATCTAGGATATACTGCAACCCATTCAACATGTAAAGGACTCTTGCCATCTGGGGGAAGGGGTGGAGGGAAGGAGGGAGGGGAAAAATCGGAACAGAAGTGAATGCAAGAGATAATGCTGTAAAAAATTACCCTGGCATGTGTTCTATCAATAAAAAGTTATTAAAAATTTAAAAAAAAAAAAGAAACGACTGTTCTTTCAGGGTGATAATTCAGCTTACTGTCAAATTCAAGTTTTTCCAATATTGTATTTGCTAAGAGATGTTTGATGAACAAATATTTGAAAGATGGTTGATGTTTGATGACTTTTGATGTTTGGGAACAAAGATGATGACAAAGTTAACAATTGAAAATTATGCTCTGGGGATCTACTATTAAGAGGTACCAAGCAATTTGAAGGTTCTCTAGGTTCTTATGATTAGAGTAGACAATGATGAGAATGCCAGTCCCTACAAGACGGCTTGTACTGAAGTACTGTTTTGAAACATATTCCTGTCCCTTTAGCCAGTACTTCAATATGCTATTAAAACAATATTACTATGGCCTTTTGCTAATATTTTACATGAATGATTACTAGAAATATTATTTTATAGTTTTGTTTTTCAGACTTATCTTTGGCTTTACCTCTGGCTCCTTTATTGTTGAAAACAATTTATATGAAAGGGATTTTTTGTTGTTGTTGTTTGATAGAATTCACATATAAATACATCTGGACCTGGTGTTTTATTTTGTTTTTTTTAATTTGTTCTTAAAGATGATCATAAAAATTGGGAAGGAGATATCATGACCTGCAAATGAGTTTAAATGGGATAAATTGAGTGAAGACTCTTATGGGAATGTGACCCTGAACCATTCCCTAATTGTGACTTGAGACTTTACAATAACAAGTTGAGGAATAGCTAAAAATCTGTAGGTGTTTGATTGTCTTAGATGAATATTTCCCCTCCTATTTCCCCACCACCTCTTAATTAGCATTTAAGAACTTCTTTTTAAGGTGATGATGGCTTTGGGAATTCACATAACAGAATTCTCTTATCCAGGAATATCTGCTTGAATAGCAATTCTCTAGGGATATTTAAATGAAGAAATTGTTATTTACTAATTTTTTTTGTTCTTGGGATAGATTTCCACATATAGAATATAAATTTGGACTCCCCCAGACAATGGGAGAAATGGCTGGTTGGGGGAGGGAGGTGTGGGAGAGAGAGGGAGGATGCTTCTGTATTCAAGGTCTATTTTAATCTTGTGTTTTTGCAGTTTGTGCTTTACACTCCTCTACTGATATTTTGTCTATTAGGAGTTGCCCTTTCTCATAAGATCATAATAAATCCTTTTCTTTTTTTTTTTAATCTCTAGAGTTTCTGATTTTTAATTTGGGTAAGGGTCACTGGCACATACAAGTTGGATTTGAGTGAGGGAGAACTGTTCAAACTCATTAGCCTCCTCCAGAGTCTTCTGAATCCAGATATAAGACATAGATCTGAACAAAAGGATCATGGATGCAGTAGGAGACTTTTTTAAGTAAGTTCTTTCCCAGTTCTCAGTTTATGCAAGACACAATCCATGATTAAGGCTGGGTATGAAATGAGCCCTCCCTCCCCCCCCCCAAAAAATGGCCTGTTTTACATACTCTTAAAAAAAAATCATTATGAAAGCGGAAAGCCCTCAGGGTTTCTGGTTAGAACAGAAACAATATTTATACACTATTGGCCAATCAGAGATAGTTAGAGTGATTTGGTTATAAGGCATGGTCAAGTAGCTTCATTTGAATTTCAATAGGTTTTATTAAAGCCTGGTTTTCCAGAGATCATAAATGAAACTACATGGAACAAAAGAGTTAATTGTCTCTGTCTTTAAAAAAGGATAAAGAACATTACAGATCTGTAAATATTATTTCCCAGAAAAGGAGTAAGTTTATCTGGAGAAGGTGGCCATAGTAGGGTGAGGGAGAAATAGAAGAGAGTGAATAATCATGATCACCAGTGCATCCACTACTACATTAGTTTTATCAATCCAAGATTATTTTTTTCATTTTCAATTTCTTCTTTCAATTTCAAAACTTCTATTTTTGTGTTTAGTTGGAAGTTTTGATTTGTTATTTTTCTAGTTGTTTTTATTTAGTTGCACGCTCTATTCATTCTACTTTTTTTTCTTAATGAAAGTGCTATTGTTGTTGAGTTGACAATTGATTCTTCACAACCCCATGGACTATGCTGTATATGGAATTTTCTTGGCAAAGATACTAAAGCAGTTTGCTACTTCTTTCTCCAGTGGATTAAAGGCAAATGGAGATCAAGTGACTTGCCCAGCCAGATAGCCAGAGTCAAAACAACTAGTAAGTGTCTAAGGTCAAATTTGAACTCAGGTCTTTCTGACTCCAGGCCAGTCAATCTACTGAATCACCTACCTGCCTTCTGATGAAAGTATTAGAGATATAAATTTTTTCATAATAATCATTTTAGTTTTATCCCCAAAGTTGTGATACCTTGTACTATTATTGTCCTGTTCTTTGATGAAATTACCAATTTTTCTGTTATTTGTTCTTTGAGACACAGTTTCTTTAGGAATATGCTATTTAGACAATTTAACTGTAAATTCTTTCTTCAAAGACCTTTTGTTGATTCTAATTTTTATTGTATTGTGGTCAGTTCAGGATGCATTTAAATTTTTTTTGCACTTATTTATGAGCTTTTTGTACCTTAGCACATGGTCAGTTTTTATAAAGGTGCCATGAATAGCTGGAAAAATGTATAAATTATATGTACCATAATTTTTTAAATTTCTTCATCTTTAGAATAAGAATATGAGGCATTATGTATAAAGGAAACTACTTATTTTAACTATTCTATTCCCAATCAGTAATAGCTAGAGATCTATTATATCTAAACTTGTCTAAAATTTTCTTCAGATAACTTCTTTCTTATATACTTGGTGTATGAGAGTATCTATCATCACCTCTCTGTCAAGAGGTAGGTAACATGCTTCATCAAAAGTCCTCTGGAAGCTTGGGTTTCCAATGCACTAATCAGAGTTCTTCAATCTTTCAAAGTTTCACAGGTTGTTGCTAACCTTGAATAAATTGTTCTCCTTGTTCTGCTCATTTTACTCTGCCTCAATTCATACTATGTATGACTTTCTGAAATTATCTCTTTGGTTCTTTCTTATGACTCAACAATATTCCATTCCATTCATATACCACAATTTGTGCAACCATTTTCCAGTTGTCTAAGTGACGAGGTTTGGCAGAGGGCAGAGAGTTGTGGGAACCCCTTCTGGTCGGCACAGATCCTTCATAAAAGAATGTACAAATCCGAAAAGTTAGACTGGCAAAAAAAGAAGTTTATTGGCACTGAGAAGTCAGCCTTTGCTAGGAAGACTGATTTCCTTCATGGTAAGGTTCTGACAAAACAGTAAAAGTTTAGCAGAGGAATCCTGGCAGAGAGATAAACAAGGGGTGTAGAGAAATCCTGGCAGAAAGTTAAAGAGGGGTTAATGCTGAAAAGAGAATGTCTTCTCAGCGGGCAGAGGGTCCTCGCAGGCAGCTATGGCAAGGAGAGAGAGAGGTTCCCTGGCTTGGCATGGGATGGCCTGCTTTTGGTCCTCTGCAAGGAAGGGCCCCAAGTTGCCCCTTTTTATAATTTGAAACTTTGTCTAGGGGCTGGAGGCAGTTTGAGTTGAAATCAGACTGAGATCTTTGTGAATTGAATAGAAATTTTCCAATTGAATGAAAGTTCCTGGACTAATCTCCAACTTAATAAAGAGTGTAATCAGTAGTGGGTGTTATCAATAGGGGTGATTTGGTCTCCTTCAGGATAACAGAATGAAACTACTTAGCTTGATCCCCCAGGATGAGTCTTACTCAGGGGAGAGCTTCTCCAAGGGTTCTAGGAGACTCTCCTTCAAGGAGTTTTTCAAGCATCCTGCTCCAAAGTCAGAGAGAGACAGTTTCAGGGTTCCCCTATTGTTGGACCCCCAGAATAATTATGCTTTAGCTATGCTCTGGTTACTATAAACATATAAGGATATGATGGATTATCTCTCTGTCCTTTGTAAAACCCCAACCTTGCCTTTGATCTTTGCCTGGAAACCGTACATACTGAGAGGATCCAAGAGGCGCCCTGGGCGTGTATTCTTCTGATTGCATTCCTGAGGTTCTGTTACAGTCAATCACCAAATGTATAAGGTGGTCAAGGAAACATGGAGCAGTGGCGCAATGAGTATGTGCCAAATGGGAAAGCACTCCCCTCCAATGGTGGTACCGTTGTTAGGGCGCATAAAAGGGCAACAAGGGAAAGGGGATATAAGCAGAGGACAGGGAAAGAGAAGGAGAGGGAAAGATGTGATACAAATAAAGAGATTGAAACTTTCCTCAGGTGTGATGACTGACCATCTTGCCAAAGTAATCCGGAGATTGGAAGGGTCGTAGTGGCAACCAGGTAAGCAAAGATGCTGCCCAACTCAGGTAGAAACCTGAGACTCCGTCATAAGGGGTAATGTAGGGCACTCTCTAAATTTTAGTTCTTTTCTTTTCCTCTTCCTTTTAAATCTCCCTTCTGGATCCAAAAGTTTGTTTTGTTTTCTACTATTCATTACCTAGTATTTTCCTTCTTCTTCACTGTTCCTCTCTTCCCCTCCCCTAACTCTATTTGTTTCTTATTGAATGTTATTTCTACACTAAACTGTGTGTTCAACCCTTCTTTTATAAAGAAAAGAAGATATTTCAGATAAAAATGAGATGCATTCTGATGTCCGTTCCTTCATCTTTCCCCAATTTTTATATATTCTTCTCACAAAGAAGAGTATATAAATTATGTAAATATAGCAAAATGTATCTTCTTTTTTCCTCCTTTCTCCACTTGTATATAATTTTTACCCTCCTTTCTCTTTCCCCCATCAAACCCTCAAAACAAAACCAATCTAGTCACAGAACCTGTTTTTTTTATTTGTCTAATATCTTAAAGTTTCTAAAGAGATACTTGTAGATCTCCCCCCTTAGAATGTTGTAAGAAACAAAATCATTTTAAGAACAAAATATCTTACTGATGAATGCAGAAAAGATTTATTTTGTATTCTTGCAAGAATAGATGTCTAGATTAGTAGACACACTTTGGAATTGTTAGGGCAGTATTTTATTTCTTCTTCTGAAGTGCAAGTCCCTCCCCCAATCTCTGTTAATTGGGTATTACAGAAATTATAGAATGTGAATCTCCACCTCTCGTTACATAGGCACTCCCTGACTCTAAGGAATTTACATTCTTATGGGAAAAGATAGCCTGAGAAGCCAAAGTTCTGAGGACTCCTGTTCTTATCCTCCTTCCCTGATTACATTCTTTTGTGGGTTTTAATTTTCTAATTTAAGTTTCATTTCTCCAATTTAATTTTCATAACTCTGTGGAAACCAAATCCCCATCCACTTATATCATGAGGTAGCTTTTCCAAATTTTTGTCAAATAACTTTATCTTTTTTATTTCTCTGGATTAGTGTTTTTATTTAAAAGTTCCTACTTAACTCTGAACGTCATCAGAAATGCTTGAAAGTCATCTATTCCATTTCTCTCTTTGTAGGATTACAAGGATTTTTTCAGAGTAAATTGTTCTTGGTAATCAGTATTATCATTTTGTCTTTTGGAAAATTTTGTTTTAACACCTCCTTTTTTTGCTTTTTTAAAAAATATAAATTGTTGGATTCTATTGAATCTTTGGACTAGAAAGGACAGGACAAAAACAACTAATAAATAGGCAATTGATATGCAAGAAAACTGGGGAAATCATGAGATCACACAGTACCTTGAAGGAGTTTTATTTACTGGTCTTACATCCTAGAGTACTGAAAAGACCGACGGATACAGAAGCTGCCAGATCTTGCAGGATGCTGACTAGGGTTCCTTGATATTTGAACTGATTTTCTGGATGCTTACAGTATTTTAACGTGGAAACTGAATTTTGTCCTAACATTTTTTGGAGTTTTTCTTTTTAAGGTTCCTTTCGGGGGTAGATTCTTTCTGTTCTTACTTTTCTCTCTAATTCTAATTGTGTGGAAAGGTGAAGAACTTACAGATTAAGCACATATTGATCAGAGACTGTTAACTGAAATAGATCAGGCCTATAGGCCCCAGTCACGTGATTTTAGATGAGACCTGGACGTCATTCCATTGTCCAAAGAAGGAATTAAGTGGCCAAAGCTGTATATCACCTTTTTCACTGCATTCCACTGACCAAATAGGGAGATAAAGGTTTATGTAACCAATCACAGCCTGTAAAGAGTGGGATTTTGGGGGTTCTTTGTCTGAAATGTATAAAAGTTGTAAGCATCTTCAAGTGAATGACTCTCCTCCTGTGGGTATTTTTGCTGTCCTTTGGGGGCCCACAGGCCAGGACAGTCCGCTTCTCGAGATTCTAATAAAGTCTTTCTGTACATCATTTGGAATGACTCCTGAGTAGTCAGTTTGGGTAGGTGCAATTGCCCCAAACATAATGCATTTGGGCAGTTTTTTGTTGCTTTGCTATTTCTTGAAATAAAGTATACACTTTTTTTTTTTTTAATCATGATTTTCAGGAAATTCAGTAATTCTTAAATTATCTCTTACTTGTTTCCCAGGAGAGTTATTTTTTAAATTTAGCTTACAATTTCTTCTTCTTCTTTTTTTAACTTTTTGATTTCATTTAAATATTTCTGTCCCATGGAATCACTGATTTCTATTTTTTCTACTATAGTGGTCAGAGATTTTATTTCTTGGGTGAACTTCAACACTTTCTTTTCTAAACTACTTATTCTTCTTCCAATTTTTTCATTTAGAGCTTTTATTTCATTTATTATCTCTTGGTTCACTTCTAGGTGATGTGACTTACATTCTCCCCCTGTCAGAAAGAAGCCTAAATCCTGCTCATATAGTGTTATAATGTGAAGTCAGAGTCTATTGTTAATTCATCCATCCTATCTCCAATCTAGTTAGCATCTTTAAAGACCTTCACAACAATCTCTGAGACAACCTTGATGGGAACTTAGCTTTCTCCCACTATATTATTATCCTAAGTTAAAACAGTTGTTTCAAGGCAATCTCAATAAACTTTGGGTAGAAAACAATATCTACATCCAAAAAAAAGAATTATGGAGATTGAATATAAACCAACACATGCTATGTTCACTTCTTTTTTCTGTTTTATTTTTCTCTCTCACTGTTTTTTCCTTTGATTCAGATTTTTCTCTCCCATCATGATTCATAAAGAAATGTGTATTTTAAATGTTAATTTTAAAAGTTAATAATTTAAAAATTAATAAATATATAATTAGAAAAAACAATTAACAAAGTATTGGATGTAGTTGTTTTAAAAAAAAAAAAAAGACAGTTATAAACTATCAACTATCAACCATAACTGCATACAAAAAGGAAGTTAGTTTTCCTAGACTTTTAATTAGCATAGATTCAGACAGGTCTTGATTTCACTTTTGCACCTAAATCTCTCCCCCACCCCCTCAATTCATCTAAGATGTAAGATCATTACCCTATCAAACATTCTATTGATGTCATTATTAGGAAGCAAAAAGTGGTGTTGCAGGATTGAGCATTACAATTAGGAATGTAGGCAGAACAATTTAGGGAAACTGAGTCAGGACCATTAGGGAAACTGAATCAGGACAATAAAAGGGAACTGTGGCACAACACATCTTAACTGGAAGCCCCCCAAGTAGACCTCAGGTTTTACCAAATAGGCAAAATCTATTCCACTCAGCCAACATTGACAATATGATAGCTTATAATTGACATCTTGTAGCTATCTGAATAGAGATTTGAGGGTATTGTTTCCCTCACTTAGCTCCAAAAAGCAGAGAAAATTGTCCAAGACATCATGGAATCAAGGGGGAGGCTTTCTATTGTAAATGGGGCAGGAATGCCTTGATCAAATACTTCAATCCCCAACATGCCATATTAAAGAGATAGTTCTTTTAATTAATGTGAACAGAAGCTTGTCAATTAAAAGCCAACACAATTACTTGGCAGAGTTTAGCATATAGATAAAAAACTGCCATCTCACTTAAGGATAAATTGAGGAACAGGCTTGGATCTGTTGTGCCACAGTTCCCTTTTAATGTCCTGACCCAGTTTCCCTAATTGACCTATTCAGTTACTCTGCCTCAGATTATAATCATTCCCTCTTAATGTTTGATGGGATAAAGGTCTTTATCCATTTTAGACATCATTAGAATATCAGGCGCCTCTCCAGTAGATTATGCCATCCTAGCTGCCTCCCCCCTTTAGGTCATCCCCATCCAGGTACCTTCCCCATTATGTCATTGTTTTTGTTACCCTATAAAAGAATCTTGTATCTGACATTTGCTGCTGGATTCTTTAAGATGATAGTCTCATTCAGCCCTGGGACCAAACATGGATCCATTGGTCCCAGTAAATCTCTCCCATTAAATAAATTATTAAATACTCTCTAATATCTATCTTGCTCAGTTTCTCTGGCATTACAGATCTTAGCTGTGGGACCCTATGACCTAATCTGATTGTTACAAGTAGACACAATTTCAAGATTATGCCTTCTAGGTCCTTTCCCTTTGACCTTGATCTCTCTTACTTTCTTGGTCCTTATTCTGCACCTGGTACAATGAATCACTCAGAGCTAAAGGGTTTAACTAGTCCTTTTATTAAAAACAGATTCCAATCCCTTCAGGTAAAAGTAGTTTTTAGAGGAGATTAAAAAGTTTAAGAAAATTTTTAAAAATAAATTTTTAAAAGCCTTTGGCAAAGAGATTTGAAAGTAATTAGAAAGGAGGTTCCCAGAAGTTTTTGGCCAACATCCTAAAAGCTGTTTTATACTCTTCTTGACCAACGGACTCATAGCTGCATCCTAGATCAATCCACCTAGCAACAAAATTGACTCAAACTTCTCCTGGTCAGCATTACAACTTCCTTGTACACAATCCTTGGCACTTTTTAATTTTTTTCAACAAATAGACAGTTGAATCACAAGAAATGGGTATTGGTTTTTTAAAGAAATAATTCCATTGAGGGTGAAAAGAAAAGGTTGTCAGAAGAGAATTGTGTGGATGGAAAGGGGATCTATGTAGATCAGCTTAAAAATTTTTAGTCATGTATAGAAAAAAGAAATAAGGGCAGGTAATAGAAGATGAAAACACAAGAGTGACCCGGACTTGTAAGAGTAGTTTCAGGAATTCTAAGGCTCAGAATGAACTGAGAGTGGTTGACAAGATAAATCCAGGACAATAAGAAAGATTATTGGAGTTGATTTTGTTCTTAGGTATATTGGAAGGGGTAGAGGAAGGAGGATGGAAGAACTCCAGGAGAGATGGAGTGATAATTATAATTAATAATAGAAATGAAAAAAAGGCAGCTCTTTTTAAAATGTATTTTTATTTTTTTCATTCTTATTTTAAAATTATAGCTTTTTATTGACAGAACATATACATGGATAATTTTTCAACACTGATCCTTGCAAACACTTTGATTCCAACTTTTCCCTTCCCTCCCTCCACCTCCTCCCCTAGATGGCAGGCAGTCTCATACATATTAAACATGTTAAAGTATTTTTTAAGTACAATATATGTGTACATATTTATACAGTTCTCTTGTTGCACAAGAAAAATCATATTTAGAAAGGTAAAAATAACCTGGGAAGAAAAACAAAAATGCAAGCAGTCCATATTCGTTTCCCAGTGTTCTTTCGCTGGGTGTATCAGCTTCTTTTTTAAAAACATTTTTTATATTTATTTTTGTTAATTTTATCTAAATCTGGATTTTTTCCAATTTGTAAAATATTTTTATTTAAAGTTTTGAATTTCAAATTCTATTCCTTCTTCCCCTCCCTCCAAAGCAACCAAATATGGATATACATGTACAAATATGTAAAACATTTCCATATTAGTCATTTAATGTAAGAAGACTCAAAAGAAAAAAATGAAAGAAAAATAGCTACATTTTTTTTTTCTGTCAAAGAGAATAATCTTTGCATCAGAAAAAAAAACAGAACAAAATTGCTAATTGGCAGCTGATATGCAAATTAACTAGGCAGATTGTAAATGAACATCACACTGCTTTGGAGTACTTTTCATTTTTTAATTTATATAAACTAACTCTAGAATACTGAAAGAACTGATATATGTAGTTAAGCCATAGTCCACAAATGAGCTTTTAAAGCTTATGGAAAATAGTAAAAAAGTAAAAAATATAGTTCCAATTTTTTAAAATAGAAAGGAAAAAAACCTGGAAACTGCCTAAAATCAGAAGAGCAGAGAAATCCTGAATGAACTCCATCTTCTAACAAAGATTTAAAATCATCAAATTACTTTGAAGTCAGAATCTAGACTTCTAGCAAAAAAGGAAACTATGCTGGAAAGTACCAGTTTTGTGGATTGTCCTAGGGATAACCCCATATTTTAGAGTTCCTAAGTTCAATAATTAAGGCAACAAATCTCCTGGAAATTTTCTGATATATACTTTCCCTTGGAAGAAAAAAACCAATTATATCATTTCTGAGCAGTGTCTTAATTGGTAAAGTTAGTTACTTAGGGATAGCTCTATTAGGATGAGAAGGGGGAGGTCTATTGTTATTTATATAACAATATAATTTTAATAATATTTATTTTCAATAATATTTATATTTCAGAAGAAGTCTAAATCACAGAGTCCCAGAAATTGTGTAAGACTATAAAAGGGGATCCAGCAAAATGACAAGAAGATTACTCCAAATTAATAGTTCCTTTCCCTGGAGGAACTGATGGACTTAATGCTTCTGGGTTCCTTCAAGGAATCCTGTGAGCTCTTAGCATTTCATGAGAAGAAATTCACTATATGGAGTAAAATATAGTATGTTATATATAGTAAATCTAAACACCCAAAGCCGTTTAAAATAATATAACACTAAGGAAAACAAAATGACCAACACTTCTTTAGAGTCATTGTCTCTGGATCTTATTTAATTTCATATATCTTTACTAAATTTAGGAGAGAGTTAATAATGGAAAATATGGTAGAAATGTGACTGAAGCAAAACTGATCCTATTCACTTGTCAATAAACTGTTAAGAACAAATGGGGCATTTGATGAGGGATTGCCTCATCGTGAATATATTAATGGAACAGATATTTTAATAGAGGACTTGGTCTATTCCTATTTGGGAGCCCCAATACAGGGTGAAATGAATGAACAATATGAACTTAGTAGTTAATAATCAATTTATTAGGCTAACAGATAATCAATAAATTGAGGTCAGTGGTTCTCTCAGAAATCAAAGACCCTGCATAAAAGCTATTATTTAAATACTCTTAGAAAAGGGGGTGTTCCTGAGAGTGAAAATCAATTCTGATTGGTTAACAATTGAAAGAATGTATATTATGAGGTGAGCTTTCTCCATTGAGGAGCTAAGCATTTGATTTTGATCCTGTCTGATATGAAAAGATTCAATTCCACCTAGACCACTAAAGTTGAATACAGTAGTCCATAATTCATCTAGATTTGATTCTTTTTACCCTTGAATCAGAAATAAATTTTCCTAGTTTGGTAAGGTCCAGCCCAAGTTTAAGGAGAATATCTCATTGTCAGCCTGATCTAATCAAGGGCTAAGTTTTGAATGAAGAAATAAAAAAGAGAAAAAAAAATCCTATTGATAACTAATTAATAACTGACTTTTAATAATCAAAAAGATCTTTGAGTCCCACATATAAAACTGCTTATTAACATATTAAGAAAATAATCATTTTTTGTAAGGGAGGGTGATTCTTAGGCAAAGTAAAAAATGGAAACTTATTTTACTGCTCCACTGAATAGTAATAATAAATCAAGAGAATTATAAGAAGAAATGGTAATTGCCACTTCTTTTCAATTCCCATTTTTGTAAAAAAAAAAAAAAGGGGGGGGGCTGATGATTCAATATCCTTTAAAAAATTATTCATATATTTTAATTTTTCCTAAATTACATTTAGGAATTACATAACAATTATTTTTTAAATTGCATTTAAAACAATTTTTTACATTTGTTTTAAACACATTGATTTCCTGATTCTGTCCCTTATCCCTGCCTTTACTCCCCATTAAGAAAGCACATATGAAGTTATGCAAAACTTCCTTCAAAGTCATATTGTGAAAGAAAACATAGATCTTCCTCTCCCCCCCAAAAAAAAAACTTGAAGAAAAATAAAGTAAAAAAAAGAGAGAGCATATGCTTCAATCTGCATTCAGACACAATCAGTTCTTTCTCTGAGTATGGATAGGGGTTTTCATCATAAGTCCTTCAGAGTAGTTGTAATCATTGTATTGCTGATCATAGCAAAGTCATTCACAATTAATCATCCTGGAACACTGCTATTACTTTGTACACAATACATTTCACTTTGAGTTTATGGAGAAGTTTACAAGTTTTTCTGGGAGCATCCTGCTCATCATTTCCCATAGAACAATAATATTCCATCATAATCACATGCCATAATTTATTCAACCATTCCCCAATTGATAGGCATCCCCTCTATTTCCAATTTTATTTTTGCCCTGAGAAGAGAGACTTACATATAAGTCCTTTCTCTTTGTTTTGTTTTTTTAAAATATCTTTTGGTATTCATACCTAATAGTGGTATTTTTAGATCAAAGGATATGTATGATTTTATAGCCCTTTGGGCAGAGTTCATATTTTTTGATTATTTATCGATTGAGGCATGGCTCTTATCTTTTTATAAATTTGACTCAGTTCCCTATTGTTATGAGCCAGAATTTGAAATAAGATGATAACTCAATGGAATTGATAGAAACAATGCTTAAGTTAACACCTTTGAGAGTTCACACATAAGCTCACACATTAGTTCACACATTTGGGAGATTTCAGGCTTCAGTATGAGATATCCAAATTCACACCTCCCATAATCCCACTCTCAGAGGAGGAGTCAACCTTTGAGTTTACATCTCTAAAAGAGCATAAAAACAGCTGAGCTCAGTCAGGAGAGTTCAGTTGAAAAGATTGAGAGGGGAGGTCAGTTGGAGACTGAGAAATCATGAGTCGGAGTTGAGCTAGAGACAGAAGCTAGAAGAGCTAAAAGACAAGCTGCAAGAGCTCTTGGAACCAAAGAGGGAGATAGGCCTCCTAAGAAAACTAACCGGGTTATTTTGGAAGAGACGATAAAAGATTTGAACTTTTATCAGCTGATTGCATTTGGGGTGATCATTATGTTGAACTGAAACTAAGGCTGCCTCCAGAGAACCTCCCCGAGAAACCTGCTCTCAGAGAAAACCATCATATTTTTTTAAAAGAAGAATACCACACCTATATGGTTAAGAAATGAGGTCTTATCAAAGAAACTTGCTTCAAAATTATTTTCACATTTACCATTGTTATCTGTATTTCCCCAATTTATTTTATTCTCTCCTTTCACCTTGTCCCCCTCAAAAGTGTTTTACTACTGACCACTCCCTTCCCCAATATGCACTCTCTTATATTACCCTCTCCCATTCCCACGCCCTTCCCTTTTTTCTTTCCTGAAGGATAAGATGGATTTCTATACCCATATTGAGTGTGTATGTCATTTCCTCCCATTCTCCTCTTTCCTTCCATTATAAATTTTTTTTTTCTGGCCTCTTTTATAGCACATCATTTATATTATTCCACTTCTCCCTTTCCCATTCTCCTGGTACACTCCTCCCTCACCCCTTAACTTTGTTTTTTTATATCTTATCCCTTCATATTCAACTCATACCTGTGCCTTCTATCTATCTATAGTCCTTCTAACTGCCATAATAAGGAGAAAGTTCTAATGAATTACAAATATCATCTTCCCATGTAAGAATGTAAACAGATAAACCTTAATAAGTCCCTTAAGATTTCCCTTTCCTATTACCTCCTTATGGTTCTCCTGATTCCTGTATTTGAATTTTCAACTCTGGTCTTTTCATCACAGAATTATTGAAAGTCCTCTATTTCATTGAATTCCCACCTTTTCCCTTGAAGGATCAATTTTGCTGGATAGATCATTCTTGGTTATAATCCTAGTTCCTCTGTTCTCTGAAATATCATATGCTAAGTCTTCTAGTTTTTAATGTAGAAGCTGCTAAAACTTGATTTGGGAGTTCCAGAATTTGACTATAGTATTCCTGGGAGTTTCATTTGGAAATTTCTTCCAGGAGGTAATTAGTGGACTCTTTCGATTTCCATTTTACTTTCTGGTTCTAGAATACCAGGACAGTTTTACTTGATAATTTCTTGAAAGATGATGTTCAGGCTCTTTTTTTGATCATGACTTTGAAGTAGACTAATAATTTTTAAATTATCTCTCCTGGATCTATTTTCAGGTCAGTTGTTTTTCCCAATGACATGTTTCACATTATCATCTATGTTTTCATTCTTTTGGTTTTGTTTTATTGTGTTCTAATTTTTCATAAAGTCATTAGCTTCCATTTGCTCAATTCTAATTTTTAAGGAATTATTTTCTTCAGTGAGCTTTTGTATCTCTTTTTTCTATTTAGCCAATTTTGCTTTTTAAGGCAAATTTTCTCCTTATTAGTTTTTTGTATTGCCTTTTGCAAATGATTCCACATCTAACAAATGAATATAACAGTCTTATTATTGTCACTCAACAACAAAAAAAGTAACTAATAAACATCCTTAAAATTATTTTGAGGGATTTCCATAAATTTCATTCAATCCTAGAGGAAAAGAAACTTAGGAATTTGGAAGAAAGTTGTGTTTTTTGGGGAGTGGGGTTGTTTGTTTTTGGGTTTTTTTTTCCCTTCCCAGGAAAGAACCATTTAGAAGAAATAAAAGTTATAACTATTGTGATACAAGAGCCACCTGCCAGTGGCTGCTGGAGGTCTAACTCAGACCTGTAGAATGGATCTCTTCATGTGAGCAGATGATGATGGTGATACTAGAGACTGAGAGGCAGTTGCTGTTCTCTGATCTCTCTCCTCTTCCCTCTGCCTCCAATTTATCTCATTCCTAGTCCACAAGCAACACCTGTGTCAGTAAAGACTGCTTTATAACTCCTTCAAATGTTATGATCCGCAGCTGTGGAGGCTCTCCGAGAATTGACCTGCCCCTTCACCTAGGCATGGCCCTTAACAATTCCCCGTTTTTTGTTGAAGGATATTCCTTCTCCCCTCCCTTCCCCTCCTTCCCACCAGCATGGTTAGTAAGTTTGTGCATTTGCTGTTATCTGAGTCCGCACACTGAGGAATGCAATCAGCGCTATAGCCTCTGGATGGTTGTAGGGTAAAATACAATAGCAGTTGTTGTTCTTGTGAGATGTCATGGAGGCAAACTTTCAAATGGAGAAGAGGAATGTAGTAAGAACAGGGATTTAAGTCTCTCATTAGTCTCCTGGCTCGGCCTTTTGATATGTTGTCCTATTTAATTACCCCAACTAAAAAAGTCTTGCCGGTTCTCTTCTCCCTTTCCTTCCCCACAGGTTTCCAAAGGAATTGTGGGAGGATCCTATTCACAAACAGAATTCTTATGCCCACAGTCAGGCTCCATATATTGTGAATTGGGAGCCACCTGTCAGTGGCTGCTGGAGGTCTAACTCAGACTGTAGAATGGATCTCTTCATGTGAGAGAATGATGATGATACAAGGAGACTGAGAGGCAGTTGTTGTTCTTTGATCTCTCCACTGAAAGGCAGTTGCTATTCCCTGACCTCTCTGAGAGGCCATTGCATTCTCCGACCTCTCTCCTTTTCCCTCTGCCTCCAATTTATTTCATTCCCAGTTTACAAGCAATACCTGTGTCAGTAAAGGCTGCTTTGCAACTCCTATGTTATGATCCACAGCTGTGAAGGCACTTGGAGAATTGACCTGACTCCTTCACCTAAGCATGGTCCTTAACATATAACCCAGCCAGAACATAATGATGGTTTTGTACTTCTATTGGCCTTCATATCTTGTTACCAGTGGGAAGACTGAATAGAAAAATTCTCTAAAGTATGCCCAGTTTTATATGATGATGTCAGTACTAAGGAATAGCATCATGAAGGATTTTTACTTATTTGAATTTAACTCTGCCTGTTTGGCCCTGGGGGGAAAAGATGGCAACTTAAATATCAGTAACTTAGCTATATGTTTCATTCAATGAGTTTATTCTCCCATATTTTGCATGACCTGGAAAATGTGAATTTACTGAGATGTGATCAATTCCAGCTTCCTCTTACAGAGTAAGCACTTCATGCTGCTGAGTAGAATTTTAGAATCTCCTTTTTATCACACTTACACTCTATTCATTCTAGTTTGGTTATAAAGTTAATTGCAGCAACAATCTGAGTTGGCCTTCCTAGACTTCCCATCAGCTAGATGGCCCCTGATATGTTCCCTTAAATTTCCTTGAGTTCTTTTTCACATGATAAAGTATTACATGATGCTATAATTCTAAAATGATCATATATGTGTGAAGTCTTTGAGAAAGTAATTTTCTATAAATGAAAAATAGGGATGGAGGAGAATGATCTATTTGTAAATACATATATATAATATACATATATATATATATATGTATGTATATATATATATATATATATATATATATATATATATATATATATATATATATGAAATCTCTTTTCATGATGGCAAAGAACTAGAAAGTAAAGGGATGTCCATCAATTGAAGAATGACTGAACAAGCTATATAATATAGGATTGTTATTGGGTTCTTGTTCTTCTTTTAAAATAATATAAGAAGGTTCTTTCTGGGGGAGACCAGGTTTCTCAAGGAGATTTTCTGGAGGCAGCCTTAGTATCAGTTCAGATCAATAATTGCCCCAAATGCAGCCAGCTGGTAAAAATATAAATGTTTATTTCTCCTTCCAAGTCTTGTCTCTTTCCTTGGGCCCGGATAGTTAGAGTCTTAGAAGCCTTTCTTTCTGCTTGGTTCTGAGAGTTCCTGCAGCTTTGTCCTTTGCCTCTGCTCCCTTCAGCCTCCAGCCAGCACAAAGATGAATCTGTCTCTCTTACCTTCCGAAGTAATTCTCTCCTGGCTCTATCTCAACTCTGACTCATGGCTTCTTCTGACTTGATGCTCCCCTCTCCGTGTAATTTGGCTGAATTCCCCACACTGGGTCTCTGCTTTCTTCTTATATACCAGAGAGAGGGATTGTGGGTTTTCTCCCATAGTGCTCTCTGGCCCTAAGAGCTTCAAGGCAGGTGTGAATTCACAAAGTTACAAAGTTTACTTTGTGAATCTCCCATACTTGTGAATTCCAATGAGTAAAGGTGTAAACACAAGCATTGTATTAATTAGTTCTACTTAGTACCTTGTTTCAGGTTTTGACCCAAAACATCAACTCTAATGCCTTAGCAGTTTGTAAAGATTCCAACAGATTGTAATGGAATACTATTACACTATAAGAAATGAGAATCCAAATGATTTCAGAAAAATCTGGAAAGATTTGTATAAACTGATGCAAAATGAAGTGTGCAGAACCAGAATGCTGTATAGTAGTAAGATTGTATGATGATGTGAATGACTTAACTATTCTCAGCAATACAATGATCCAAAACAATTCTAAAGGATTCATAATGGAAAATGATGGAATCTGAATGCCGACTGAAGCATACTATTTTTCACTTTGTTTTTTTTCTTGTGGTTTGGGAGTTTGGTTTTTTGGGAGAGGGGTATTTCTTTCACATGACTAATATGGAAATAATATCCTATATGGCTGCATATGTATAACTTATATCAAGTTGTTTTCCTTCTCAATAAAAGAAGAGAACTTGGAACTCAAAACATTTTTTAAAAGAATTTTTTTACATGTAATTCCAAAAAAGATTTAATAAGGGGCAAATACTTTCCCCTCTAAGCAGTAGTTCCTGACAGTGAAGTCTTACTTGTTTTTGTTTTCTATTTGAGTAAAAGTCCTGGTTTCTGATTCTTTTTTGATCAATACCTTAGCTGGATTTAATGAAAAATATTCAATTTTTCTATATCAAACTTCCCCAGATTTTTCTGCTCTCTAAAACAGACTGTCTTCTTTTAAGGAGAACCTGGCCCTGTCACTATTATGATTGTTTAAAGATATTTTACTGTGCTTGATGAATAATAAAGGGGGAAATTTCAAGTATAATTTTGGTGATTCACTTGTACTGATTTTGGAACCTAACTCCCTCCTAAGCAAAATGTATTAAGTTTTAACTCCACTCTACCTGCAACATAACTTAGGCATATCTTTGTGGAAATTTGAAAGCATCTGTTATAAAGAATAATGTAAATGTGATATAATTATAATATTAAAAGTTTTTAAATGAGTTGAAAGCTTTTATTTCCCCAAAAGGTACTAAATTCAACAGTGATATTTGCCTTGAGAAGAGGAAATAATTGGCTTTGAGCTTTTTGGAAATGTAAATACAACTGAGGTGAACTGGAGTGAAGAGATGGAATTGAAAGGTATTTTCCAAGCTGTCTATTGGAATATATCTATATCACCATTAATATATCATAATCCATTAAATATATTCCAATATATCCAATAATCGACAAGCATTTATTAAGAACCAACTGTGTGCCAGGCACTGCAAACGTATATACAAATGACTAATATTTATTAAGCAGTTCCTCTAAGCCAGACCCTGTGCCAGGTGCTGGGGCCACAAGGACAAAAATGAAACAGACTTTGCCTATAAGGAGTTTACATTCTATCAAGTAAAACAATACATACACATACAAGTTTATATAAAACAGATACAAAGTAAATCTAAGATAGCTTGAGTGGGCATTGGCAGGTGGCAGGATCAGGGAAGTTCTGTTACAGGAAGTGAGATTAGAACTGAGTTCTATCCTACTTCTCCTCTGGCCAATTTAATATTTGGAATCTTCGACTTCAAGTTAAATGTCAAATCTCTCAATTAATTGGCACTTCCCTTACTGTGCCTTAAGAGACAAGAAACCAATCTAACTTACCTGAGCTGAATGCATGGCCAGAACAGTGTCAGTTAGAGGCTGAGGTAAGAATTCATCAAGTCACAGGAGCTCCCCATTGCAATTCCTCTGAATTCCCAAAGAAATAAAAGAAAAAGAACCCATGTGTACCAAAATATTTACAATAGTTCTTTTTGCAGTGGCAAAGAATTGAAGACTAAGATGGGAGGAAGTTGGGGAAATAGCTGGACAAATTATGGCATCTTCATGTAATGAAAACATAGTATAAGAATTATGGAAAGGACTGATTCCGAGAAATCTGGAATAACTTGCATGAACTAATGCAGTGAGAAGTGACATTTATTTTTTATGTGACAACAATAAAGACAAACAACTGTGAAACACTGAAGTTCTCTGATCACAGCAATGACTAATCATGATTCCAGAAGACATTCAATCATTACTACTCTAGACTCTTAAGTTCCAGTTTTTCACCTCTTCTATCTCACTCCTCCATACAGCTTCCAAAATAACCAAGTAGAAGTTTGATTCGGGTCCTTCCCTCTCAATAATGATAATATCAAGTATTCATAAATTGCTCTGCAACTATTCTCTCCTTTTATCCTCATGACAACTCTGGAAAAGCAGTGCTATGGGCCAACTAGGTGGCATGGTGGATAGAATGCCAGGCATAGCATCAGAAAGACCAGAGTTCAAATAGTGCCTCATATACTTTGCTACCTGTGGGATTCCAGGCAAGTCACTTAATCTCAATTTGGATCTGTAAAATGGAGATCCTAAGAGCACCTACTTCACAAAGTCATTGTGAACATCAAATGAGGTCACTGAAAAATGCTTAGCATTATTCTTTTCATGTAGCAAATGTTATATAAATGTTTCCCATTACTGTTATCATCCCCATTTTACAGATGAGGAAACCAAAATGAACAGAAATAAAAATAAACTAAACAAGCATTTGTTAAGAGCTTATTATGGGCAGGCACTACATTAACTGCAGGTTATGTGATAAACAGCAAAAAGATAATTTCTGATCTCGAGGAGTTTGTGTTTAATTAGGAAGACAACATGAAAACAACTATGTATAAACAAGACACAGGATAAATTAGAGAGTCTCATAGGACTAAGCTGTTATTCTTCATCTTCAAAGAGGAACAATGACATCCCAATGTTGGGGTCAGGTATATAGTGTGTTTGGTTGGGATTGATCAATCCCTTATAAGTTCAGAAGGCTTTCTTACAGGTCGGACAAAACTGTTAAAACCTGAAGAGTACAATTAGTTCTGAATTTGCACATCTCGTTTCTTTTGAGCTACTGCAGTTCTGCTTTTCTTATGTAGTACGATGCCTTCTTTGATATGGGCATACCATGTTTGTTGGGCTTGTGACAGTGTCTCTCATTTCACAATCAATACTAACGTTTGTGAGAAAGAACTTATATGGCCCTTTATCTTTTCTTCGGACCTTAATGTGAGCACTTGCCTTGTGGAAGTTCTCTATTAAAACAATCTTTTAGGCAAACTTGTATTTGGCATTGGAACAATATGACTGACCCATCAGAATTGTGCTCTCTGCAGTGAAGATGGAATACTTGGCAATTCAACCTGAGAAAGGACCTCAAGATCAATTAACTTATCCTACCAGGTGATCTTCAGAATATTCTTAAGATAATTAAGTGGAAACAGTTCAGTTTTCTGGCATGGCCTTGTTTCAAAGGCCCTATGACATTGAGGTTAGCACAACAGCTCTGTACTTCATTTTGGTAGGTGGCCCAATTCCCCTTCTCTCCCATACTTTCTTTTGCAGTCTCCCAAACACTGAGCACTAAACTAAAAAGGACTAAGTAAGAGTCCTTGCAAAAGATAGTACTTTTGCTGAGACTTGAAGACCAGGGAAACTAGAAAGCAAAAATGAGTAAGGGGATCCAAGTTCCAGGTCTAAGGGACAATGAAATTGTCTACGATTGGGGACTAGAGTGCCAAACAGCAAGAAGCAAGTGTCACAATGTACATGAAAGAAAACGGATGGTAGAAGAGTTAGAAAGGTAGGAAAGGTTATGAAAGGCTTTAAATATCAGAGAACTTTATATTTGAACCTGGAAGTAAAAAGGAATCACTGGAGTTTGGGGGAGGGAGGGTTTCACTATTCAACCTGTGCTTAGGAAGATTTTATAACTAAATGAAGAATAGACTGAAGTGGGGAGGGACTTGAATCAGGGAGATAAACCATTAGGCTATTGTAATAGTTTAGGTAGGAAGTGATAAAGATCTTGCTTGAAATTACACAGCTAATAGGTTTCTGAGGCCACATTTGAAATCGTCTTCTCAACTCCAGATTTGGTGCTCTCTATATTGCACTACTTAGATGTTTTAAGAACCTTTAATGACTCCCCATTTCCTCAACCAAACAAATAACAGACATTTATCATGAAAGTGCTGGGTACTAGGTGATATGCTAGGTGCTAGGGATATAAAAACAAAGACAAAAATCTCTGCCCCCAAGTATCTTAACATTTTAAGAGAGAAAGTACAAACTCCTTAGTTTGGCTCTCAAAGCCCTTCTCAACCTTGTTCCAGCCTACTTTTCCAGGCTTATTATTTCCTATTAACTACTTTAAGGGGAAAGAGAATGAACATGTATATAGCACCATCTATGTTAGGCACTATGCTAAAATCTTCACAACTATAATCTTATTTCTCACAACAATATTATCTTATTTCTCTCTTCTGTAAGGTAGGAGCCATTATTCCCCATTTTACAATTGAAGAAACTTTCTGATCCAATAAAATTGACCATCCTGTTGTTCCCAAGTAGTTGGTATACTATCTTCAGGTTCCATGCCTTTGTACAGGCTACCATATACTACTACTTCTGACTCAAGAATTAATGATTTCTTTCAAGTCTCAAGTCATGTGACATCTCCTACAGGAATCTGCCCCGATCCAGGTGCTCTCCATTTACTCTTCAAATCATCCTGTCCATTTTTCTATGCTTACAAGTTCTATGTCTTTAATACCTTAAACTACAGTGGATTTTGGAGAGACATAAAAATAGTTCATCAAACTATAAAAGCTACAATTTAACCTATTTTTTTCTTCCTAGTCAAGGGGCAAAGTTTATTTATTTATTTATTTATTATAGCTTTTTATTTACAAGATATATGCATGGGTAATTTTTCAGCATTGACAATTGCAAAACCTTTTGTTCCAACTTTTTCCCTCCTCCCCACCCCTTCCCCCAGATGGCAGGTTGACCAATACATGTTAAATATGTTAAAGTACAAGTTAAATACAATATATGCATATGTGTCCAAACAGAATTTAACCTATTTTTAAAAGTTACTGGTTCCAGAAAATTAAAAATGTGTACAAGTAAAGATACAGATTGGTTAACATTTTTTAGAGAAATTTAACCAGGGCTCCACTTGTCTGTGGGCAAAGGAAAGGAATTAGGAAATTGGTCTGACTTGGTCACATTCCTAGGGTTGACTACTGCTGCTAAAGAAGTTTCTCCATAATATTCAGAAAAGAAAGAAACATATTTTAAATGTCTATTTACAATAAAATTAGAGGGAAAGAATATCTAGCAATTTTGAGCTTGTAAGATTACATGAATAAAAATAACTCTTGCTCCATTAGATTCACCATTTCAATTTAATACAGAAACACAATCGTTAAGATGAAAATATTCAAGGACAGAATCAGGATGCCAAAGCCAAGATAATAATACAAACTACTTCTGAGTTAATTTTAATTATCTGTAACACATTCTCCTTGAATATCCTAAGGTGAATAGTGGATCATTTAATTAGGTTTTCATGTAAACTTTATAAGGTCAGCTCTTATCTCTTAAATGCAATGAAGAACAAACAGACTCAAAACTGGCGATCTCACCAGTGAACACCAGCATGATTAATCAATAACAATGGAGTCAGCAAAGCACATTCAGCATTAATTTTCTCCTTGCAGAATTCTTAAAAGACAACTTACAATAATTCTATGTGGAAAAAAGGAAATGCTATTAAAAAAAGAAAATTGTATGAAAAAATCTACCAAAGAATTATGATTCACATGACTGAACACTTCAAAGCAAATTTAGAAATTGAAAACTTAAAGTACTCAGTAATTTCAACTATTCCTTCATAAATACCTTCACTCTTTAGATAACAAAAAGAGGTCATGTACTCAGTTTACTAAGAGAAGCAATCTGGAGATCCCCTTGAATAAATGTGCTGAGGTCATGGGATTTAAACATACCACACCAACTCAGAAGTTTAATGGATAGAGAAAATGATATTTTTCTCTTTAAATTGATTAAAGAAATTCCAGTTTTTGTAACTAGGAAGAAAAAAAGTTGGAAGACAACCCAAACCTTACTGTGGTCATTATGAGGTAAACACATTGAAGCAAATAGTTAAAATACAGTCAGTGTTTCGTAGATTGAGTGTAGAAGGAACAGACTAGAAATCAGAAATTCTAGGGTCTAGCCTCCTTTTTTTTTTGATATTGACCTTGGGAAAATCATGTTATCATTCTGTGTCTTGACTTCACTCTCTGTAAAAGGGGAATTATATGATTTGCCTGATCTGTCTCTAAGAAGGCTGTGATATTATAGGAGATAGCATATGAAAATGGTCTGAAAAGCATAAAGTATTTTATACTTTTAAAGCAATTACTAGTTGCTAATGTTATTTTACTTTGCTGTGTAAATGCCATCTGTTTATTTCCCAAGAGGAAAGAATACTGAAGTCCAGTGACACTTGTTATAATATAAGCTTGAGGGAAATAGTGCCTGGAACCTTCTTTATCCAAGCACTCAGATTTCCATTGCTATTATTTTTAGCTCCCCTCTGAGTTCTGTTGCTAAGAAACACTCCATTGCCTCAAAGCAATTTACTAATGAGGATCTACTTACAGTATTAAAGATCTGAATCTATTTCAAATTATGTCATCCTAATTTAATTAATAAGGCTCTATTGCTGCCAATTAATCCAATTTCAAATTTTAGTTATTAGTACTCTTGCTGCTACTAGTACCTTGAAAATAACCTGGCAACTAGAAAGTGAATGGTTAATGTTTACAAGTCCAAAGGACCTACAAAGCAGGGTACTAGAACAGGTAGTCAAATCTAGATTCTAGCTCAAGTTACACTATTGATTCTGTACCTAAGCTTTCTCCATCTATAACAGAGGTGGCAAATGCCCCATCCATGAGCCATATAAGGCCTTCAAAATCATTTGGTTTGGCCCTCTCAAGATAACTCAGGCAATGATGAACTGAAAGCTAGGTACAATAGTCTTGAATTTTTAATTGATAATTCTTTTTGGCACACAAATCATGTTATAAATATCCAAATGGTGCTTGGTAGAAAAAAGTTCCCCAGCCCTGATCTATGATGTAAAGCCATTAACACTTGGGTCTATCTACTTCCTGTAGTTACTGAGTTATTAAAAGTGACCTTTTAGAATATCATCTATTTATTTTGGATTGCAAGAGTTAGTTTTGAGACCTCGGTTTAAATCTATCTTCGACTTTTTAATTGTATGTCTGAAAATAAATTCTTTTGTGTCTTTGAGCCTCAATTTGATAGTCTCTAATATGGGTATAATACCTATGGTATTTATTTGCAAACCTTATAGCCAGCTATTATCTTCTTGTATACTGTTTATATGGAAAAAAATGCTTTGCTCAGTGGTAAAATGGAAAGGCATAATATCTCAGTCCAGAGTTTTCCTGGCATCCGTTAGGAAAACCTTAGTTTTTATTTTTGTTGAATTGTGTCCAACTCTTTGTGACCTCATTTGGGCTTTTCTTGGCAAGAATACTCAGGTGGGTTGGCTTTTCTTTTTCCAGTTCATTTTTTAGATGAGGACCTAAAGCAGACAAGATTAAGGGACTTGCACAGGATCACACAGTTAGCAAGTGTCTGAGGCTGTACTTGAACTCATAGTTATGGTACTCTATTCACTGTACCAGCTATACACCTAAAATCTGTGTCTAAGTCCTGCTTTAACACATCTGACACATAATAGCTATATGGTCAGGAGCTTTCAGTGAGTATACAAGGAAACTCAATATGATTATAAGCTACAAAATAGTTGCAGGAGTGTATGGAGTTCCAAATACACTGATAAAATCACAGTCTGCATCACCCCCCAAAAAAGGGAATCAATTGGCCTATTTCTGAGACTAGCTTGCTGTGAAACCATTAGCAAGTCACTCAACCATAATACTCACTTTCTTCATCAATAAAATGAAGATTATAATCAACACAAGAAGCTGATTGTTTTAATATATTGAGTGTTGGCCTTGGAATTAAGAAGAACTAGGAGCTTCCAATCTTGTTTATGCTACCATTTGTGTGACTATGGGCAAGTATATCATCCTTAGTATTAGGCAACAAACACTATAAGCCCATAAATTCATGTGGTCACAGCTTAAAAACTAGAAGGAATCTTGTAAGTTATCTGACACAATCTTCTCACTCTATTCAGGAAAACTGAAGCTCAGAGAGAATATGTAACTTACCCCAAATCATATAGGAAATAAGTAGGGATTTGAACTCAGGTATTTTGACTTCAAAGTCCAGCACTTTTTTCACTGCCTTGGGAGTTATTAACAGCTATATTAAGTGAATTATTATTATTATTATTGTGGAATTTGGGAAAGAGGAGCAGGGAGATTGAACATACATTTAAATTCGACTATTAGGATAAGACTAATCTCTTCCAAAAGAACTTTATGGATTTCCCTAGTAGTTAGTACTCTTTCATCACTGTGTATTTATTTGTTTTGCATACATCCTGCATTTACTTATTTATGAAGATGTCTTATCTTCTAGGTGGATTGTAAATTCAATGAGGTCAGGAACTGTTTTACTTTTGTATTTATATCTCCAGAGATATAGCCTGGTTCTTAATAAATATTTGTTGAATTATTATCATGATTCTTCTTTTGGTTATTCCATTTAATATGGCTAAACAGTCTTTTGATCATCATAGGGAACCCTAAGTGGAATAATTCCTAACAAAGCTGACTGACTAAAGCTCAAGAATTTATAGCTTTGAGAGTTCCCTGGGGCACTGACAAGTTAAAGTAATCATCAAGAGAGTTGCACAGTCAATATTTAATGAAGTAGAACTTGATTTCATGTCTTCAATCAATCAAAAAGCATTTATTAAGCACTCACAATATGCCAGGCACTGTGTTAAGCTCTGGAAATAAAAGTATTAGTAGAAAGAAGCTGTCCTCAAGTAGCTTACATTCTAATTGGGGAAGACAACACATTAAAAAAAGCTTAAAAGTGTTGGGGGAGAAGGCTCCCAACAAATGGCTGGGGACGTGGTAGAAAAATTCCAGTGCAGCCTAGGAATAAGGCATGGCTAGTTTGGATGCCATGTAATCAGAGGGAAAGGCTGAAGAAACAGGGAGTATTTTCAGTATGTGAATTCCAGGATTGGATTGGTGAGGTATGGTAGAGTGAGAATTGTTACTGAATCCAAGGCTAGTTTTTATCCACTAAACCAGGTTTCCTCACAAGAGCAGTTTGAGATAATTTAAATATTTTACCATTATAATTTATAAATGAGAACCTACTTCTAATGTAATTTAATAACAAAATTCTAACAAAGTTAGTTGTAGACAGCAGTGGAGACTTAAAGATGAATTTAAGTGAATGCTAAGTATAATAACGCGTTATTTAGACACACTTTCTAGCAAGACTTTGAGCTGAAGAAGTTAGGTCCCGTAGAACTGGCAGCAATAGAATTTCAGGTGGAACAGATTATAAAGGCAGAAGAGACATAGGAGTAGGTTGTAAGAGAAGAGAGGATATGTGTATGTAGCACTAGGGAGAAGGGAGTCCCAATCATGGTGTAGTGCATGAAGTTCCAAGCAATCACAGGATTGGGAATATTTAGGGAGCTAGAGAGAAAAAGAACTTGGTTAGAGATTGACCTTCGCAGAGTCTATCACTTCTGTTTGGAGGGATCCTGGGGAGAAGGAAGCAGTGCTGCAAGCCTTGAACAAAAGTATAATCTTTTTCTGGTATGTTTCCGTTGCTCACAATAACTTCAAGCTCACTAAAGCTACTGAAGTGCATGTTCACCACGAGAAGATTCAGGCTGAGCAATTCTGGAAGAACAGATCTGCACAGAGCATGCAGGAAACAGACCGCACGCAGCTGCCCATCAGCCACAGGTACAGGAATACACTGAGAACCCCGCCCCGGGCGAAGAAATCCCGCCAATGAGCGGGCGGAGCATGCTCGGCTCCGCCCACCACTACTCTCGAAGGCCAATAGCAATGGCGTGCAACTCTCCGCCCCACCCCTTTTCCTTTCTCCCTCCGACTAACGGATGGACGTTTAAATAACATTCGAAGATTAGCAAACCTCTAAACATCTTTATCTCATTGGAGTTTTATCACAAACATCTCCCTCCCTTAACAAAATCAGTATATGCTCGTTCCATTCACATCTCGACTTCCCGCCTCTTCAAGGCTGAGGAAAGAAACCCAGAAGGAACTCTTCCATTTAGCACAGCCCAAGGAACTTGACGGTGGAAAGCTCGTAACCCAATCTGGGGTGGTCACGTGACAGGAAGTGATCGCCTCTCGTTCACGCCTCCTCGAGATGGCGAAGAGACCGGAAGATTGGCCCGGCATGCCCCGGGTTTCCGGTGCCCTCTGGCCCTTTTCTGTCGCCCGCTCTCCCTGCTGCTCTCGCTGGCTGGCGTGCTCGCTCCAGGACTGGGGCGGCCGGGAAGGGGCGGCGGCTGAGGAGTGGGCAGGTCGTCATGGCCGCCTCTAAGCCCCTGGAGGCGGCGGTGGCGGCGGTCCCCAGCGCCGGGAGCGGGGTGGGGAGCGGGGCTGCTGGTCCCGGCGTGGGGGGCCTGCCTCGCTGGCAGCTGGCGC